>NC_135236.1:169337383-169640413 GCF_051348905.1 Ranitomeya variabilis | reverse complement strand
CATCCGCGAGGAACATTTCCAGTTCACAGCCTTACCCTTCGGCCTCGCCACACTCCCAGAGTGTTCACGAAGGTCATGGTGGCCATCATGTCCATTCTGCACTCTCGGGGCATGGTCGTTTTGCCATACTTAGACGACCTCTTGATCAAGGGCCCATCTTTCCAAGATTGCGTGGGCATCACTTGAATACACTTTCTCACCTGGGCTGGATGATAGACTTAAACAAGTCTTCCCCGTTCCAGTTCAGCAGATATCCTTTTTTAGAATGACCCTGGATGCCTCCCGAGGATTGGTGATTCTCCCTCGGGACAAGGCCCTTCAACGTGGAGCTCTGTCACTTTGCCGCCCATTTCCTCATTCCATCCGTTTCGGCATGGGGGTCCTGGGAATGATGGAGGCTGTGCCCTTTGCCCAGCTACACCTACGTCCTCTGCAGCATGCATTTCTGGCAGCCTGGGACAGGAACCCGTTCTCCCTCGACCGGCTGTGACACTTGTTTCCGCGGGTCAAACAGGCACTCAGGTGGTGGACATTGCAGTCTTCTCTCACCCAGGGGAAATCCTTTCTCCCGCTTCAATGGCTGGTCACTACCGATGCCAGCCTTCTCGGCTAAGAAGCTGTCTTCCGTCACCACAGGGCCCAAGGGCACTGGTCACCTCGGAAGTCGAGCCTTCCGCTCAACATCCTGGAGATTCGGGTGATCCGGTTGTCCCTGCCGTCGTTCCATCATTTCGCCCCATCCAAATTCAATCGGACAACACCACAGCTGTGGCATATATCAATCATCAAGGGGGCATCCGCAGCAGGGCGGCAATGCGCGAGGTGGAACACATTCTTCGCTGGGGCAAGAGGAACCACTCAGTCATCTCAGCAGTTCACATCCTGGGCGTGAAAAACTGGGCGGCATTTCCTCAGCCGTCAGGGTCCTGCCTCCTTAGAGTGGTCACTTCATCCGGAGGTATTCCGACAGATCTGTCATCACTGGAGGACTCCAGACATAGATCTGATGGCATCAAGATTAAACGCCAAGGTGCCCACATTCATAACTCGGTCTCAGGATCCAGAAGCTATTGGGGCGGATGCACTGGTTCTTCCGTGGGGTCAGTTTTGTCTTCCGTACGTGTTTCCACCACTTAGCGCTCGGAAGCATGTATCGGTACACATATATCATCGCACCTGGAAAGCCTTTTTTGCATGGTGCAAAGACCACTGTCGTCCTCATGTTTCTCCATCCCCACCATTTTAGAGTTCCTTCAGACTGGCATGGACTCAGGCCTAGCGCTTAGCTCCCTCAAAGGTCAGATCTCTGCCTTATCTGTTTGGTTCCAGTGTAGGATCGCTTCCAAGCTGCAGGTGAGGACTTTCAGGGGGTCTCCCATGTGGTACCTCCCTATAGAACGCTGTTGGATGCCTGGGATCTTAACTTGGTCTTAGGTGTTCTACATGAGACTCCCTTCGAACCGCTGCAGGACGTCTCGCTAACCCTCCTTTCATGGAAGGTCGCCTTTCTTGTCGCGGTGACGTCAATCAAGCAGGTTTTGGAGTTAGCCGCACTGTCCTGTTGAGCTTTCCTAATTTTCCACCAGGACAAGGTGGTTCTCAGGCCGTCCCCTTCCTTCTTACCCAAGGTGATCTCCTCCTTTCACCTTAAAGAGGACTTTGTCCTGCTCTCGTTTTGCCCGGCACCAGTCAACCGGGTGGAGAAGGCTCTTCACACTCTGGATCTGGTGAGGGCTCTCAGAAGGTACGTCTCACGGACGGCATCCTTCCGTAAGACAGATGCTTTATTCATTCTTCCTGAGGGTCACAGGAAGGGACTCTGTTATGATCTGGTGGCCTAGGAGCAGCATGGACGAGCTCTGGAGTAGGTGGCCTCTATACTGACCGCAGACCCTGAACTTAACACCGCAACTATAAGTAGCCGTGGGATGTTCCTGTCACTCCCTCGACATCTCGTCACAGCCGGAGGACTAATTACCCCTAAAGAAAGAAACAGGAAAACTATCTTGCCTCAGAGAAAATCCCCAAAGGAAAGACAGCCCCCCACAAATATTGACTGTGAGAGGAGAGGGAAATTACAAACGCAGACTGAAAACAGAATTTAGCAAAGGAGGCCACGCTACCTAGAAAGAAAAGACAGGACAGAGTACTGTGCGGTCAGTATTAAAATACTACAAAAATCCACCACAGAGAATACAAAAATCTCCACACCTAACTAAAGGCATGGAGGGTAACTCTGCGACTCCAGAGCTTCCAGCTTGGCTGAATAAATCCTTACACAGACAAAGCTGAACAAGAAAAAACATAGCAATTCACTGAACTATAAAGTCCACCGCATGTGGACTGCAAAAACAAAGCCAGGACTTATCTTTGATGATTTGGACAATCCAGCTAGAGAAACCAAGCAGAGATGTGAATCCTCCAGAAAAACAATGGACAACTGGCACTCACTAAAGGGTGAAGCCAGACTAAATAGCCCCGTCCAAAGTGGAAGCACCTGATGACTGCTGTGAAGGACAAACAGCAGCACTACCACTTATAACCACCGGAGGGAGCCCAAGAGCAGAACCCACAACAGAATTCACAACAGGACTCGCCCCTTCAAAATCCACAATAGCTAGGTGGATACGCTTGGCTATTCAAGAGTCTTACCATCTAAGGGGCAAGCCTATCCCAGTGGGGATTAAGGCGCACTCCACTCGGTCAGTGGGGACTTCTTGGGCCATTCGGCACCAGGTGTCGGCGGAACAGGTTTGAAAGGCTGCGACTTGGTCCAGTCTGCACACATTCTCTAAGCACTACAACATTCACTCTCAGGCTTCTGCAGATGCGGGCCTGGGCAGACAGACCTTGCAGGCGGTGGAAGCGCATCTCTAGACAGTTGGAACATGGGGTTTTATCCATTGTGTCAGTTTCCCACTCAGGGACTGGTTTAGGATGTCCCATGGTCCTGTGTCTCTCAAAGAGGCGAAGCAGATACAGGGATTTGTGTACTCACCGTAAAATCCTTTTCTCTCAGCCACTCATTGGGGAACACAGCACCCACCCTGTTGGCAGTGTTTGTTCACTGGTTCGTGTTGTACCCTTATTTGAGGTGTATGATCTCCTACTGCTTTGTTACTGAACTGGTTTGGCTGGAGCCAGTGAGAGGCTGTATACTGCAGAGGAGGAGCTAATTTTTTTGGTATTCACTTAGTGTCAGCCTTCTAACACCTATCGTCCTGGGTCCCCCAATGAGTGGCTCGGAGAAATGGATTTTACATTGAGTACACAAAAATCCCTGTTTTCTCCTGTTACTTTAGCCCCAAATTTATTTTCATATTTGTGTGAAATAGTAAATTCAAAGTATTGATAAGTATGTTTTTTTGCTATGTTTCTTTAGTTCCTGTGAAGCACCTGAATGGTTAATAAACTTTTTGAATGGCGTTTTGAGCACATTGAGGGGTACAGTTTTTAGAATGGTGCCACTTTGGGGTATTTTCTGTCATATAGCCCCCCCAAAGTCACTTCCATTGTGAGGTGGTTCCTAAAAAAAAATGGTTTTGTAAATTTTGTTGGAAAAATTAGAAAGCACTGGTCATCTTTTAACCCCTATAACTTCCGAACAAAAAAAAAATTCAAAAATTGTGCTGATGTAAAGTAGCCATGTGGGAAATTATTTATTAGCTATTCTGTGTGACATAACTCTCTGGTTTAAGAATTAAAAGTTTGAAAATTTCAAAATTTTCACCAAATTTCCGATATTTTCACAAATAAACGCAAGTCATATAGAACAAATTTTACCACTATCATGAAGTACAATATGTCAAGAAAAAACAGTCTCAGAATCAGTGGAGCTCCAGTTTGGGTAATACGTTTTGCTTTCTGTCATTTTTTTTTTTTTTTTTAAAGGGCATTTTCAAGTTGTATCTTGAGCTGCCGATAGCTTTGCAGCCTCTTTCCTTCCTGGATGATGGGGAGAGGGTACTGGCTCTCCTCGAGTAACAGTTCTGGTTAGTTTTCCTCTATCAGTGTTCTGAAGTGTACACTATTACCTCTATATACATTATATATATATATATATATATATATATATATATATAGTGATAACCGTGTACAGAGCTCCGATTAGGAGAAATATTCTAGAAACTGGGATTGAGGGGGGCGAAAAGTGAGCAGCTAACTGCTCTATGGAAATCAATGGGCTGGAGAAAACAGATTGGTGTCTTTGTAGTATGTAACTGTTAAGGAAGGTTGTTGCCAGGATAGAACCATTCAACTTAGATGTTGAAATCCTAATAATCATCTCATTTTTTTAACCAAATTGCCTAATTAAAGGGATTGTCTCAAGTTCTTAGTTAAAATTGCAGTGTGTTTGGAAAAACAAGCAACTTTGCAATATACCCATGAAGAAAAATCCTCTCTGTTCTCAAGAATGGATGGATTTTTAATTCTACGGTGTACACCTTGTTACCTGGGTTACCAACCACCGCTGCAATAAAAGATTAGACAGTTACCTGGGTAAGAAGCGGGCGCTGTTGGCAGGCTCTATACTTTCAGCCTGCAAATGCCGCTCTGATGCTGGTTAAATTCTTTCAGATTCTGTCAACATATTGGAACTAAACACCATATTTATTACAGAAGATATGACTGTATGAACTATACCTTGTTAGCAGATTTGTGATCTGAAGAGCAAGTGCTGCCCGGTATCTGTCCTCACTGCGCACTAAATATCGAACTTCATCATGGATGCTAATGCAGAAGCGCCCATCAATGTCATACTCTTCAAAAAGCCACTTCATGGCTACTAGCATAAGATGCAGGTAGTCAACAGCCGAACTCTGTACAACCCAGTTCACTCTACTGGTTATAAACTATAAAGAGAAGATAGAAATTACACAACAAGAAATGGATTTTTGTTCTTACAGTAAATTTTCCTCTCTCGTTGAATATATTGGGGGACACAGAACCATGGGTATACACCAAGCCACCAGGAGGCTTAGCACAAGGTAAAAAAAAAAGTTTTTGCTATATCTGGTGGACTATACCTGCTCCTTGGACACTAGGTCGTTCAGTTTAGTGTCAAAATCAGTAGCAACTCAAAAAAAAACATAATAGATATCAACTAGGAACTAACATGAACTGAATCCAGGAAAGAAAAATATTGCCCAATAGTATAGAATCGTGTCCCCCAATATATATTCAACTTGAAAGGTATTTTACGGAAACTACAAAAATAAAAGATTTTTGATTATGATACTCCTGTAAAATCTTTTCCTCATAGCCTTTTTTGGGGAACACAGGAACCATGGGTTTATATAATGCCCCCTGGAGGTGGACACTAAAAATATATCTTAGAAAAAAAAGCTTGCTCCTCCCTTATAGGCAACACCAGAGTAGCCAACACCCAGCTATTTTTTTTTTTTTTTTTTAAATCCGATTCTTTTGGATCTGGATCTGCATAGCCAAGGCGGGAACCTGGCCCTTAAGAGATTCAACCCTGGCTCAAAACAGGCATGAAAAATAGGATAAGAATAAGATAAGAATAGGATAAGAATAAGAGGATATTGCCATAGGATTACTGCCGATAGAAACCCTGTTAGGTGAAATATTCAATTTAAATGTTAGAAACGTGACGACTAAGGCCGTTTGTTCTCTAGTTCTGGTCAGACAAATCTAATCCAAAAGGTCCAAAGCCTTCCAAACCATGGACCAAAAAGGCCTGCCGGAAAATTAAATGACCCCTAAATAGCTGGGTGTTGTCTGCCCTTGTGTAGCCCATTGGGGAAAGAGTCTTTTTTTTTTTAAATGACTTCTTAATGTCAACCTCCAGGTGGTAGAATATAAACCTATGGTTCCTGTATTCCCCAATGAAGCAACCAAGAAATCCAATTTACTCGTTAATGGTATTGGAGGTTACATGACTGTGGGATATAAAACTGCAGACTGCCTAGGAGACAGCAGCCTGCAGCAACTTTTGCCCCAATAAGACAATGACAGATACCATATAGTGAATAGTAAAATTTTACAAAGGTGTGGACAAAGGTCCAAATGGCAGCCTTGCAGACATCAGGAATAGAAGCCTGATGAGTTTCCATAAACACTTGTGAAATGAGTGGTTATCTGAAAGGGTGGAGCTTTATTGTTGTCTTTGTAGGCATCCACAACTGCTGACCCTATACATGTGAAAATAGTCATTGTGCATGCTGACAGTCCCTTAAATGGTTCTTCAGGGGTCACAAAGAGAGAAATGGAATCAAAACTGGAAGGCTTCTGTAATAAAAAGGTAAGTTCTAATGGCTCTAACTAGATCCAGATGGTGAAGACAATGTTCCTGGAGATGGGAGAAGAAGCGGAGGACGTTTTAATTGATGGGGAAAGACAGGGACAACCTTTGGTAGAAAGAATGGCATAAGGCATAAGACCAACTTGTCCTGGTTGGAGAACAAGGAAAGGAGCCTTGGAGGAGAGCAAAATGAAGAATGGAGAGAATTATTGGAATGCAGAAAACCTTAGCAGACTGAGGCTTAGGAGCCTTCAGAATGGTCTAGACAACAGAGTCAGAAAGACCGTTATATCTCAAGAAATTACCTTCAAAAGTCATAGCAAGTGTGGTACAACATACAACAGAAGACCTTGTGAAAAAGTTGTGATGCAGAAAAAAGGGCTATGAAGCATATGCGACCAACTGGCTGATGTCAGAGTACCATGCCCTATGATATCAGTCTGGAGGCATCAGGATCGCTGGAATACCCATCGCCTTGACCTGCTTGAGAATGTGGGTTAGGAGGGGTAAAGGAGAGAAGGGATAGAGCAGAGACAACTCTTTTCAATGAGTAACCAAGTGTCCACTGCAAACGTCTCCGCTCTCAGGACGTAGGTTGGGACCTAGTGATTGAGATGGCACAGGAAGAGGTGCATTACTGGGGTGCATCAGTTAAGAGAATATTGGCTAAAGACGTCTGGGAGGAGAGCACAATCTCATGGATCCAAAGTTTCTTTGCTGAGAAAGCCCACAAGCCAGTTTTCAATGCTCTAAATGTGGACAGTGGTGGAGGTTGGAACATGAAGTTCTGCCCAGTTAAGAATTCTGGTAATTTCCCTCATGGCCAAGGGGCTCCTGCTGGCCCTTGATGGTTCAAGTAGGCCACTGCCATCACGGTCTGTCTGCACTTGAACTGGATGGTCTCTGAAAAGGGAAAATCAGTGGAAGGAGCCCTGAGTGGTGTGATGATTGGACCACACTACCCAGTCTGGCAGACTATCAGTCAGTCATCACCACTGGCCATTAGAAAGGAAGGATCTGCAGTAAAACAGAGAAAGCTTGTTAACCACCAAAGGTGGTTTATGCAGTCTTAAAGGGAACCTGTCACCCGCAAAATGGAAGGTGAGCTAAGCCCACCGGCATCAGGGGCTTATCTACAGCATTCTGTAATGATGTAGATAAGCCCCCATGTATCCTGAAAGATGAGAAAAAGAGGTTAGATTATACTCACCCAGGGGCGGTCCCCACTGCGGTCCGGTCCGATGGGTGTCGCGGTCCAGTCCGGCACCTCCCATCTCCATCAGATGACGTCCTCTTCTTGTCTTCACACTGCGGCTCCGGCGCATGTGTAGTTTGTCTGCCCTGTTGAGGGCAGAGCAAAGTACTGCAGTGTGCAGGCGCCGAGCCTCTCTGACCTTTCCCGGCGCCTGCGCACTGCAGTACTTTGCTCTGAATAGAAAAAAATCCAGCTCGACGAGGTGGTGAAAAAGCAAAGTCTTGGTACTTTATTCACTTCATATCAAAAAATAGAGGATAAAACAACAGCACAATATAATTAAAAACACTATCTACGCGTTTCTGGTGACATAGCACCCTTAGTCATGATAACTTTAGTGCAGCCTGTTCTATGCTTTTATGCACTCAACAGGGCAGACAAAGTACGCCTGCGCCGGAGCTGCGGCGTGAAGACAAGAAGAGGACGTGATCGTAAGAAGATGGGAGGCCCCGGACCGGACTGCGATGCCCACCACAGCGGGACCGCCCCTGGGTGAGTATAATCCAACCTCTTTTTTTTTATCTTTGAGAATACATCGGGGGCTTATCTACAGCATTCCAGAATGCTGTAGATAAGCCCCTGATGCTGCTGGGCTTAGCTCACCTTCCATTTTGGGGGTGACAGGTTCCCTTTAAATGGGGTGATCTTTGTGGTTGTCCTGAAGAAGTCTGAGAACTTTCAAATGTGTCGAGAATAAATCACATTGTTACCTTTTACACTGCATATTGGAATTATTTGTAGACACATCAGCAGCTTTAATATCATCTTCGATCTGCTAACATGTGCGAGCTGAAGCTACTGGAATACTTCTTTTTACCACTTTATTGTATACATTTTTACTTGGATAAAACCCTATTGCGCTTGAATTGTCCCCAAAAAGAGAAGAGACAGTCACAAGAGCTAAAAAACAGGGATTTTTGTGTACTCACCGTAAAATCCTTTTCTCTGAGCCACTCATTGGGGGACACAGACAATGGGTTGTATGCTGCTTGTCACTAGGCGGCTGACACTAAGTTAATACAAAGAAAGTTAGCTCCTGCTCTGCAGTATACACCCTCGTGCTGGCTGCCAGAGAACCAGTTCTTGCTTAGTGTCCGTAGGTGGTATACTGATGGGTCTGTTATTCAGACCCAAAACTCTTTATTGTTTTATTTCTACATTTTTTATTTTATTTTTCACAATGGACGAAGGAGAGACGGATCCTTTCAAGGCTCCGTTCTCCCCGAACCATCAACAGGCGAGAACGGAGAGTGTCACTTCTCCGCATCCACTCCTGCGACGTGGGATGCCACGCCTGAGCTGATTTTTAAGGGCGACGGGTCCCTTCAAGGGCACCGATGTCCCCACACCTTCAACAGACGAGCACATGGAGTGTCGCCTCCATGTATCCTCTTCTGCAGCCAGGCCTATTGCCGGATATTCAGCCCTGTCCCATCCTAGGAAATTAACCTCTTGGATATACAGAGGCCCACCTCGTGGCGTCCGAGCAGCCCCCACTGCACCATCACTGTTTAAGCAGATGGTACAATGAGGCGGACGGTCCCTCTCCAGTTCCCTCCTAAGCACGAGGGTGTATACTGCAGAGGAGGAGCTAACTTTTATTGTGTTAACTTAGTGTCAGCCTCCTAGTGGCAGCAGCATAACACCATGGTCTGTGTCCCCCAATGAGGCGAAGGAGAAAACTAATTTCCTAAAGATAGGATATCAACTGGATTGAAGAGGAGAAAGAGTGACCCTAATAAAAGGGGAAGTGGAAGGGAATATCTAATGCAGGAGTCCCAGACGGGGTCTTCCGGAGTCTTCAGCAGGTCCTTCTCAATTCTCAGTGAAGACTTCTAGCTACGGCCGGGACAGAGCGTGCTGAAGACTCCGGAAGACCCCGTGCATACAGCCACCGTAAAGGAAAAAGCAGGAACCCGCCAACTAAGTAGCTTTGCCTTGTACATTATCGTTTTGCTGACTGTCGTCTCAGCACTGTCTGGGACTCCTGCATTCCACATCAACCTATGTGGCTGCAGCATATAGTTATCAAGCAAGTGCATGATCTGAGGACTTTGTACCAGCGCATATTAGGAACAGATCGATATCCTCAGTGCATAAGTCTACATTACAGACACCTTGAGTACGAGAGATCCAGCTCTTGATCATAGAACAACGCCATCAATGTGTGTATATATTCATGCACTCAGACAGACCATTTTTACATATAACTAACTAAATACCCTTACTTTTCTTTTATAGTAAATACATTTATACTATCTTTGATTTGACCTGTGCCACTATCAAAACCGCTCATCTCACTCTATCAAGCAGGTAAATTTCACATCAGTAGTGATATTACTTAAATGCAACGTAGGACGTAGCGCGGGTGTGTGTACACTGTGTGCGTACATATTTCTACCTTTTTAGTTTTTTATACCCTAGTAGTGATATAGGGTTCCACCTGCTGCAGTCCGCCTCTTTCAAACGTAACAGCGCCGCTATCCTCTACTACCTCATTACTGACTACCACATTTTTTGTTCTTGATTTCTTTTAGTGTTTCTTAAAGCCAGAAAGTTGCCATTTGAAATGACTTTAGTTTTGTACCATGTCTGTGATCTGCTTTTTTTTTCTACAAAATTAAACAACTGAACGAACATCCTCCAAGGTCGGTGATTCCATAATTTTTGCCAGGGGTTGTAGTATCTAGACGACGAAGTGTTTCCATTGTAGAACTTCTAAAATTCTCCATGTTACATTAGAAGGCGCTGGGAGTAATAATACAGTCTGCACTATGCTCCTGCGCTCCCTCCAACTACTATGAAGGTATATTAACACAAATATGAACTATTTAGCGAGGTATTATTTTTTGGGGTGACATTGTCATATGAGTGTATTTTTTTCATGAGTTGTGGTTGCCACTGGCTTTACTTAGGGTTCATATAATATAGTAACAATCTTTTATACACTCATCATATGACCAAAACAACCATTTTGCAACTGTTTTTTTTTCTTTGCATCTTAAATTTTGTGATTCACCATGCTGCACAAATAAAGGTTATTATGTGTGTCAGTACAAATATGGCTGATATGATTTTATTTTAATTTTTTTATTGCATCTGTACAATCAAAACACCCTTTGAAAAAAAAAACCCACAAATTTGTTTTTAGGTCGCCATAGAGAGAAGCTGTATAACTGCTTACTTTTTGTGACAATCTAAGTTTTAATTGGGCTGATTTTGTTGCAGATGCGAGTTTTTGATCACTTTTTATTTCACTCTTTGGGAAGGAAATTGACCAAAATACAGCAAAACTATTTCTTATTTATATTTTTTAAGCACCGTTCACTGTTCGGCATCTCCCTCCACCTCTTTTCTCCAGTGTGATATGGGGACAGCCGCAGATATTAACTGCGCAGGCGCCAGATTTCCAGCCCCGTAGTGTGAATACACCAGAACACACTGCGGGATGGGATCACTAGATCAGCTGATGCAACTTGCAGGGCAGCACGCACGGCGCATGACAGAAAAATAAGCGCGCACAGGCACCGGGCACATGCATACAAACAGAGGAGGTGGCGCCCGGCACACTGAGGGGCTGACTGATGGCTGGGAGGCGGTTGAGTCCGGAGGAAAAGACGTGCATCACCCCCCCCCCCCCCTGGACAAAATACAGGTATGGCGCGAAAATTATAAAACTTAATATTGCAGCGTTCGTAGGGAGCAAAAAAAGAAGAGCCATCTTCACAGAATGCAGCCTTAGTGCTGCAGAAGGTGGATCTTTTACTTAAAAACGCCCAGGGGGGTGAAAGGTTCCCTTTAAGGCATTTTTTTGTGTAATGAGCCTATCTCTTTTATTTCTACCATTTTGGAATACATATGACTTTATTTAATAAAGCCAAAATTAGCAAAAACTGTAAATATAGTAGTTTTTCATATATATATTTTTTAACAGCCATCACTGTGCGGGATGAAAAATAATATAATACCACCAAATATGCATTGTTTGTGTGGGGTTTCCACAAATAAACTTTTTTTTTTAATTATTAAAACTGTCATTTTGGGTTCTTTTAATTTTGCATCTTTTTGTAACACTTAACACTTTTTTTTTTTTTTTGTAACAATGCTTAGCAGTTCCACAAGAGTACTTGTCATGTGATCCTTAGATTGTACAGTGTATTATCTAGCCTGTGCCCTATGGCAGCACATATAACATTGTGATTTCTTACCTCTCCTTTCACAGCTGCAGGTTCCAGCGCTCGGCTGATGCGACATCCTAGGACAGGGGTACTCGGGGACGGACTCATAGCTATGCCCTCCAGCTTGTTAAACATTTGGGACTCTGTGCCTCCAGTCCAAATCTTCCGATTAATTAAGTTCCATTTCCGTCTAGAGCTGTCAGAGAGAAATTAACCCTGAGGAGGCAGCTTACCTTTAAAGTCATTTCACCATGTACTAGTAGTCATATTCTTCTCCTGCACGCAATGACTTGTTCCTACAATAAGGCAATCTTTCGCTATGAGAAGCCTGTATACAAGCAGCCATACTGAAGAAACACTTGCTCGTGTATCATCTGTATTAATAGTACAGCGTGGTGTGTGCTGTATGGCAGGTGTAATGCACTGCAGGGGAGAGAGGAAGACTAGTACGGTCTCAGGGATGCACGGTCTCTTCCCCTGGGACTGACGGCGAGATGTTTGCAGAGCCTAATCTGTCTGTATTCTGCCAAGCTGAATTTTAACTGACCAGTGCTGGTGCAAGGTATGGCACTCTGACCGACTTCACATTGATGAACTATCCTATCCTAGGAGACAGTATTTCCACCGCAAAAAATATATTAATAGTCCAATATGGAACTTTTTTTTGCTTATAACACAGCATTTTTCAAGTCGAAAAGTCCCATATTGGACTATCAATATATTTACTAAGGTGGAACTCCAGTCTCCTTTTTTTTGGACGGATTGGTGGCTCAAGTGGAGTACGAGCCACTGTAGGACCTGCACCTAGATATTCCGGACTTGCATGGTGTGCTGCTCAATCTCTTTTTTACCATCCTATCCGTGGTCATCAATATTTCAGCCTTGGACAACTCTTGCATTACAACAGAGCAGTCACCAAATCTTCCAGCTTCTACTGATATGTACAAGGGGTAGATTGTCACAATCACTGTATAGAGTATAATAATTAGTATTGTCTGCCTGATTAGCTCACCCAGCTCATCAGGTAGACCCGAACACTGAATACCAGTAATATTGATGTGCATTACATTCCTACTGATAATCAGACTTATCACCATGAAATAAAGAAGTTTCCAGGAATCAGTGGAAATCTTGGCTCAGAAACAGTTTCCATAAAGGCTCTCAGTGACTGGTGAGAAGACGTAATGTCCATTGTCTTACTTTGCTGACGCGTATTTTTGAATGTTTCGCACATCCTGCAGGCTGACCGAGTTCTCTTCTCCTCTCTCAACGGAGATGCCAAGTTGTTCTACCAGCCATTCTGCGTCCTCAGACAAGATATACCTAGAGAAGCCAAAGACATTGTCATTTTCACAACATTATACCTGAAAGTTAATTTTGGGGTCCTCAGAGGTAGACCGTGACTTTATTTGAAAGCCAAACATTAAATTTAGGGTCACAGTTGTATGCGCCCCACAGGCACATTTCCCCTCTCCCTGATCACACTGCCTGACTCCTAATGCTGAGTCTTAATGGGGTTATCCTGTATTCAGAAAATTCCAGTCCCTGGGTACAGCCAGTTAAAAAACAACATTTGGCTCTATTTGCCCTCCTCAGGTCCAACGTTAAGTCTCTGCTGCTGCTCTCACTATTTGATTTCGACAGTGAGGCAGCCAATCACTGACCGCTGCGGTCGCTATCAGACACTAAGAGCAGTGAGACAATAAGCAGTGGACCTGGGGAAGGTGTGTGTTTATAATATATATATACATATACAGTACAGACCAAAAGTTTGGACACACCTCATTTAAAGATTTTTCTGTATTTTCATGACTATGAAAATTGTACATTCACACTGAAGGCATCAAAACTATGAATTAACACATGTGGAATTATATACTTAAGAAAAAAGTGTGAAACAACTGAAATTATGTCTTATATTCTAGGTTCTTCAAAGTAGCCACCTTTTGCTTTGATGGCTGCTTTGCACACTCTTGGCATTCTCTTGATGAGCTTCAAGAGGTAGTCACCGGAATGGTTTTCACTTCACAGGTGTGCCCTGTCAGGTTTAATAAGTGGAATTTCTTGCCCTATAAATGGGGTTGGGACCATCAGTTGTGTTGTGCAGAAGTCTGGTGGATACACAGCTGATAGTCCTACTGAATAGACTGTTAGAATATATATTACGGCAAGAAAAAAGCAGCTAAGTAAAGAAAAACGAGTGCCCATCATTACTAAGAAATGAAGGTCAGTCAGTCCGAAAAATTGTGCAAACTTTGAAAGTGTGCTCAAGTGCAGTGGCAAAAACCATCAAGCGCTACAAAGAAACTGGCTCACATGAGCACTGCCCCAGGAAAGGAAGACCAACAGTCACCTCTGCTTCTGAGGATAAGTTTATCCGAGTTACCAGCCTCAGAAATTGCAGGTTAAAGGGAACCTGTCACCTGAATTTGGCTGGACCAGTTTTGGGTCATATGGGCGCGGTTTTCGGGTGTTTGATTCACCCTTTCCTTACCCGCTGGCTGCATGCTGGCCGCAATATTGGATTGAAGTTCATTCTCTGCCCTCCGGAGTACACGCCTGAACAAGGCAATATTGCCTTGCGCTGGCGTGTACTCCGGAGGACAGAGAATGAACTTCAATCCAATATTGCGGCCAGCATGCAGCCAGCGGGTAAGGAAAGGGTGAATCAAACACCCGAAAACCCCGCCCATATGACCCAAAACTGGTCCCGCCAAATTCAGGTGACAGGTTCCCTTTAACAGAAGCTCAGATTAGAGACCAGGTCAATGTCACACAGAGTTCTAGCAGCAGACACATCTCTACAACAACTGTTAAGAGGAGACTTTGTGCAGCAGGCCTTCATGGTAAAATAGCTGCTAGGAAACCACTGATAAGCACAGGCAACAAGCAGAAGAGACTTGTTTGGGCAAAATAACACAGGGAATGGTCATTAGACCAGTGGAAATCTGTGCTTTGGTCTGATGAGTCCAAATATGAGATCTTTGGTTCCAACCACCGTGTCTTTGTGCGATGCAGAAAAGGTGAACGGATGGACTCTACATGCCTGGTTCCCACCGTGAAGCATGGAGGAGGAGGTGTGATGGTGTGGGGGTGCTTTGCTGGTGACACTGTTGGGGATTTATTCAAAATTGAAGGCATGCTGAACCAGCATGGCTACCACAGCATCTTGCAGCGGCATGCTATTCCTTCCGGTTTGCGCTTAGTTGGACCATCATTTATTTTTCAACAGGACAATGACCCCAAATAAACCTCCAGACTGTGTAAGGGATATTTGACCAAGAAGGAGAGTGATGGGGTGCTACACCAGATGACCTGGCCTCCACAGTCACCAGACCTGAACCCAATCGAGATGGTTTGGGGTGACCTGGACCGCAGAATGAAGGCAAAAGGGCCAACAAGTGCTAAGCATCTCTGGGAATTCCTTCAAGATTGTTGGAAGACCATTTCTGGTGACTACCTCTTGAAGCTCATTAAGAGAATGCCAAGAGTGTGCAAAGCAGTCAAAGCAAAAGGTGGCTACTTTGAAGAACCTAGAATATAAGACATAATTTCAGTTGTTTCACACTTTTTTGTTAAGTATATAATTCCACATGTGTTAATTCACAATTTTGATGCCTTCAGTGTGAATGTACAATTTTCATAGTCATGAAAATACAGAAAAATCTTTAAATGAGAAGGTGTGTCCAAACTTTTGGTCTGTACTGTACATATATATATATATATATATATATATATATATATATATATATATATATATATATATCTAAAGTCCAACAAAAAGATGCAGAAAGAAAAGCGGCACTACCCTAGTCGGGTCAACAACACACACTAACTGCTGCGGGAACAGCGATGGTCTCTGTGCTTGCAAAACACCATATAACTGCGGGGTGCTCCTTCCAAGAAAACAGTCTTTTAATTCAGAAAAAATCCATAAGAAATGATGAGGGCACTCACCGCATAAAGTAGAAAATGGTTCCTTTATTGAAGATAAAACATCCAGAAAACGGTCATGGCCGGGGGAGAGGCAGCTCGTGCGAGCAGGGGTGGACAACGGCCGTTTCGCGCTGTCTTGCGCTTCTACGGGTCAAATTGTGGCAGGTCACTGACAGCGGATATAGTGTGCCGGCCAGACACACCCCGCCAGTCAGGACCTCCCACAAGCCAAAAGATACACACTCAAATATAAAAAAAACAATTAAAATCAAACATCGAGTATAAATGAACCACTAAGCAGATTATCCTAAATGAGAAAATACTAAATATGTATAGTGTTACAGCAATTTTATATCTACTACATAAGAATGGCACAAATACCGGCAAAATAAATTAGAGCCGCATCTGAGGACTTTAGCAAAGGAATTGAACATCCCGCTTCTTCAACGGTCATGCGTACTAGGACACATCACTAGGTATTCTTGCGCCGCCTACAGGAATATCGACATATCTACCCTGTCGTTGAACCCAAGTGGACCCATAGCATTGCTGCGCAAGATCCACCTGGCCTCACATCTCAGGAGAAGATTGTCCAGGTCGCCACCTTGTACCGGCAGTGTTACCTTCTCAACGCCTGCAAAGGTAAGGCAGTTCGTGAGACCTCCGTGTACTTCTCTTACATGTGCAATGAAACGTGGTACTCCTTTCCCGGATACCACCGTTCTACAATGTTCTTTAAAGCGAATATATAACGGACGAATAGTCTTACCAATGTAAAAGTATTTACACGGGCAGAACATGACATATACGACGTGATCAGTTTTGCAGGTTATAAAATCATTGACTACATGTGAGACAGTTCCTATACGAAGGAGACGATCTGTCAGATGTTGTGGACAAACTGAACAATGTCCACACTTAAAATTACCTTTAGGGGTCATGCTTTGTAGCCAATTTGTTTTTGGTTTCGTCACTCGATTCCTGACTAATCTATCACGCAATCTGGCACTCCTCCTATTAGCTATTATGGGACCTCTCAATGCTATCTCTGCCAATTCTTTGTCCCTTTCTAAGAGGTGCCAATTCTTTTTGATAGCCAGTCTAATCTGTTGATCCATACTCCCATATTTAAAACAGAAATTGAATCTTTTTAAATTTCTCTGTCTTTGACCAGATTTAATTTTGGTCGATCGGGTCAACCTTTCATTTTCAACTCTACTCAGGGCCGATGATAGCAATCCCTCCGGATACCCTCTATCTTCAAACCTCCTTTTCATTTCCATAGCCTGGCGACAAAAACCTTCCTCAGTATTATTGACCCTACTAGTTCTTAAAAATTGGCTGTAAGGTACAGCTCGTTTGGTATGTGGCGGGTGGTAACTGTTAAAGTGCATCAGTGTGTTAGCTGCGATCGGTTTTCTAAACAAGGAGGTGCATACCTTGTTGTCTTTAATCTCCACCAATACGTCTAGAAATTCAAGTCGAGAACCCCCAAACAACGAAGTAAAGGTCATATTCATGTCGTTGCTCAGATTGAGGTATCTCACAAACGCCTGAAAGGCCTGCTCGGTACCGTCCCAGATTATTACTATGTCGTCCACATATCTGCGGAAAAACTTAATATGCTGCAAAAAGATATTACTTTCAGAATAAACATATTTCTCCTCGAAATAGCCTAGGAACAAGTTCGCAAAAGTACAAGCTGCCGGGGTCCCCATCGCGGTACCTTCCTTTTGTAAGTACCACTCATCCAGAAATGTAAACACATTATGGGTCAGAATAAATTCTAAACTCTCACAAATAAAACCAATAAATTTTTCACTTTTATCCGTTGTGCCCAAAATAGTTCTAATTGTTTCCACCCCCATGGATTGTGGAATCCTGGTATACAGGCTTTCCACGTCGGTTGACCCGATCGACCAAAATTAAATCTGGTCAAAGACAGAGAAATTTAAAAAGATTCAATTTCTGTTTTAAATATGGGAGTATGGATCAACAGATTAGACTGGCTATCAAAAAGAATTGGCACCTCTTAGAAAGGGACAAAGAATTGGCAGAGATAGCATTGAGAGGTCCCATAATAGCTAATAGGAGGAGTGCCAGATTGCGTGATAGATTAGTCAGGAATCGAGTGACGAAACCAAAAACAAATTGGCTACAAAGCATGACCCCTAAAGGTAATTTTAAGTGTGGACATTGTTCAGTTTGTCCACAACATCTGACAGATCGTCTCCTTCGTATAGGAACTGTCTCACATGTAGTCAATGATTTTATAACCTGCAAAACTGATCACGTCGTATATGTCATGTTCTGCCCGTGTAAATACTTTTACATTGGTAAGACTATTCGTCCGTTATATATTCGCTTTAAAGAACATTGTAGAACGGTGGTATCCGGGAAAGGAGTACCACGTTTCATTGCACATGTAAGAGAAGTACACGGAGGTCTCACGAACTGCCTTACCTTTGCAGGCGTTGAGAAGGTAACACTGCCGGTACAAGGTGGCGACCTGGACAATCTTCTCCTGAGATGTGAGGCCAGGTGGATCTTGCGCAGCAATGCTATGGGTCCACTTGGGTTCAACGACAGGGTAGATATGTCGATATTCCTGTAGGCGGCGCAAGAATACCTAGTGATGTGTCCTAGTACGCATGACCGTTGAAGAAGCGGGATGTTCAATTCCTTTGCTAAAGTCCTCAGATGCGGCTCTAATTTATTTTGCCGGTATTTGTGCCATTCTTATGTAGTAGATATAAAATTGCTGTAACACTATACATATTTAGTATTTTCTCATTTAGGATAATCTGCTTAGTGGTTCATTTATACTCGATGTTTGATTTTAATTGTTTTTTTTATATTTGAGTGTGTATCTTTTGGCTTGTGGGAGGTCCTGACTGGCGGGGTGTGTCTGGCCGGCACACTATATCCGCTGTCAGTGACCTGCCACAATTTGACCCGTAGAAGCGCAAGACAGCGCGAAACGGCCGTTGTCCACCCCTGCTCGCACGAGCTGCCTCTCCCCCGGCCATGACCGTTTTCTGGATGTTTTATCTTCAATAAAGGAACCATTTTCTACTTTATGCGGTGAGTGCCCTCATCATTTCTTATGGATTTTTTCTATATATATATATATCTACTATATAATTGTCTAAGGGGTACTTCCGTCTGTCTGTCCTTCTGTCTGTCTTTCTTTCTGTCACGGATATTCATTGGTCGCGGCCTCTGTCTGTCATGGAATCCAAGTCGCTGATTGGTTGTGGCAAAACGCCCACGACCATTGCCACGACCAATCAGCGACGTGCACAGTCCGGAAGAAAATGGACGCTCCTTACTCCCCGCACTCACTGCCCGGCGACCGCATACGCTGTCCAGTCACCGCTCACACAGGGTTAATGCCGGCGGTAACGGACCGCGTTATGCCGCGGGTAACGCACTCCCTAACCGCTGCTATTAACCCTGTGTGTCCCCAATGTTTTACTACTGATGCTACCTATGCGGCATCAATAGTAAAAAAATGTAATGTTAAAAATAATAAAAAAACAAAAAACCTGCTATACTCACCCTCCGTAGTTCGCCGAGCCGCTAGCGCCGGCCGCTATCTTCCGTTCCCGGCGATGTATTGCGAAATTACCCAGAAGACTTAGCGGTCTCGCGAGACTGCTAAGTCTTCTGGGTAATTTCGCAATGCATCCTGGGAAAGGAAGATGTTGGCCGGCGCCAGCGGCTTGGCGGGGCTTTGGTGGATCCCAAGCGTCGGTAACCGCTTCCTGGATCCAGGCACCAATGGAAGGTGAGTATATAACTATTTTTTATTTTAATTCTTTTTTTTTTTAACAGGGATATCATGCCCACATTGCTATATACGTGGGCTGCGCAATATACAACGTGGCCTGCACAATATACTACGTGGGCTGGGCAATATACTACGTGGGCTGCGCAGTATAATACGTGGGCTGTGCTATATACTATATGGGCTGCGCAATATACAACGTGGACTGCGCCATATACTACATGGGCTGGGCAATATACAACGTGGGCTGGGCAATATACAACGTGGGCTGGGCAATATACAACGTGGGCTGCGCAATGTACTGCTTGTGCTGCGCAATGTACTGCGTGGGCTGCGCAATGTACTGCGTGGGCTGCGCAATGTACTGCGTGGGCTGCGCAATGTACTGCGTGGGCTGCGCAATGTACTGCGTGGGCTGCGCAATGTACTGCGTGGGCTGCGCAATATACTACGTGGACTGTGCAATATACTACGCATATATATTCTAGAATACCCGATGCGTTAGAATCGGGCCACCATCTAGTATATACAGTATATATATATATATATATATATATATATATATATATATATATATATACATATACATACATCTTCACCAGGTCCACTGCTGGCCAACATTTGCAAAAGTAGCCTGACTGTGTGATAGTGCCACTCCCCTCTGAAACAGTTGAGTTGAGCGCCTGCGACAAATATATTATTAATGATATTAGGAGCAAACTGATTTTTTACTTTGTAGTGTTGGGCCCCATTGCACATACACTAGGACATAATGCTACCAACCTCCTGACTCCCTTTGTCGTGGCATACATTTGTTTGGCTTTCTCTGCTGCCTCTCCTTGGGTGAGACGATGATTAAACTGCATCAGAAGCCGCTCTGCAAAAGGCTGTCCTGCTCCGTAGATGCGTCCGTAATTGAAGACTTTTGCGTGTTCCCGACTTATTCCCACTGTAGATGCGGTCTTACTGTGCAGGTCAGTGCCGCTGCTCTTCTTGCCCTGTAATGTCATCCAGCCAAAGGCTGTGCAGCCTGAGGACAGAAGAATTTCCATGTAGTCAGTTCCACATAATGACTGCACAGAAAGCAGAATCTCCCCCTGCAAAAATCAGCTGGTTGCTGGTGAATTCAAGAGTCAACTGGTTAAAGGCCTTCTCTGTGATGACACAAACCAAGAAATGTAGAAAGGAAATGTGCCATCAAAAAATTACACATTGTTTAAATCGCAATTTTTTTTGTAATTTTTAGTAGCTTATTAATTTGTTTTATATATCATGACCTGTACATAAAAACAAAATTAGAAATCTTGCAATATTCACACTGGCCACTAGAGCTATTTTACTTCCTGTCCATTCACAAACCGTTTTCAACAGTCTCATTATCCTCACAGGCAGGTTTACAATGACAGATAACACCTCTATACACAGCTGATAACACAGAATCCTCCTATCACAATAGGCTACCCTACAGAATGACCTTTTCACATGGGTAAGGGTAGTTGACTGTGCTGTCACGTTCCTACCGCTGACGACACCAATTTTGTTGTATTGTAATGTGAATAATGTCTTGCGCCTGTTGCAGATATCGTGTCTTGTGAATTGTAATGTATAGTAATGTGAAGTATATGTATAGTGTAGGATGTGATAATGTAAGGTATTATAACGTATAGTAGTATAAGATAGGTAGTGCAAGGTATAGGAATGTAGATAGTTGACGATAGGGTGAGTTAGAGTTAATGTTTGGGACTAGCCCACAGAGTGAAGGGTTAGTGTTAGGGAAAAGGAACTGGTTTCCTGTTAGTTAGTGAGATAGAGTTGTGGAGTGCAAAGTGAGCAGAGCTGCATAAAGGGTGACTCAGAGACAGGAGACTAAGAAGAAGTGACAGCGCGATCCTGAAGAAAAGTGACAGAGAGAGAGTGGCCTTCCGGTAACGGGTCCTAGGAGAGAATGCCTAGTCACGACACCTTGTGCTTGTAAGGCAGAAGGTATCAGGCCTGAGAGACGGGGACTGGTGAAGGGTCCGAGCAGGAAATACATGGCACCAATAGTGGAAGAAATAGCAACTAACAACTAAGCAAGTAAAGGAGACTAGTGACTCAGGACTGTAGCATTAAAGCTGGGCTGTGGCGAAGTAGGGAGAAACAGTGTGCCTCACTAACCCTGGAGTAAACTACAGAGGAAGGACACTGTGTGGAAAATGCTTCCTACTGTAAAGGACTGTGTGTACCCGCTATCCCTTGTATATATCCCTTATCAAGTTACCGTTCAGTAAAGAGTTTATTTTTGAATGGTGGTCTCCCTCACTGAACTGTAAAACACCTGGTGGCCTGGCAAGTCCACACCACTGGATACATGCGGCCTGCACAGGCGTAAGACCCTCACAGCACAAGTCCACACACCCAGCCAGGATGCCCACTTTCACGTAACGTGCCGGGCGTTGGAGACAAGTACCTCGCCCGCGGTTACTGCCCTGCGTTACACATGTTCCTTAGATGCTTCAATTCATAAGATAGGGATCTGACTGTTGTGGCTAATGTACATGTGAATTTCCTTAAAGAAGTTTGAGTGTAAAATAGCCCCAGAGACCAGTGTGAGATGTGCAAGATTTCTACATTTTATTTTTTAATACAGATTTAAAAACAGTTCCAAAAATGTGAAGAAAAAAAATATACATTTAATACAAAATCCTGATCAATAGGTCATTTTCTGATGTCACGTTCCCTTTAATAACAATTGTGCAGAGCGGATTGTGGCCGTGCCTCTGTGTAAGCAGTGATCCTATAACAGAAGTGCACATACAGCATTATTCCACCTGGAAAATGGCACTTTATACTGTATGATCCAAGAGAGAAAAAAATCTCACCACATACAGAAAACAGCCACCTCTATCTGATATGTAACCGCTAATTCTTATACTCTCGATAAAAAAAAACGTAAGACACTGAGGCTCTTACAGGTCTTAATGTAATTCACAAAATTACCCCTCATCTTGTAAGCCGTCCAGGTGGGTGAATGGGGCGAGATGGGAAAAGATGACACTTAAAGGAGACTATTCTGAAACTAATGTAAAGGAGACCAGTACAAAAGAGGAAGAGTAATAATGGGGTTGATGGTGAGGACATAAGGCAGGGGAGCAGATGAAAAGCACAAGATGACATGATTGTGAAAGCAGTGTAAAGCAATGGAGTGAGAAGGGAATAATGATAATGAAGGGTAGGAAAAAAAGAAAAGATTACCGGTAATGGGTGCGTAATAATGACAGAGGTGGAGGGTAATTAATAAGAGACACCATGAGTGTAAAACATATAGGGACAATGACTTTATTCCCTACAACTGATACTTTACAAGGCAATAAAAATAGCAAGTCGCTCAAGCAATTATGCAAATCTGTGAAAGTGTCTCAATTCCAGAAGTCTATAGTGCAAACCAATATGAATGTATGGAGAGTGAAGCATCTGGACGAGAGCGGCTCTCTACGCATCATGCACCGTAAAGTACCCCACAAACGCAGGAACCGCGACATTAGGGAAGATTACACTGGTAACCAATGTGTTTAATCACAAAGCAATTCCAGCTCCGTTCACATCTGCATCATGGGTTTCGTTTCTGATGACCTCTACCACAGCGGGCTGATCCATGCTATGATGGGCCGCAGTGGGTTCTGTCGTGATGTCCATCATTTCACACCGCCGTATCCTGCACTATTCTTCCTGTCAAATCTGACGGACTCAGCAATGGAGTCTCTGGCGCAGCAGTGAATGGCCCCCAATTCAATCATTAATACGGGATAATATCAGGTTATGCCAATATATCGGTTTTATTTGGGATGAGTGAAATTGATTTGTGGTGACCAGTTTTAAGCAAACATCCCTCCATCCACCAGGTATATTTTTGCAGCTGAAATTAAATTAATATTTCCAAACTATGTGTCATAAAACACTAATAAAATGCGAAGAGGACACTAAAAAGACACCCTCCCACCAATATAGCAAGCCATTTATTCCAGGTTGCTCTTTTCACACCTTCGTTTCAGGAAATCATTTTTTGGAAATGAGATTTTCTTGGAATTCGCCATTATATGCTCATTCTATTTATCTCCAATAAAGCTGAACTGATTGAATGGACATTACCATGAATTCCAGCAAAGTGGGCTTCTCCAAGGATTGCTGCTATCCAGAGCTCCTGGGAATCTACGTCTGCGCCAATCATATGATATCCTGGGGGCGTCTGAACCATAGCCTTTAGTTCACTGCCAATGCGATCAGTCTGAAAAAGCAAGCAGTGATTACTATTAACACATTTAGGCCCCTTTCACACATCAGTTTTTTGCCGTCAGTCACAATCTGTTGGCTCGACGGATCCGTCGCAAATTGTGAAAAACTGATGCGACAGATCCGTTTTTGGATGGATCCGACTAGTGGATCTGGCTAATTGGATCGGAGCATGCTCATTTAAAAAAAATGGAATCCGTCGCGAGATTCCGTCATCTGACAGATCCGGCGCCATAGGCTTCCATTCTAACAAACGACGGACGGCGACGGATCGCTCTCCGTTTTTTCGACATACACAAAAAACGTTACTTTGTCTGTTGTCTCCGGCCGCCAGACAAACAATTTTTAACGGATTCGGCGAACGATGGATGAAACGTGAGGCATGGCAATCCGTCGCTAATACAAGTCTATGAGAAAAAAAATGGATCCGGCGGCATCAGTTGCCAGATCTGTTTTTTTCCAAAATTCGACGGATTGCGACTGATGGGATAAAACTGATGTGTGAATGGGGCCTAAGTCCAAAAAGACAATATAACAATGTAATAATTCAGTAGACCAAGAATGATGAGTAGCCTGGCACCAGTCTCTGCGACAGACTCTTTAAAATGAGGCCTCTAGTAAGATTTCCCCTGATTGTAGTATTAAGAGAGGGGCAGTTCCAAATTCACTCACTTCCTTGCCTCTCTGTATGTATCTTAAAGATGCCCTTTACTTACTGAAATGCACTAAACGAAGGTACATAAAGCTGGTTATCTAGGCCTTGGCCAGCACTGGAAGAGAGCAGCAGGGGATCAGAAGGGTGACAATACTTTGTTTTATTATTTTAGAGCATTATTTTTTTTTTATTATTATTTCAAATTAGGAGTGGACAGCCCCTTTAAGCTGCTGCTTGTAGTGACTTTAACCAGTCAGAAATGTAATTTTTACCAAAATCACACGATTTACAGCTTTGCATTAGATACCTGGAGCTTCAAAAGGGAAAAGTCTATTAATTGATCGGCACAGAATCCTGGACCCATTTTTATTACTAAACCAAAATACATTTGTTTAAAATTGTATTACTACATGTGAAAATAACCTAATTTAACAACTGATAGTGAATATTCTTCCAGCCATTATCTTTTATGTGTCAATAGCCGCAGATTGTTATTTCTGCACAACAAGCTCACTTTCTTTCCGAAACAGCAGCACTCCAGGTCATAGGAACTATAACAATTATGGACATTGCCATTAAAATAGTTTGATTGACGATGCGCAAGCTCATCAAATCCCACCACATCCCTGCTGTTGTGGGGTGCCGCTGACGCCTCCGTTGGCACCATTCTAGTACCCCACTAAAGCTCTGCTATTGGCTGAGCTTTACAGTAAAATGTTTTTCAGTACATTATATGGTAAACTGGTTCAGAACTACATCTCGTCCCACAAAATACAAGCTCTTGTTTGGCTATATCAATGGGGAAACAAAAAATTTATGACTATTGGAAGAAGGGGAGGAGACCAGCGGATTCTTGGACTTACCACAAAATCCCCTGCGTATAGCCTTCATTGGGAAACACAACAATCATTGATGTATACTGCTGCCATCAGGAGGCTGATACTAGGAATCACAACTTAAAGAAAAAAGTCAGAACCTCTTTAGCAGGGTACACCCGCTTACTGGCTTTAAGCTATTTGGTTAGTAATAAAAAAAGCTGTAGAAGCAGAATAAATAATGAACACACATGCCCGACAGTGCAACAAGAAGAAACCCTTTACTTGTATGCTTTATTGGGGGGGCACAGGAACCATGGGACATCCCAAAGCATTCCCAAAGGTGGGAAATATATGAATGTGAAAGGCAAATCCCTCAGTCACCCAAGCAACTGCCGACTGCAACATTTGTCTGCACAGACTCGCATCCGCTGAGGTGAAAGTGTGAACCTTGTAGAATTTTAAGAAGGTGTGGACGGAAGTCCACGTAGTAGCCTTACAAAGTTGCAAAGTCGAAGCACGATGGAGGACAGCCCTGGAAGCACCCACTGCCAAAGTCTAATGAGCCTTGACAATCGACATGACACTTTGTTCTTTGTTTTATAACCTTCCAGAATGGCACTTCAAATCCAGCAAGCAATGGTCACCTTTGAGGCAGAGAGACCTCAACGAGTCCTTCTGCGAAGACAAACTGGGAATCTGAATGTTTTAAGGAAGATGTCACTATCAAGTAGTGACGCACAACTCTGACCAAGTCAAAATAGTGTAGGGATTTCTTTGCTTGAATAGAGGGAGAAGGACAGAGTGAAAGCAGAACCATCACTTCGCTAAAATGGATGGAAAAAACCACAATGGGAAGGAACTAAGATGCCAGATGCAAATCACCTCCTCCAGGTGAAGTACAAGAAATTGAGAGCAGCAAGACAGAGCCACAAGTTCTGATACTTGCCTAATAGAAGTGATAGCAATCAGGAACGTCACAGGAAAGCCAGAGCGGGCAAATGCTGTGGATTGGTTCAAAGGAAGGACAAGGTAAGGCGATAAGCACCAGGCTAAGGTCCCAAGGATCCAAATGAGGCCAATAAGAAGGAGCAGAGTAGGGCACACCCCGAAGAAGAAAAGTCCTGATTTGAAGCTTAGGAGCCAGAACTTTCTGAAAAAAGGATACACAGGGCCGATACCTGGCCTTTGAGGGAGCTGAGGGCTAATCCAGACTCAAGACCCGACTATAAGAAACCAAAGAGAATGGTAGAGAAAAAAACATAGGGGTGATTTTGTGAAAATGACACCAACTGAAAGCCTTCGAGGTACGATGATGAGCATGGCTTCTGTGCCTTGATCATAGTCTGCACAACACGATCAGAAAAACCTCAGGATTTTAGAACTGCAGCTTAAACAACCAATCTGTTAAATTGCATGACTGAGAATTCGGGTCGAAGAGGGGACCTAGGGAAAGTAGGTATGGTCGATAAGGAAGTCTCCAGGGAATGTCTGAGAGTAGGTTGACCACTTCCACGTACCTTGATCTTCTGGACCAGTGCGGGGCTATGAGGACGACGGGGACTCCTTCCGACTTGATCTTCTTGAGGGAACAGATAAAAAAGGGAGAATAGACACCATGGTATCACTAGAGTGTCAGAGGCGACCGCTACAGGGTCGCAAGTTTTGGACAAGAATGGAGGAACTTTGTGGTTATGCCTGGATGCCATAAAGTCGAGTAACCCATTGCAGGCAGATCTGATCGAAGATTGTCAGGTGCAGGGACTACTCTTCCACAGAAAGTGCTTTGCGGCTTAAAAAGTCCAATGCCCAGTTCACTGAGGACATGGATTGCTAAAATTGCCGAGATTCTTTGTGCCGTCCAATCGAGAATCTCTGAGACCTCCGCCATTGCTTACCGACTGCGAGTTCGTCCTTCATAAGTAATGTAAGCCATGGCAGTGGCGCTATTGGACTGAATTAGGATTGCTTGGGAAAGCAGAGCCAGCAGTAGAGGCATGGTGTGGAACTGAGCAAATGGGATTGCCTTGATGGCTGCCACCACCTTGCCTAGAACACTTTTGTAGAAGTGAAAAGGAAAGCGAGATGGACAGCTCAGAGATTGGATGCTGGTTTGTAAAGCTGACATTTTGTCATCTGAAAGAAAAACATTCGCTTGGACTATGTTGAAAAGCATTCCTAAGAAGATGATGCACTGAGCTGGGACACAAGATAACTTATATTGTTTGATGAACCAACCGAAGAGGGACAATGTGTCCAGTGTGATCGCAAACTTTCGATATTCTCAACAATTCAGGCATTTTAAACAGGCAGTTACTACATTGACCAAACTGGTTTCCACAGAAGATGATTTTGTGAAGGATTTCATTTCTTAGCCTAAAAGTTCTTAGAAAGTGCTTGAGTCTGCCATAGGTAGCATTGTGTGCTTTGCAAAACTGGAAATTGGGGGATCTACGGCTAGCAGTGTCAGATTGTAAATGGCGGTGGGGTGGGGTCATTCAGTTAGAAAGATACCCATATCTAGGAGAAATTGTTAAGGGCTGTGCTACACAAGGAAGTGAGGAAGAGGAGACATGGAAAACCTGGCACACAGCTAATGTCCAACTGATTCAGTGGTATCTCCTTCACCTTCTTGGCTACTTTCACACTAGTCCGTCGGTACGGGCCATCGCAAACCGTCGGCCCGACGTACCGACGGACAGTGTGTTAATGTAGCACAACATGCATCCGCTGCCCATTGTGAGTTCCGGGGAGGAGGGGGCGGAGTTTCGGCCGTGCATGCGCGGTCGAAAATGGCGGACACAACGCACAAAAAAACGTTACATGGAACTTTTTTGTGCCGATGGTCCGCCAAAACACGACGCATCCGTTGCACAACGGATGCGACGTGTGGCAATCCGTCGCAATGCGTCGCTAATGCAAGTCTATGGAGAAAAAATGCATCCTGCCAGCAACTTTGCAGGATGCGTTTTTTCTCCAAAATGACGCATTGCGACGTGCGTCACACGACGCTAATGTGAAAGTAGCCTTAGTGAGCTGGTGAGGTCTGTAGGGTTCAGTGGCTCAGTATGTCCACAATAGATTTCAAAATGCCTTAGAAAGGTTTGATACCACAAACATTAGGGAGCATACCTATCGTGCTTTGGGAGCTACTGAACATTGATTGATGGGGACTGCATAAAAGGATTTGCTAATAAGCTATATTAGATTCAAACAGTTGGTGCATAGAGGTTCTGGCTGACAGCAAGGGTGTTTTGTTCTACAGCACCAAATCCTGCCCTAAGGCCTCACTTCTGGGTTCTGACAGGGCAATACAGCCAATTCCTTCCTATAGACAGTGAGGAGAAACACAGCTGGTTAACAGGAGAGGACTTCAGGAAGGCGGGCTGGTGAGAAGAAGCTCAAAATTTCCAATGTCAGAGGAAAGCAGGAGTAATAGGAGACATAGCCAAGCTGACAGACCAAAAGCAGGAGGTTTTCCTGTCAGGTGGCAGTGGAAATGACACTTTTGTTATCTCAGTGTACAATCAAAGCAGGAAAAATTGGCATGTTGAAGGCAAGGGAGCGCTGAAGCACTGCAGGAAAAAAAATCAAAAGTAAAGAAATGAAGAACTTAAACACACTTAGGGTTTTTCCTTTATAGTTCCGAAAGAAAAACATTGGCTGGCTTTCCAATATCCAGCATGGCCACCCTTAGGCTATGTGCACACGTTCAGGTTTTTTCGAGATAAAAACGCTATAAAAACTCATTAAAAACGCATACATTATGCATCCTATCATTTAGAATGCATTCTGCATGTTTTGTGCACATGGTGTGTTTTTTTTTCCGCAAAAAAACTCATTGCGGTAAAAAAAGCAGCATGTTCATTAATTTTGCGGATTTTCCGCGTTTTTCCCTCAATTCTATGCATTTGGAAAAAAAACGGACAAAAAAAGCGTCAAAAACGCGTTAAAATCGCGGTAAAAACGCATGCGGATTTCTGGCAGAAATGTCCGGTTTTTGTCAGGAAAATTTCTGCCAGAAATCTTGACGTGTGCACATAGCCTTATGGTATTTCTGCCCTTGAGGAGAAGCGCCAAGGAAGGGTTAAGAGCAGTGGGTGACTTTATAAAGGGCAGACAACAGTGGACGTGCTTTCTCCTTCCTCAAATAGGATAATAGAGTGACTATTCATCCCTGTATTCCCAACCTAACACAAAGGGAAATATAAAAAAGACGTTCCTGTAAAGTACGTCTGCCTCCTACAGACAAACTAGAGCTGGTAGTACAGTAGCTGCAGGCTGGGTATAGATGGTTGGAGGACCATAAACTTACAGGAATTATCTCATCTACATATATATGGGCAAAATTACAAAGTGCTTGTAAAAATAAGAAACGTTACAAATTTCCCTCCTATTAGAAATCCTCTCCATTCTCAAATCTAGTGTTTTTTTAATTTAGCAAGTACTTCTCATTGCCTAGGTTATTGGCCATCTTTGAAGTCAAACAGCCTTAGCCTTTCTCCTATGCATGCAGTGCTTGCAATAGAGCTTGTAAGCGCTGCTCTGAAGCTGGCCAGCACGATGGATCTGACCTGCTTCAAAGCTCTTGCGTGCCTCTGATGCTGCAGAGGCAAACAGTGTCTCTGCCTGCAGCATACAGCAGCACAATGACTGACAGTTCCGACCAGCACTATCTTCAGGTGCACACCAGTAAGCAGGAGGCAGGGGAGCCAGGTGCTCTTGAAAACCACACGACACAGCCCCTTTAACTTCTATAGTGCCAGCCTACTAGTGGTTGCCAGCTATAATGTAAGGTCTTGAGTCCTTCAAAGGCACAAATGAGAAACTCCTCCAATTTCAAACATAATTTGACTTAAGTTCTTCATTTACATGCTGATACGTGTTGCTGTGATGGGAACACAGGAAAACATAAAACAACAAAAGAAATCTATTAATTAATGGTGATATTTCATCATCTTACACGTGCATTACTGGCAGTCAGCCAGGTTGGCTCCACTGCTCTACGTGTGATGGTTCCAGCTGAGATCACCTGGGGAAGGATAGCGCCATACTTATGTTCTTCATCAAAATCAAGATTTCTAGGAAAAAAAAAAAATTTTAGAAACTCAATTCTGCAAATGAAAAATATACAGAATAAAAGATATAGACAACATGTTCAACATGAGAAAATAGAATAATGCAGCAAGGGCCAAGGCTTTGCTGCACATTACTGCCTCTGTGCTACCACAAGCCTCCCGCTGATAATCCATAAGGGCCCAGAAACATTATTTTTTCAACTGTCGCTATTTTTGCAGACGAAAAGCGGTCCATGAAGGCTGCAATGAACACAGGCAAATTGCATGTTCCATTAATTATAGTGGAAAAGCTAAAATATTGAAGTGGATTTTGTAAAATGCAAAAGTCGCTACTTTCCTACATCGAACTGTCAAACACATGCACGGTGCCTAGAAAGGGCTCTTTTTTAGCGAAGTGATTTCATTTGTATGTATGTTGTTTATACAGTCGCTGTGTGGGTGTATACAAAGGGCATATTGCTTTACTCTTCCTCTTAAGGTACCGTCACACTCAGCGATGCTGCAGCGATATAGACAACGAGCCGATCGCTGCAGCGTCGCTGTTTAGGTCGCTGTAGAGACGTCAAGCACAGCAGCTCCACAACGATGCACGAGCGATCCAGTGACGTAACGGCGACTCACTTCTCGTTCTCGCTGGTTGTTAGCTCCATGTCAAACATTGCTGGCGTCGTTGCTTTTGATGTCAAACACGACGATACACGCCGACCTGACGACCAAATAAAGTTCTGGACTTCTAGCTCCGACCAGCGATATCACAGCGGGATCCAGATCGCTGCTGAGTGTCAAACACAACGAGATCGCTAACCAGGACGCTGCAACGTCACGGATCGCTATCGTTATCGTTGTAAAGCTGCTCAGTGTGAAGGTACCTTTACATGACCTAAGCTCAAAACTATAGATGCGTTTAACTTGACAGTGCTCCTAAAATCAAAGCTGGGAGTGAAATGCAAATTGGCCACTTTATGACTGGGACTCGTATGTACTTATACGTGTACGGATGTTGGGCTGACTGTAAAATGAGAACTTCTTCAAGTCTAGAATGGCAACCTTGTGAGCCCATTAATGGAATACCTGGTGACTGTGCGTGGTAGTTCTCCTTTCTTCAGCCATACGACCTTCTGGGAACTGTAATAATAATAATAATAATAATCTTTATTTATATAGCGCCAACATATTCCACAGCGCTTTACAGTTTAACAGTTTCAAACACAACAGTCATAGGTAACAAAGTTAACAATACAGTAATAAAGCAAAATAAGACAAAATAAGACGATATAAGAGGACCCTGCTCGTGAGAGCTTACAATCTACAATGAGGTGGGGAGATACAAAGTACAGGTGTGTATTTACAATGATGTATTTACAATGATGGTCCAGCCATCTTCATGGGGTGGGGGGTAGATGGGGATAGTGAATGGGCTACACACACACAAACATAAAATGACTGATTAGGGAACGTGATAGGCCGCTCTGAACAAATGAGTTTTGAGTGAGCGCCTAAAACTATGCAAGTTGTGGATGGTCCTAATATCTTGGGGTAGAGCATTCCAGAGGATTGGCGCAGCACGGGAGAAGTCTTGGAGTCGGGAGTGGGAGGTACGGATTAATGCAGAGGTTAGTCGAAAGTCGTTTGCAGAGCGCAGCGGTCGGCTAGGCCGATAGACCAAAATGAGGGAGGAGATGTAAGGGGGTGCCGCATTGTGGAGAGCTTTGTGGGTGAGAAAAAGTACTTTGAATTGTACTCACCTGTTTACAATTTTGTAAAGAACAAAACAACTGAATGGTAAGTGCTAGGTGGGAAAACACATTTCAGAAAGGTAGAAACGTTGTACAATTTTCTTTTACATCTAAAGATTTGAGATAAACAGTTACATTAATGGAGGAAGGGGAATTTCATAGAAAAAAAAATAATTCTGTCTCTGTATTTTTCAGCTTCCAGTAAATGAAGTTGGTGTCTCCATAGTAGAATTTATGGGCTTTAAATATGGGTCAATTATAAATCATAATAATTTATTATGCTTTTCCAATGTTGGCAACCCTGGTTCTGTGTGCACAAGATGACATGATCTCAGCAGCACATCACCTGTTTATACAGGACAGTGTGATGCCAAAATATATATATATATATATATATATATATATATATATATATATACACGGTATATATATATATATATATATATATATATATATATATATATATATATATATATATATATAATATATATTTTTTTTTTAAACCCAGATGTTTCCATTGAGAGTTTTTGAATATTTTAGCATTTGACTGTAACACTACAAGAAAAGAAAAAAAAACCCTAAAGAAATAACATCTGATACCAAAACAACATAACCCACTAAAGTGTAGACATCAGCATGTACATCATATTCGCTCTTAACAGACTGCTTAAAGGTAAGTCTGGTGTTGTTTAACCAAGGGCCCCAATCCTTATAAACCTTGGCCAGGACATTTCTCTTTTCCAGGTGCTCCTATGAACACTTATGATGACCAATAGCCAGCCAGTGTAAACAGACATTTCATGGTCTGCTGAAATTGCAAAGAGGAAAGAAACAAGTTTAGGCCACCTCTTATCTAATGGCCTCCGAGCAGTTGTATGATCTGTGTACATGTTTGTCCTTGGACATAAGATTAAGGGCTCATTTCCACATGCGAGTCACACGTCCGTATCTCGCATGTGGAAACCAAGCTGTGGAGCCGGCACTGAGGAGCGGAGCGTGCGGCCGCATAGGAACACATGGAGCCGCACAGCTCCGCTCCTGAGTGCCGGCGCCAGAGCTTGGTTTCCACATGCGAGATACGGACGTGTGACTCGCATGTGGAAATGAGCCCTAAGAGTCCGGTTACATCAAGGGAGGGGAACAATTTTTTTCTGCCAAGCAGGGCCGGCGTTAGGGGCAGGCAGACCAGGCAGCTGGGGTCCCCGCACCTCCAGGGGCCCCCAGCCAGTGGCCGCTATGGGGCCCTTGGGTAAGAGGGGCCCAGCACCGCCCCTCCCCGCATCGCGCATTCAGCTTATCGGCATCATAGCTGCCGATAAGGTTGAAAGCAGTGATGGAGGAGTGAGGAGTCATGTGACGCTCCCTCTGCCATCATTCCCCCTCTGCCTCAGCAGTGGAGCTAATGAGATGCTGAGGCACTCTGCAGAAGCCAGAGAAGCTGGGGAACGAGGAGGAGAGGTAACTATTGTGTGTGTGTGTCTGCTGCACAATGGAATGTGTGGGGGTACTGCACGATACTGTGTGTGGGGGGACTGCACTATACTGTGTGTGTGTTTTTGGGGGGCTGCATTATACTGTGTGTAGAGCTGCAACATACTCTGAGGAGGCTGCTTTATACTCTGGGGGGCTGCATTATACTCTTAGGGATCTTGCATTATACTGTGTTTGGGGACTGCACTATATTGTGTGTGGGGGGCTGCATTATACTGTGTGGGGGCTACACTATACTGTGTGTGTCTGTGGGGGGATGTATTATACTCTGAGGGGGCTGCATTGTACTGTGTGTGAAGGGGACTGCATTATACTGTGTGTGTTTTGTGGGGGGCTGAATTATACTGTGTGTGTGTGGCTGCATTATATTATGTGTGCGGGGGGGCTGCATTACACTGTGTGTGAAGGGGGCTGCACTATACTGTGTATGTTTGTGGGGGTAGGGACTGCATTATACTGTGTGTGGGTCTGCATTATACTCTGAAGGGACTGCAGTATAATCTATGAGGGGGGGCTGCAGTATACTCTATCAAGGTCCATGGGGAGTGCATTTTACTATATGTACTATATGGGATCTGCATTATACTGTATTAAGGACCATCTGTACCAATCATTCTTCCTCAGTTGGAGTAAGGGTAGGTTCACACGGTCAGTAAACGATGCGGGTTGGACGTTGCATACTTGTGCAGCGGCCAGATGTTACAACATACTTGATGGGATTTCAAAATCCCATGCCCACCCACGGAGACGGACATGCGGAGCGTCTTTCCAGACCGCAGAATGTCAATTTATCTTTATTTGTCTCCGCAAGATAAATTTCACCGGTACAATGTATTGGAAGTAGTGATGCTGCATGGTTCAATGAACACCGGCAGATTCACCTGCCTTCAATAGCCGGCACAAAATCGACTGACACATCCAAACTAGTGTGAATAGGTGCATACCAGGAGCAGCTACCTCCATATACAATATATCGTACAATATTTTGTATATTGTATATGGAGGTAGCTGCTCCTGGTATGCACCTATTCACACTAGTTTGGATGTGCCAGTCGTTTTTCTGTTATTTCTATGTTAGCTTACTGACTAAGCACTCCTCCCTTCAACATGTGGTTTTTAATTACATCTTATCACATTTGGTTCCAGCCAACCCATATATGTAGGCTTTACTGAGAGAGGTGTCCACATTTATCCATGCATACAGACATTAGCCTTTGGTAAGTGTTCACATTGGACAGGGAGGTCAGGGACCCATCAGATTAATGAAGCCACCATGACGATGGTTGATGAGCTCACACTATTTGGCCAAATTTTGTGCAAAGGGTCTCAAATATTTTTCCTAATGTTCAAAAGCCATTTTGCTATTCATATTTCAAATTGACATGCTTTGGCACGATAGAGTGCAACCTTTTTTTTGCAAATTACTGAATGTGTGCACCTACCCTTAAGAGGCCAGGAAACAAGCGTCATACAACTTCAATATTGTCGATCGCGCTTGTTTAGCGGCCTGAACTTAGCGCTTGCAATACAACAGAAATGTTTCTGTGTGATGGCAATATGTGAGCATTTGGGGCCACACTTTAAACTTTTGTCCAGGGCCCCACTTTGTCTAAAATCGTCCCTGCTGCCAAAGTCCAATGCATATTTATTACATCATTTGGAGGCCGTACAAAATTATTAACTTAAAAAAATAAACTTCAAAAGAACCGCTCGCAGCAATTAGTTGTTCTGAACACAGATGCATATTGCAATGCATGTCTCTTCACAGTGGTAAAATCATCACTGCTCACACTAAGTTTACAGAACTCAAGCAGAGGGAGGTTGTTGCATAGAGCTTTCAGCTCCTCATCGTTTTGCAGTTGAATGACTTCATGCTGCAGGTTATCAGACACATCAGCTGGTTCCACATTGAGAGGTGTAGGAAAGATGTTCAATGCCTTTTGTTTAATTTTGACATCCTTGAATATTTCACTAAATGCCTCAATTAGTTTTGCACATTCACCACCGTATTCAAATGTCGTAGAAGACTTTTGTCTTTTCACAGTGGGGAAATGCACAGTGTTATTTCTTTCGAATTGCACTTTCCACAGTCTTAGTATAGCTTCAAATGATGTCATGTTTGAAAGCAAGGAGCTAAGAAGCTGGTTAGGGCCCGGCAGCTTGAAGTTCAGCTCCGAGAGGTACTTCGTAATGTCCACCATGAACACTAGATCACACTGCCACTTGCCATCATTGAGTTCACTGACAATTTTCCTCTTCATCTCCATGAACTTCTTGACTTCTTCCCACAGTTTGTAAAACCTCATGAGCATGTTCCCACAACTAAAGGTACCTTCACACTAAACGATATCGCTAGCAATCCGTGACGTTGCAGCGTCCTGGCTAGCGATATCGTTGTGTTTGACAGGCAGCAGCGATCAGAATCCTGCTGTGATATCGCTGGTCGCTGAAGAAAGTTCAGAACTTTATTTGGACGTCAGATCGCCGTGTATCGTCGTGTTTGACACCAAAAGCAACGATGCCAGCGATGTTTTACACTGGTAACCAGGGTAAACATCTGGTTGCTAAGCGCAGGGCTGCGCTTAGTAACCCGATGTTTACCCTGGTTACCAGTGTAAAATGTAAAAAAACAAACAGTACATACTCACCTTCGCGTCCCCTGCCGTCCGCTTCCTGCACTGACTGACTGAGCGCCGCCCGTAAAGTGAAACCACAGCACAGCGGTGACGTCACCGCTCTGCTGTTAGGGCAGGCGCTTAGTCAGTGCAGGAAGCGGACGCCGGGGGACGCGAATGTAAGTATGTACTGTTTGTTTTTTTACATTTTACACTGGTAACCAGGGTAAACATCGGGTTACTAAGCGCGGCCCTGCGCTTAGCAACCAGATGTTTACCCTGGTTACCCAGGGACCTCGGCATCGTTGGTCGCTGGAGAGCGGTCTGTGTGACAGCTCTCCAGCGACCAAACAGCGACGCTGCAGCGATCGGCATCGCTGTCTGTATCGCTGCAGCGTCGCTTAGTGTGACGGTACCTTTAGTGTGACGGTACCTTAAGCCACCACACATCACAGTGGTAAGCAAGACCACCGTACTCAGATACAAGATCGTTCAGTAACTCCTTAAACTGGCAACTTCTTCAATGTTCTGCCTTTGATAAAGTTGATGCATGACACTACTGTTGACATAACATTGTTGACCACCAAGACTTTCTTGGTGTACAATGCAATGGCATAAAATTAAATCACTTGGATCAAAACTAAGACAATTAATTTATTTTTCGACAATGCAATTAACGCTTTTTGCGAGCCAACCATCTGTAGTAAGGCCAGTTAACATTTTAAATGGTAACTCAAATTTTTTTAGTGATAAAACAAGTCCCTCAAACAAGTCTTTACCTCTTGTACTGCCATGCATGGCTTCCAGAGACAGCAGTTCTTCTCGCGTATCACACTCTGCAGTGATCCCAAGAAAAAAAATGTCCAGTTGGGCTGTATTTGTTATGTCCCATTGCCGATTTGCCTGATCACAAACCAGAGAGAAAAATTGGAAATCTCCTGCCGAATCGATGAGTGTTTTTTCAATGTCTTGTGCCAAGTCAGTAATCCAATCCAAGACATTTCTCCGAGACAAACCAACAGTTTGAAAATATTTTACTTTGTGGCTAACAACTCAGCGGCAGCCATCATGGACTCTCCATACAAACTCTCCCTCTACATGAGGTCTCAGCTTCTTTGCAACTAGCTGGCTCACTACATAGCTTGCCTGAATAACGTTGTCTCTGTAACAATGAGGGTATGTGCACACGTCAGGATTTCTTGCAGAAATTTCCTGAAGAAAACTGGAAATTTTCTGCAAGAAACCCGCATATTTTTTTTGCGTTTTTTTCCCGTTTTTTTTGCGTTTTTTTTTAGCATTTTGCAAGCGAAATTAGCTTGGAAAATGCTAAAGTTTTCCAAGCGATCTGTAGCATCGCTTGGAAAATTGACTGACAGGTTGGTCAAGTGTGTTTGACAAGTGTGACCAACTTTTTACTATAGATGCAGCCTATGCAGCATCAATAGTAAAAGATAGAATGTTTAAAAAAAATAAAAAAAATGGTTATACTCACCTGCAGACAGCCGATCTCCTCAGCGGTGTCCGTTCCTATAGATGGTGTGTGTGTGCAGGACCTTCGATGACGCCGCGGTCACGTGAGCGGTCACATGAGCGGTCACGTGACCAATCACAAGACCGCGACGTCATCGCAGGTCCTTCACACACACCATCTATAGGAACGGAAGCGGCAGCATGCACCGGAGAGGCAGGAAGACTCCGGGGCCATCGAAGGTGAGTATATCACTATTTTTTATTTTAATTCTTTTTTTTTTACCAATTATACGGTGCCCAGTCCGTGGAGGAGAGTCTCCTCTCCTCCACCCTGGGTACCAACCGCACATGATCTGCTTACTTCCCGCATGCTGTGCACAGCCCCATGCGGAAAGAAAGCAGATCAATGCATTCCTAGGTGTGCGGAATCCCCGCAATTCCGCAAATTTTATGAACATGTTGCTTTTTAATCCGCGATGCGATTTTTTTCGCGGAAAAAAATGCGACAATTGCACAAGAAATGCGGAATACACTGTAAATAATAGGAGGCATATGTAAGCGTTTTTTTCGCGTTTTTATCACATTTTTATAGCGAAAAAACGCAAAAAAACCGTGAAAAATACTGAACGTGTGCACATGGCGTGAGGCCTAGTAACCCAGTTAAAGGAGCTGATTGTGATTACAAACTCCACTTTAGAGCACTGATTTTATCCAGATGCATTTGGCCTTCAAATTCATTGAGTTTTTTATGTTTAGAGCTGTAAGGGACGCTGAAGATTTGCTTTTTTCATTACTGCTAATGCAGCACCACAAACCAGGCACACAGGTTTGCCTTTGACTTCAACAAAAAAAATAATCATTTGACTATTTATCTTGAAAAGATCGACACTCTGTCTCAACTTTTCTTTGTAGTGGTCATGTGTAGGATGTCACACCACTACCTTAAAAACACAATTGAAAAATCAAAAGCATGACTGAGCAAAATAGTTTCAGCATCAAACCAACAGTGAAATTATTATATAAAACATGAAAAATGTTAATGTCAAGAGAGAAAATCATAGTACCTAATAGTTAAATACAATAGTAGCTCTGAAAGATCCAGTTCAGTAATTAGACATGGCATCATCCCCTAAATAAAGAATGCTGGAAAAGGTGATTGTGTAATGCACATGATACACCCTAACTGCTGTATACATCACATAGGAAACACTGAGCCTGAGTTATACATTACATAGGGTACATTGACCCTGAGGTATACAGCACAGAGGGGACACCGAGCCTGATGTATAAAGCACATAGGGGACAACGAGTGTAAGGTATACAGCACAAAGGGGACACTGAGCCTGAGGTATACAGCACAGAGGAAACATCAAGCCTAAGGTACACAGAACAAAGGGCACACCAAGCTTGAGATTTACACCACAGAGGAGACACCAATCCTGAGGTATACAGCACATAGGGGACACTAAGCCTGAGATAACAGTACAAAGGGCACACTGAGCCTGAGGTATCCAGCACAGAGGGGACACCAATCCTGAGGTATACAGCACATAGGGGACACTAAATCTGAGATATACAGCACATAAAGGACACAGCCTGATGCATACCGCACATGGGGTGCACCAATCCTGAGGTATACAACACATAGGGTACACCGATCCTGAGGTATATGGCATATAGGGTACACTGAGCCTGAGACAACAGTACAAAGGGCACACTGAGCCTGAGGTATCCAGCACAAAAGGGACATCAAGCCTGAGGTATACAGCACGGAGGGGACACCAAGCCTAGGTATACAGCACAAAGAGGACACCAAGTCTGAGGTATACATCACACAGGGGTCACTGAGCCTGAGGTATACCACATATAGAGGACACCGAGCCTGAGGCAACAGCACATAGAGGATACAGCCTATGTGCTGTATAACTCAGGCACGGTGTCCCCTATGTGCTGTATATCTCAGACTTGTTGTCCCTTTTGTGCTGTATACCTTAGACTCGGTGTCCCCTCTGTGCTATATACCTCAGGCTGTGTCCCCTATGTGCTGTATACTGTATATAATGCTGTGTCCTCTATGTGCTGTATAACTCAGGCACGGTGTCCCCTGAGATACAGTATACAGCACAGAGGGGACACCGAGCCCAAGGTATACAGCACAAAAGGAACGCTAAGTCTGAGGTATATAGCACATAGGGTACAATGGGTCTGAGGTATTCAGCACATAGGGGACACCGAGCCGATGGTATAAAGCATAAAGGGCACACCAAGCCTGAGGTATACAGCACATAGGGGACACCAAGCCTGAGGCATACAGCACAGTGGGGACACCAAGCCTAAGGTATACAGCACAAAGGGGACACGGAGCCTAAGGTATACAGCACAAAGGGGACTCTGAGCCTGAGGTATACGGAACAAAAGGGCACACCAAGCTTGAGGTATACAGCACATATGGGACACCGAACCTGAGATATACAGCACATAGAAGACACAGCCCTATGGTACATTGATCCTGAGGTATACAGCACATATGGTACAACGAGCCTGAGGTATACAGCACAAAGGGGACACTGGGCCTGAGGTATACAGCTCATAGAGAACTTAGCCTGAGGCTATGTGCTGTATACTTCATCCAGTGTCCACTATGTGCTGTATACCTCAACCTGTGCCCTATTTATGCTGAGAAATACATCACAATGGGTAGACTGCCTGAGACATACTGACCCTTGGAGGTGGGAATAAAATTTGATCACTGCAGCCTGCCTGACACCCATGGGAGCTAGTTTAGAGCCTGTAATGGAGTGAGGAGAACGAGAGAGCATTGGGCTTAAAGTAAATGCCATAAACAAAGCCAGCGCCTGACACTATATTGCGTGCACTTGTTAAAGAATTAAAGAGCCCGCAGGCAAAAAATGGGCCAAGTATCGGACGTTTCCCAACCCTGGTTTACATGGGCGACTGCCGATCTGTAAACCTTTACCAATTGGCAATCATTTTATAATATAGCCTGTTTACGACATTCCACAGTAAATGATGTGCATTGAACAATGTGTAAACCCCTATAAAAGGCACTTGTCACGTCGGACGCTGTTCATACCAGGACGTTCGACAGACAGCGGTAATTCCGCTTTTGTCCACTATGTGCTCAGTGGCGTCGGCTAGATTTTATCTAGCTGGTCCGGGGTTAATTTAGCTGGTGCTCGGATTGGAAGCTGGGCCACGCCCACTGCCTTTAAATAGTTCTCCTGAACATTGGGCGTCGCCAATTATAGCTTCTGTCTAGTGCTAGGCTATCTCGGTCTGTGGTGAGCTAGGAGTTGGAGTATCATATCTGGTGGTGTATTTCCCTTTGTCTTATTTACTCCTTCCTATATTTGTATTTATTTTGCCCTGCACATTTATAGTGTATTCCTGAGTGACTGCGGCGTGGTGTATATTTTCCGCTATCCTTGTCTGTGCTAACTGTGGGTATTGGTGTATTAACTCTTCACTGGGTGGTGGGGTGGTGGTTTCAGCCTAGGGTTGAAACAGGAGATAGGGTGAGGGTGGAGGCCTAGACATGCACACCATCAGTGTAAACTCTAGGTAGAGGGTCAGTCAGGATTTCCCTAGTCTGAGGGAAATTGCAGGGGCCCGGGTTATTAGCTCTTTCCTACCTAGGTCTCCCGTGACAGCACTCTAAACAAAAAGACCTACAAAGAATTAGGAGTATAGACACCCAATAATATCAACTATCTTTTATTATTTTTCAAAATAAAGACATAAAAACGTATTTAAAGAAGCACTCTGATCAAAATGTATATCCTCTTAATATACTGCAATCATATTAAGTGGAATAAAACGTGATCAAAAAGACGAATGTAAATAAAGATGGTATCTCTGAAAATTTCATCTTGTCCAGCCACACAGCTCCGTTAGCAGAAAAATAAAACCGCTATCGCTCTCAGAATAAAGCGATGCAAAGATAACACAGGTCTGCGACTAAAAAGCGGTTTGATTATTTTCATCTAATTTCCATGTATTTTGGTGTGCTGAAAACGAAAAAAATATTGAAAACAATCCTGGATGTCAGGATTTGCCACAAAATGCAAAATTCTCTTCAAATTTAGTATATTTTTCTCAATTTTTGGTATTTTTTTTTTATCTTAGGGTTTTGAAAGTCAAAATTACTATTAATTAATTCACATCAATGCATTGAAGATATACAATGCCAAAAAAATATAACTGCCGAGGGTGCTCACAGCTGGTGAAAAAAATGTCCTCCAAGAAACTTTGGTTCCTCCCCATAAAGTTCTTCTACCACCTCTCCACATAAAATTGGGATTGATGAAGCAATTCGTAAAATCACTTCCAAAAGATGGAGAATGCTTCAAATACTTGGTCACCAAGTTTCCAGGCCTCTCGGAGGCAAAATTGAAGGAAGGTGTGTTCGTCGGACCAGACATTAGAAGGCTTATATAGAGTTTATCAATACCATGACGCATCCTCAAAAAGAAGGGTGGTTTGCATTTAAAGAGGTCGTAGAGAAATTTTTAGGCAATAACAAAGACCCTGACTACAAAAAAATCGTCGGACGAATGCTGAAAGCATTTCAAGCTTTAGGTTGCCTGATGAGTTTGAAAGTGCATTTCCTCCATTCCCACCTTGACAACTTTCCTGAAAATTTGGGAGCTGTGAGTGAAGAGCAAGGTGAACGATCCCACCAGGACATTAAAGAGATGGAAAGAAGATACCAGGGGAGATGGAGCATTACAATGATGGCAGACTACTGTTGAACGCTTCAGAGAGACAGTCCAGATGCTACTCACAAGCGTAAATGTACCAAGAGAAGCCTCACATGGAAGAAGAATCGATTTTAGTGTGTGTTAGTGAGCTCATTGCAGTTAAAAAATGATTTTCATGAAACATTTGTAATAAAAAATTAATTTTATGAGTCTATTTTCATTTATTTTAAGGTATTGTCTTATTTAACATAGTTACTTAAATTGTCAGAAAACGTGATGTCCTATGACAAAACGGAGGTCATTTTCGGATTCAGCGCACTTAAAAACAAAGATTACATGGAATAACCAAAACAGCTCTTGAAAAAAAATTTTTTGCAGACCTGTGTATAATTATTTTTTCTACAAATCAGTTTTTATTGTGTAAAAATATTTTTAAAAATTATATAAATGTGGTATCGTTGTAATTGTACTGACCCAAAGAATAAAGCTGCCTTATCAATTTTACCACTTGAGGAATGGCATAAAAACAAAATTCCTGAATTGATGATTTTTCTTCATTCTGTCTCCCAAAAATCGGAATAGACAGTGATAAAATTTCATGTGCCCGAGAATGGTACCAATAAAAACATCAACTCAGCCTGCAAAAAGAATTATCTAAATAACTATCTATATATGGTGATTAGTGTTGAGCGATACCGTCCGATACTTGAAAGTATCGGTATCGGATAGTATCGGCCGATACCCGAAAAGTATCGGATATCGCCGATACCGATACCCGATACCAATACAAGTCAATGGGACACCAAGTATCGGAAGGTATCCTGATGGTTCCCAGGGTCTGAAGGAGAGGAAACTCTCCTTCAGGCCCTGGGATCCATATTAATGTGTAAAATAAAGAATTAAAATAAAAAATATTGATATACTCACCTCTCCGGAGGCCCCTGCACCTTACCGCTGTTAGCCGGCAGCCTTCTTTGCTTAAAATGAGCGCGTTTACGGCCTTCCATGACGTCACGGCTTCTGATTGGTCGCGTGCCGCTCATGTGACCGCCACGCGACCAATCACAAGCCGCGACGTCATTCTCAGGTCCTAAATTCCTCATTCATCTCATTCGTGGCGGTCACATGAGCGGCACGCGACCAATCAGAAGCCGTGACATCATGGAAGGCCCTAAACGCGCTCATTTTAAGCAAAGAAGGCTGCCGGCTAACAGCGGTAAGGTGCAGGGGCCTCCGGAGAGGTGAGTATATCAATATTTTTTATTTTAATTCTTTATTTTACACATTAATATGGATCCGATACCGATTCCCGATACCACAAAAGTATCGGAACTCGGTATCGGAATTCCGATACCGCAAGTATCGTCCGATACCCGATACTTGCGGTATCGGAATGCTCAACACTAATGGTGATGCAATAAAAAAGCGTCTTTTAGTGTGTGACAGCAGCCAAACACAAAAATATATAAATCTGGTATCGCTGTAATCGCACCGACCCAAAGAATAAAGTCGTCTAGGCACTTATACCGCACGAGGAACAGAGTAAAAAATAAATAAAACCAATTTTTCACCTGCTGCTGATTTTTTTTTATTCTGCCTCCTAAAGATCACAGTATGGCTTACAGGATCACAGGAGTGCTTACACCGAGGCTTCTATGTAAATCTCTGAAATACGTGATTCAGACAGAACCCCCGGTGGAAGATTCCCTATAATGAGGCAGATGGAGGCAGTGTGGATGTCGTCTGGACTATGATCCGGCGGAGTCCATCTTTTTAGACATGCATAAAAGCACGGTCTGCCACAGTTTTGTGCACTTACGAAAAGTAGGCCAATGCTGCAAAGAGGCCAGATGGAGTCCAGAGTAACTCTGTTGCCTCATGAGTGAGTTGGTCCCTCGGAGGTTTCATCTGAATCATGTCACTTGCAGATTTAGATGGAAACCTCAATAGAAGTGCTCAGCCTAGAGCGCCGGATAAATGAAATCCCAAACGTTATGTAAAATGTTCCCAATAAAAGATTCGACTCAATCCACAAAAAAAGCAACTTCCCACTCAGGTCCAAAATACAGGGGGCTTCCATGTTACTGGTAGTACAAAGGCTCTGGAAAAGTGCTACACACTGTGTGCAGAATTATTAGGCAAGTTGTATTTTAGAGGATTATTTTTATTATTGATCAACAACTATGTTCTCAATCAACCCAAAAGACTCATAAATATCAAAGCTTAATATTTTTGGAAGTTGGAGTGTTTTTTTTTTTAGATTTGGCTATCTTAGGAGGATATCTGTTTGTGCAGGTAACGATTACTGTGCAGAATTATTAGGCAACTTAATAAAAACCAAATATATTCCCATCTCACTTGTTTATTTTCACCAGGTAAACCAATATAACTGCACAAAATTTAGAAATAAACATTTCTGACATGCAAAAACAAAACCCCAAAAAATTAGTGACCAATATAGCCACCTTTCTTTATGATGACACTAACAGCCTTCCATCCATAGATTCTGTCAGTTGCTTGATCTGTTTACGACCAACATTGCGTGCAGCAGCCACCACAGCCTCCCAGACACTGTTCCGAGAGGTGTACTGTTTTCCCTCCCTGTAGATCTCACATTTTATGAGGTATTACAGGTTCTCTATGGGGTTCAGATCAGGTGTAGAAGGGGGCCATGTCATTATTTTTTCTTCTTTGAGACCTTTACTGGCCAGCCACGCTGTGGAGTAGTTGGAGGCATGTGATGGAGCATTGACCTGCATGAAAATCATGTTTTTCTTGAACGATACCGACTTCTTCCTGTACCACTGCTTGAAGAAGTTGTCTTCCAGAAACTGGCAGTAGGTCTGGGAGTTGAGTTTCACTCCATCCTCAACCCGAAAAGGTCCCACAAGTTCATCTTTGATGATACCAGCCCATACCAGTACCCCACCTCCACCTTGATGGCGTCTTAGTCGGAGTGGAGCTCTCTGCCCTTTACTGATCCAGCCTCTGGCCCATCCATTTGGCCCATCAAGAGTCACTCTCATTTCATCAGTCCATAAAACCTTTGAAAAGTCAGTCTTAAAATATTTCTTGGCCCAGTTGTGACATTTTATCTTATGTGTCTTGTTCAAAGGTGGTCGTTTTTCAGCCTTCCTTACCTTGGCCATGTCCCTGAGTATTGCACACCTTGTGCTTTTTGTTACTCCAGTAACGTTGCAGCTCTGAAATATGGCAAAACTGGTGGTAAATGGCATCTTGGCAGCTTCATGCTTGATTTTCCTTAATTCATGGGCAGTTATTTTGCGCCTTTTTTGCCCAACATGCTTCTTGCGACCCTGTTGGATATTTGCCATGAAACACTTGATTATTCGGTGAACATGCTTCAAAAGTTTGGCAATTTCAAGACTCCTGCATCCCTCTGCAAAACATCTCACAATTTTGGACTTTTCAGAGCCCATCAAATCTCTCTTCTGACCCATTTTGCCAAAGGAAAGGAAGTTGCCTAATAACTAAGCACACCTTATATAGGGTTTTTATGTCATTAGACAACACCCCTCCTCATTACAGAGATGCACATCACCTGATTTACTTAATTGGTAGTTGTCTCTCAAGCCTGAACAGCTTGGAGTAGGACAACATGTATAAAAAGAATCATGTGATCAAAATACAACTTGCCTAATAATTCTGCACACAGTGTAGCTCATCGGCCCCCAAAAGAAACTCGGCAGATTCTGCGCTCCTAAATCCAAATTCCCTCTTCCCTTCTGAGCCCCACAGTGTGTTTAGACCACATTTAGTGTCCACATGTTTGGCATTTCTGTAGCGACGAGAGCCCACCTAATTTACAGGTGCATGTCTCCAGAAGCATGAGCTGGGCATAACGTACTGGGCACTACAATGGCAGTTTGCAATTTTCACTCTGCAACATCCACTGCTGTTTGTTTTTGGAAAACACCCATGGAGACAAAATCGTCACTACACCTGTAGATAAGTTCCCAAAGTGGTATAATTTCCAAAATGGGGCAATTTGAGGGGGGATTCTGCTTTTCTAGCACTTAGGGGCTCTGTATATGGAGTACCCAAACTATTCTAGTAAAATCTACACTCCAGGAGGCAAATAGCGCTCCTTCCCTCCCAGGTCTCGCTGTGTGGCTAAGCAGTACTGTACAGCCACATATGGAGTATTTTTACATTCAGCAGAAATTGTGGGACACATTTTTGTGCCATTTTTACCTATTTCCCAGTGTGAACATGTAAAATCGGGGCCTAAAACAAAATGTCGGTGGTAAAAATTGTATTATTTTTTCTTCTCTGCCCAATAATATAAAATTCTGTGACCCATCTGTGGTGTCAAAATAATCACTGCACCCCTAGATTAATTAATTGAGAGGAGTAGTTTGTAAAATGAGGTCACTTATGGGGGGTTCTACACTTCAGGGATTCTACCAATGTGACATGGCACCCTCAAACCATTCCAGCAAAATCTGAACTCCAATATAAATGTAGGCTATCAGACCATGAAAGCGGTCCCAATAAAATAGGTCCCAACAATGAGAATCACCTTATCGCGGATGCTAGGTACATGAATTGGCCAATTTATGCGCTAAGTATTCTTAATTTTTCTTTATTACATAAAGCAGTAATGTCATTCAAATTTCATATATTTCAAGTTTGCACAAAAAAACAATTTCAGAATCGGCATTTAACTAGTTAATAGCGGCGGGTGGATCGCGATTCCACTCGTCGCTATTGCGCGCACATGTCAGCTGTTCAAAACAGCTGACATGTCGCGGCTTTGATGTGGGCTCACTGCCGGAGCCCACATCAAAGCAGGGGATCTGACCTCGGACGTACTATCCCGTCCGAGGTCAGAAAGGGTTTTTTTTTGTTTAATCCCATCAAGACATGTAAATTTTTCATTTTTGCCCTTTTGTTTTGTACCTCCTATTCTTTCAAAAGCCAGAGTTTATTAAATTTTCTTTTAACATTGCCATATCAGGGCTTGAATTTTGCAGGACGAGTTGTAGTTTAGAATGGCACTATTCATTTGACTATTTCTGGCTAACATGGTACCACAATAGAATTGGTTATTGTACATCATATATTATAGTAAAAAACATCCAAGTGGGGTGAAATGATGGAAATAAGAAAATGTAATTTTTATGGTATTCTTAGTTCAGTAAAAAGACCAGTATGTGACGCTCCAGGATAGTATGATTATGGTGATAAGAATCTTATAAGGCTTATTTGCATATTTTTGGTGGTTTATAAAAAAATGGGAGACGATGCTCAAGTGCACCGGTCAGCAGGCCAATTTAAATGCGGATGTTTGCGATCGTGACACATGCAGCATCTGTTTGGTACAAGCTCAGCTCCTGACCCCATTCCATACACCCCACACATGATTTGGATTGAAAATGTACATCTCATGTCATTAAAGTGTTTGAATTGAGAGGAATAGCAAATAACGTTATAAAACATAATAAAATACCTTATGCGCTTGTGTGCGTTCCTCCAGAATGAGATCATCTTGTTAATTTCTAATGCCCTTGTGGCACTGTTGCCCCCAGTACTGGCCTGTAATGTTCCATCTTCCATCTTTGGAAGAAAATCCTTTGCAAATGGGCTGCCCACATTATTAGCATTTCCGTCCTAAATGGTAAAACAATGGTATTACAGAAAAGTTATTCTTGTATTATTCACCGCAAAGAAACAAAATACTTGTCAAGAAGGCTATTCAAATAGAGTTATTTTATAAGAAACAACGACGACAATTTATTTGCAGTTTTCCTCGAAACTTCTCATGAAAAAGGGGATCAACCACACATACAAATATTATACAATGATCTACTGTGACTAGGCAAACTTTTCAAAATGGTTAACATTTTGATCAAAGTGCATAAACCCACTGACATATCACGGCGACCTGTTTAGGTGGGCCAAGGTGGCCGCTGTCATCGTGACAAAAAATCATTGTCAGAAGCTTGCTGTCCTCTCCAACAGATGCAGGAACCTTTCCTTGCAACCAGAAAAAATGTAAAATCTGTCCATTTATAATGACCACGGACAAGATAAAGATCCCCAATACACATCAGGACTACAGGATCCCAGGTACCTTAAGCTGCATCACTTCTAATGTGGTAATGTGGTGTACTTATTTATTTGTGCTAAATGTCCAACTTGGGGTCTGTATGTAGGGGAGACAGGGCAGAAACTGAGAACAAGGATGAACTCTCATCGCCATACAATAAGAGAAAAAAAGAATGGATCTACCTATGGCAATACATTTTTCTCTCCCCGATCATAGCATTATGGACATGCAATTACTTGTATTAAAAGGTAACTTCAAATCTGAGCAAGACAGAAGGATCTGGGAATATAAGCTGATGATGACCTTTGACACTCTCAGTGCAGGAATGAATGTGTTGCATGGATTTATGTCTTTTTACATCAACTCAGGAATATTTATGGACATAACTGTTTATCACTCACATAATGGTGGTTCTGCTTCACGTCACCTGTCATATCTATGGCATTTTTCTGTGTTGTGTTGTGCATAAATATGTGATTCTTCAGAAGTTGTATTAGTCTATGCCTGTTGAAGGGACCAGAGTAGTCTCGAAAGCTTGCAATTTTTTACCATCTTTTCAGTTAGCCATTAAAAGGTATCAACCACTGAGGACTCTCAATTCTAAATATTTTTCTATCCACTGGCTAACACGGTACCAAGATATATATCTTTCCTGTTCAGTCTTGAGAATTTTGATTAGCAGCTACAGATCTTGCTAAACATCTGCCGCCATCTACCAGAATCATGAATATGAATATTTCATACAGCCAAAGAAACTCTCAATTCAGAGAAAGAAAATTAAGCTGCTAGAATGGCCGAGCCAATCATCTGACCTAAATCCAATGGAAAACTTAGTAACGGAACTAAAGTTCAGAGTTCATAGGAGCCCATGGAACCTTCAGGATTTGAAGAGTCTTTGTGTGGAAGAATGGGCCAAAATCACACCTGAGCAATGAATGAGACTAGTTTCTCCACACAGGAGGCATCTTGACGCTGTCACCACCAAAGGGTTTTGCACGAAGTATTAATTACATTTCAGTAAGCGTGTTCAATACTTTTTCCTTGTGTCAGTTCTCATTATTATACAATTTATTGACATCTATGGTTTGATTTCTATGCCTGTGTGGATTGGATGAGTTGTTACCGACATCTTGTGAGAATTTCATGTCAGGAGCACATTCAGAAATATTTTTACTTAGAAAATTGGTGACGTGTTCGATACTTATTCCACCTGCTGTATGTCTCAATAGACCTAAAAGATGTGGCACGGGTCCGAGACTCCATGTTCAGAGCCTGTGAAGAATTGCACTGCAAATATTCCCTCATGTAAAGTATAGATAAATTACATACAATAGTTATTCTTCAATGAATCAGGAAATGAAAATGTTCACTGTGTCTGAGTCTGCAATTTCCATTCTAACTATTAAAGGGACTCTGTCACCCCCTCCAGGGGTTAGAAACTAAAAGAGCCACCTTGTGCAGCAGTAATGCTGCATTCTGACAAGGTGGCTCTTTTAGTTATTGGTGCAGTCAAAGCAGAAATAAAGCGTTTTATAATTTTGCAAAAATACCTGTCTTTAGTCCTGGAGGCAGGTCTTAACCCCCCTGCTGCACACGCCACACTGCCGTCACTCAAGGCTTCTTCGGCGCCGGGCGCCGCCCCCTCCGCGCTGGTTTCAAATCAAATCCGGCGCCCGCGCAGTGAGCGCTGCCCGTCTAACCTCAGATGCAGTCTCGCAGACTGCGCCTGTGCGGCCAACCAGCTTGTGAATCCCAGCCCCGCAGTGTGTTCTGCATTATGCACAGTGCGGGGCTGGGATTCCTGGGCATGCGCACTGCGTGTGTCAGCCACTCACCCAGGTCCCCCGCCTTACAGCGTGTGTATCTTCAGCTGATCGAGACTGCATCTGAGGTCAGACAGGCAGCGCTCACTGCACCTGCCCCAGGCAGAACAAAACAGTGCAGGCGCCGGATTTGATTTGAAAACAGCGCGGAGGGGGCGGCGCTTGGCGCCGAAGAAGCCTTGAGTGACGGCAGTGTGGCGTGTGCAGCAGGGGGGTTAAGACCTGCCTCCAGGACTAAAGACAGGTATTTTTGCGAAATTATAAAACGCTTTATTTCTGCTTTGACTGCACCAATAACTAAAAGAGCCACCTTGTCAGAATGCAGCATTACTGCTGCACAAGGTGGCTCTTTTAGTTTCTAACGGCTGGAGGGGGTGACAGAGTCCCCTTAAGAGCAAAGTGTGTTAAGAGCATTTTCAAGACTTACTTTGTGTGGCAAACGATAGAACCAGCAGCCTGAAATGTTGACGTCACTGCACGGGCCATTTCCATGGTGAAGGGGTGCAGAGCTTTCAAACTCAGCAAGCAACTCGGCAGGAGGCTCCTGTCATAATAAATAGGTTGTGGGTTGGATGTGATTACACATACAAATAAGGTCACAAAAGACTAATTAGGTCTCCTGTAGAAAGTATCAAGACAAATTACTTTGTGCCATTCAAAAAATATAGTAGCAATAAAAAAGCAGTGTGTGTAATATACATATATACACTTTTATTCTGGATAAATAAAGGATTATTGTTCTGCAAAACCCTTTTCTTGTAGTCTTCAAAAGAACCGTGGGCAAAGTGTGCAGATATGGCCTAAAGATGGCAAGTTGTCTCCTCCTGGACGAAATATACCCACCTAGTGGCACAGAGCTAAGCAGTTTGTACCCCAGCATTATAAGGAACAAGCTCAAGTAATCAGATGTCAGATAACTAGAAAGTCAAGAACACTGATAAAAACAACTCATATGGAGGCTCAACTGAAAAAGGAAGACTGCAGTGTTCCCCAATGAAAACAACAAGATAAAAACAAAAATATTCTTTTATTATACATATCATTTGGCAACTCTTTAATTATAGGACATCCCAAGGCAAGTTCATTGAGTGAGAAATAAAAAAAATTGAAGGAAGACCAGAAGTTAGGCTGAAGAGTGACATACAGCTGCCTGTAGGATCATAGAGCCAAAGTTATCACCCGGTGATGGAAAAATGAGCACCCTGTAACGCTCATACCTAATGGTGTGTTTGGCTCCCCTTCAGGAAAAAGAGCGTTTGTGAGTAGTGCAGGCTTATAGTGTTTTTTTCTTCCCCAGAGAGGTAAAAGGCCTCTTCAAGCCTCTGCAAGGGTACTCCCTTGATGCTTTAGCCCTGGACTAGGTAATTTTCCAGTCTATTGCCAAAAAGAAATGTATCACTAAAAGGAAATCAGCCAGGGCCTTTTTGGAAGCAGAGTTGCAGCTCCAAGTCCTCAGCCAAAGGATCTGACTAATAGCCATCTTTCCTCCGGCATCAGAAGTGCATCTGTCTGACTCCAATGAGGCTAAAAGTACCTACACATTAAGCGACGCTGCAGCGATGGCGACAACGATGCCGATCGCTGCAGCGTCGCTGTTTGGTCGCTGGAGAGCTGTCACACAAACCGCTCTCCAGCGACCAATGATGCCGAGGTCCCCGGGTAACCAGGGTAAACATCGGGTTGCTATGCGCAGGGCCGCGCTTAGTAACCCGATGTTTACCCTGGTTACCATCGTAAAAGTAAAAAAAACAAGCAGTACATACTCACCTGCGCGTCCCCCGGCGTCCGCTTCCTGTACTGTGTGAGCGCCGGCCCTAACAGCAGAGCGGTGACGTCACCGCTGTGCTTTTACTTTCACTTTAGGGCCGGCGCTCAGTCAGAGCAGGAAGCGGACGGCGGGGGACGCGCAGGTGAGTATGTACTGTTTGTTTTTTTTACTTTTACGCTGGTAACCAGGGTAAACATCGGGTTACTAAGCGTGGCCCTGCGCTTAGGAACCCGATATTTACCCTGGTTACCAGCGTAAAACATCGCTGGTATCGTTGCTTTTGGTGTCAAACCTGACGATAAACGCCGGTCTGACGACCAAATAAAGTTCTGGACTTTATTCAACGACCAGCGATATCACAGCAGGATCCTGATCGCTGCTGCGTGTCAAACTAAACGATATCGCTAGCCAGGACGCTGCAACGTCACGGATCGCTAGCGATATCGTTTAGTGTGAAGGTACCTTTAATAGAAGCATTTTTCCAGCATAGGTCAACAAGCTCAAGTCTCTGGCTCTATCCAGTGCCCAGAACAATCAAAAGATCCACACTAAAAAATACCCCTGACTGTTTTGAAACACTGGGTGGTAGCAAAGGTATTGGAGAGAAGACCTGGATGCGAATCTAGCCAGAGTCTTAACTTGTTTGTCAGGAGGATCCTTAACAGCGGCTAAATCAACCAGAAGGAGCACAATGGACTACTGAAAGATGGAAAAGTAAAGGGTCTACAGTGAGGGAAGTAGCCTATTTAGCCATAAGATCATCTGGGAAAGGATATGACGTATCAAGACTCTTTGGCGTTTGGAATTATTTGTCAGGATCCGTCCAAACTCTTGAGAAGATCTTAGAAAATTTACTGTAGTTGTTGAAAAGTTTATGAGAGTGCTTGTGGCATCTAGAAGACACCTCTTGGGGGAAGCAAAGGTCTCATAGTCTTTTCTCTGGAAGATCTTGTGACTAGGCAGGATCAAGCTGCACATCATGTTTGCCAACGTAAACAAGTATTCCAGCAAGGAGGCAGAATGTGCCTCCTAGGACATAAGATAGGAAGACATCTGGAGAAAGACACTCACACAAGAGTACCCTAGAGTGAACAATAGACACATCCAAAGGTGACACAAATGAAGGTTGGGGTTCTGGAGTGCCCAACATAGCTGTGACATCTCTTCTGACTGATCAAAGTCACCCTGGGGGGTGAAAGGAGGGAAAAAGATGACTTCAAGAGAGAAAAAGCACTCTAAAACCGGCAACATGATTGGGAAGTTTCTGGAAATCTCCACAATAGGCTGAGACAGGTAAAGAGCCCAATATGGAAAAGGAAGCACTAGTACCATGAGTAGTGTGTGGTTCGTAAAAAGCGTACGAGAGAAGCAAAAGCCGGGAGCAGAAGGAGCAAATGGACTCAGCCTGGCAGGTGGAAATTTACAGAGTAGAGGAGGTGGTGAACACCTTTTTCTATATTTTCCCACACAGGGAAAAAAAGACTAGCCACTGGGAGTAATGTAGTGCATAGCTCACTGGGATTCAGCAGGGTGTGAACATGGAGCACAGCACACTCTTCCTGCATAGTGACGTCCTGCGTGATGACGTTGAGATGAGCAAATTTGTTTGAATTCGTTTCCAAATACGATCGGCATCGAATATTGTTTTTGCAATATTAGTCGAACACAGCCGAACGTAATTAGAGTCAATAGGAGTAGAAATTTCTGAATATGTTTGGAACCGATCATCAAATATAAATTTGGCATGAATAGTGTTGGAATATGGCACGAATATGTCAAAACATGTGAGGAACATTATAAAGTGCTGCCTGTGGACTACAGAAGGATGGTTGGGCTTGAGTTATTAATAATTCCTTGTACATAGTTGACACTGGCATACTGATTTGATCTCGTATTTTTATGGGTGAAACTGATAATTGATCAAGCAAGAGTGATTATTTGCAAAACTGTAGTTCCAGGCATCCATCTATTGTACCCTTCTATGTCCTACATTCCTCGGAGAAAATGTAAGCTTTCCCACCACATTAGAATAATAAAAAAAACATACCAATTTGGTTTTGCTTTTCTTCTGTGAAGTTGCTTTGGTCGATCCTTCAATGCTCATATCATTTTCCAATCGACTGAGCTCTTCTACCTAGAAATAAGAAGACGGCTTCCTGAGCACAGCCATTTCAGGGAGCACCATATTCTCCTATTTCTCAGGCCACAACCATGCAGTATTATACCTTTTGCCAGATACTGCTGTCTTCAGTAAGCATGAACTCGTCCTGTATATTTAAGTTGCGCTCCCCAGAGATACCATTTGCTTTATTTTTGCAATATTCAAAGTAGACCTTTTCAATTGCTGTGTAAGGGCAATTATTATTAACATCATAATCATCATCATCGCCTTGACTGGCTGAAAGGTTGTCTTTTCGTCCTGGAACAAGGTATCCCCAACCATGCTTGTCAGAGAAGTGTAGAGGAAAGCCATCCCAAGTCAAACGCATCAGTTTAGGAGTTAATCGCATCTGAAGGCTGATAAGGCTAGGACCAGGTATCCAATCAGGATCACTCTGTTTCAGGCAAAGCTTACGATACCATCTACAAAGATTAACGCAACTTAATCTCACCATAGTCATTTGGTTATTTCAAAGGAAAATCAGCTTGTGTGTAAATGTGTGCATCTGCAAACACCACTGAAATTAAAGCACCGGGGAACATGTTACACTAAGAATAATGTGGAATTTGCTGAAAAATTAATATGATGTCAGGAAAGCTGATGGGAAAAAACTGAATTGTAAGACATAGACAATAACATGGCTCAAGAGGCCTTCAGTCCAAACCACATATGGGAAGGAGGAGATGCCAAACTAGTCATGTCTCTCCCTATGGACCCCGGCTGACTTTTCAGACACCACAGCTTTTCAAAGAAAAATTTATCTGGTTGCGATCACATAGCCAGGCTGTGATTCATTTGGTCAGCCCGAGTTTAGTAACAGGTTCCTTTTAAGTTAATTTATGTATCTTTTGTATCTATAACTTACCCAGGATGCCCTGGAAGATGCTGGATTCTTTTGGGCAAGTATGGCAGAGTTTTCTCAATGATATCATCCAGGTAAACTTTACCAGGAAAAGGCCGAGATTCTTCTTCTTCACTGGGAGGTCCAGAATCTAGATATATTGATGTTATTGGGGTAAAACGATAGCCAATCCGCAACAAAATCACAAAAGAAATTGGGGAAAAATAATGTACTAAAATAGAGCCTAGAAATTTAAGGGTAATCACCTTCGTGTGGATCAGTGACATTCTGGGTCCTTGACTTATGTTCTGATGCAGATTTGACATCTTTCTTCTTGCTAGGTTTTACCTTCTTTTGCTTGAATTCTTGAACATCCCACTCTAAATCCCAAAGCCAAGGATCACTTTTGTATCTGGTTTGTGAAGAGATACATATACCATCAGCATCATACTGTCCCAATCACTGTGAAACATTATACAGAGTTAAAAATATAGTGTTTACTTCAAATTCAAGATTAAAGAGACCAAACATGAAAAAAGTCCTGAATCGGGCTTTTCAAGGAATTTGAAGAAAACAATGATAGGAATCAGCTTGGGCTTCCTCACCAATGTGTTTCTTGCCTTGCTGATAATAGAGCACTTAGGATTTTCCACAATTCCAAATCATTTTAAGGAGACTAAGGGGAAATTATTTTCCTTTTGGAAAAAGCCAAGCCAGCGTAAGGAGACTTTCAGGCCATGCAATGCTCATGCAATGCTCTTATAGTGATTTAAATATGCAAATACCCACTTCAGAAAGGAAGCGGACTAGAAGTCTCGTCAATATCAACTTTATAACAAGCCTTGCCACATGATGTCGGATAAAAAGCCAAAATCAGACACTATTTTCAGATGATAAAGTTTCCTCTTAAACTCTCATGGCAAAGGCCACTAATATAGCCAAATCAGACCTCATGCCATGCACTGAGGAAAGGGAAACACCATGAAGAAAGTGTCTGAAAATGGGAGTGTCTGATTTGGCTTTTTATTCTAAGTCATATAGCAAGTCTCGTTAACCCCTTACCGACATGTCCCGCATATGTACGGTGCTGCGGGAGCCGCTTTCCCGCAAACCGCCGTACATATGCTGATTTGCTGGTTTTTGTTCATTCTGCCTCCCAAAACTCAGAATAGAAAGCGATAAAAAACTGTCATGTGCCTGAAAATGGTAATAAAAACATCAGTTCATCCAGCAAAAACAAGCCCTCACATGACTCTGTTGGCAGAAATATGGAAAAATTATAATTATCTAAATATGGAGATGCAAAAACTTTTTTCGCATTAAAAACATATTTTTACCAGCAGCCAAACATCACTGGCATCACTGTAATTGCACTGACCTGAAGAATAGTCATCCAATCACTTTTACCACAAGAGGAACAGCGTAAATAGTACATAAAACCAATTCTACACCTGCTGTTGATTTGCAACAGCAGCCTACATCCATGGTTACTTGAGTCCCCCAATGAAGGCTCCAAGAAAGATTTTACGGTGAGTACCAAAAAATCCTTCTTTCTTTATCGCTTCACTGGGGGACACCGGTAATCATGGGACGTCCTAAAGCAGTCCCAAGGGAGGGAACAGACTATCGTGCTCAAAACAGGTAGGTTGAAGTGCAGCCGCCACTTGCAACAACTTTTTACCTAGGCTGGCATTAGCCGAAGCGTAGGTATGAACCCTGTAGAAACTAGCAAACAGCCCAGGAGGCCCAAACTGCACGGGTGGAGTTAGCCCTCACTCCCGGAGGAGGCGAACTATCTCGAGAAGCCTCCAGTATAGCGGAACGGACCCAGTGGGTAGACTTGGAGGCAGGAAGTCCCTTGTGACAACCCTCAGGAAGAACAAACAAGGCATTCGAAAGTCTGAAGGATGATGTCCTTGAGAGGTAGAAACATAAGGTTCGGACTATTATCAGCTTATGGAGAAACCTTTCCAGGGAATGGACAGAGGATGGGCAGAAAGAAAGAAGAACAATGATCTCGTTGATGTGGAACTGATAGACTACCTTAGGAAGAAAGGAACTAGTAACAAGACCACCTTGTCCTGGTGTAATACAAGGAAAGGAGAGCAGCAAGAGAGAGATGCTAATTCTCAGCCAGTCTGATAGAAATGATTGGGACCCAAAAGGCCACCTTCCAGGAGAGGATGGTGGATGCTATCTCCTGAATTGGTTAGAATGGGGGGTCCCTGAAGAACGTTCAAAACTAGGTTAAGGTCCCACGGGTCCACAAGGAAACAATATGGTGAGCGACTCATTGAAGGAAGGTCTTGACCTGGGGATGAGAGGCCAAATTCTGCTCAAAAGAATTGAAAGCGTGGATACGTGAACCTTGAGAGTACTAAGGGACAAACCGAACTCAAGTCCTGATTGTAAGAAGGCCAAGATGGAAGGAAGGGAAAAAGACATGGGTGCTGAGTGGCTATCCTCACACCAGCGAAAGAAAGCCTTCCAGGTCCGATGATAAAGGAGTGAGGATAAAGGATTCCTTGCCTTGATCATGGTCTGTACGACCTGGGACAAGAAGCCTCTCTCAGGACTGTGGCCTCAATGCACATGCCATTAAATTGAGAAACTGAAAATTCTGGTGGAAGAGATGACCCTTAGAGAGTAAGTCTGGTCAGTGTGAACGTGTCCAAGGTACATCTATGAGTAGGTTGACTAACTCTGCGTACCAGGCTCTTCTGTGCCAGTCTGACGACACTAGGATGACTGGAACTCCTTCCGTCTTGATCTTCTTGAGTATGGGTATCAGAAGAGATGGAAAAAGGCATGCAAGTTGAAACGGAGACCAGGGAATGACCAGGGGGTCTATATCGACTGTCAGTGCGTCGCAAGACGTGTCCATGAAACGAGGGACCTTGTGATCCATCTGAGAAACCATCAGATCGACGTCGGGAGTGCCCCACCTTTGACAGATCTGGAAAGTGTGCCGCTTGACCCAGGATTGAATCCATGAGATTTCTAGCATAATGGACTCGCTGCATGTGCCGCTCTAGTGGTTTATGTATGCGAAGGCCGTGGCATGGCCTGATTGAATATGGACTGGTCGATCAGCTAGAAGGTCCTGCCAGTAGAGAAGAGATAAGTCGATAGCCCTAATTTCCAGAAGGCTGAAGGGGAGAAAGGACTCCCGAGAATTCCAGCAACCCTGGACTGTGTGAGGAAGGAAGACCACCCCCATCCAAGGACAATGGCGTCCATTATGACAGCTTGCCAATGAAGGGAAAGGAATGATCTCCGCTGCCGAATGGAGGGGGAAGAGACTCCAACATGCCAGTAACTGCCTTACTCGAAGAAGCAAAAGAACGGGTTGATCCAGAGACTAGATCCTTTTGTCGCAAGCTGACAGGAAGGCTAGCTAGAGTGGGTGGGTATGGAACTATGCGAAAGGAAAGGCTTCCATCGCGGCAACCATCTTCCCTAGAATCCTCATGAATAGGCGTAGAGGGTGTGGGGATGGGTGTCTCAAAGAATGAGTCCCCAGGGCGCAGTGCCGAAATCTTGTCTCCTGGAAGGAGGACACTTGCGCGAGTGGTATCTAACAGCATGGCTAAGAAAACTAGGCGCTGGGCCAATACCAGAGATGATATTGCTGTGTTGACAACCCATCCAAGACTGTCCAAGGTGACCTGAAGACTTTCATAACAGTCTCGGAAGGGAAAAGTCCCTCATCGGAAGGTTGTCCAGGTAGGGAATGACTACAATCCCTTTGAAACGAAGACTGGCCATGACAGCCGCCATAACCATAGTGAACACTCTGGGAGCAGAGGCCAGCGTGAAGAGAACGGTGAACTGTTATTGTTACCCTTGGATGACGAAGTGGAGAAACCTCTCATGTGCCAAGCAAATCTGAATGTGGAGATAGGCATTCTGAATGTCCACCTAGCAGAGCAATTCCTGGGGTTCCATGGAGCCAATTACAGAGCGGAGGGATTCCATACGGAAATGCGAAGGCATACCCACTGGTTTAGTAGCTGAAGATCTAGGATCAGGAGAAATGAGCCATGTATCTTTGGGACCAAGAAGAGGTGGGAATAGAAACCCAAAAGCGTACCAGAGAGGGAACAGGTACGATGATCCCTGCCCAGAGAAGAGCGTTAATGGCTTGGAAGAAACCAGGGACCCAAGTTTAGACCCTTGGAGGATGGGATATAAAGAATTGTCTGCATGGGAGAGAAGAAAATTCTATTTTGTAAGCTGTAGTAACGATCTCCCTGACCCAGGCATCGTCGACTACGAATAGCCTGCGTCCCGGTAAAGCAGAACATGGCCACCTACTCTGAGAGTATTCCCAGGTGGGGGTGACCTGTCATGCCGAAGGGAACCTATTGGATCGGGAACCAGAGGATTTGGCAGAGCGACCCTTAGGGCACCATGATGGGCCAAGTTTAAAGGATGGCTTCCTCCCCTCTCGCTAAGCCAGTGACCGATCTCGCCAGGAGGAGTTCCCACAGGAGGAAACTGACACTGACAAAAGGGCCGAAACTGAAAAGAAAGTCTCCTGGTGAATGGACGTTTAGGCTTACGCTGGGAAAGAGAGGTACTCATACCACCGATAGCATCCGAGATGAGCTGATCCAGTTTAGACCCAAAGAGTAGTGACCCCCGGAAGGGGAGATTGGTAAGGAACTTTTTGGAAGTCGGATTCACATTTTTCCAGCAAAAATATTTTTAGCTCCAAATTTTGTATTTTCACAAGGGTAACAGGAGAAAATTGCTTTTCAATTTCCCCTGAGTTCACAGATACCCAATATGTGGTCGAAAACTACTTTTTAGGCACAGAGTAAAGCTCAGAAGGGAATTAGCGCCACATTATAGTGCAGATTTTGCTACACTGGTTTGAGGGTGCCATGTCACATTGGCAGAGCCCCTGAGGTGCCAGAAGTTAGAACAGCAAAACAGCCCCCCATAAGTGACACCATTTTCATAAACTAAAACTTCTCAATGAATTCATCTAGGGGTGCAGTGATTTTATTGACAGAACAGGTCTCACAGAATTTTATACCATTGGGCAGAGAAGAAAAAATAATTTACATTTTTACCACAAAAATTGTGTTAGCCCCAAATTTTACATTTTCATACTGGGAAAACGGTAAAAATGGCACCAAAATTTGTCCCACAATTCCTGCTGAATGTAGAAATACCCCATATGTGGCTGTACAGTACTGCTTAACTATATGGAGAGACTCGGGAGGGCCGGAGATATGAGAGACTTGGGAGGGACAGAGATCTATTTGCCTCCTGGAGCACAGATTTTCCTAGAATAGTTTGTGGATTCCGTATACAGAGCCCCAAGTGCTAGAAAAGCAGAATCCCAACTCAAGTGACCCCATTTTGGAAATTATACCCCTTTGGAAATGTATCTACAGATGAATTGCCGATTTTGACTCCATGGGGGTTTTCCAGAAACAAGCAATAGTGGATGTTGCCGAGTGGAAATTGCAAACTGCCGTTGTAGTGACCAGTACGCTACAGTCACCAGTACATTATGCCCAGCTCATGCTTCTGGAGACACGCACCTGTAAATTAGGCAGGCTCTCATCACTACAGAAATGCCAAATATATGGGCGATAAATGTGGTTTAGGCATACTGGGGCTCAGAAGGGAGGGGGGCATTTGTTTTTTTGGAGCAGAGAATTTGCTGAATTTCTTTTGGGGGGCGAGAAGCCATTTAGCTTTCCAGAGTCTTTGTGCTACTAGTAACGTGGAAGCCCCCTATATTTCCATAAACAGATGACAGACTTGAGTGGGGGCTTGCTTTCTGTGGATTGAGTTGAAGCTTTTATTGGGAACATTTTACATAATATTTATCACAATTGTCCAGCGCTCTACGCTGAGCACTTACATCGGGGTTTAAATGTCAGAGTGACGTGACAGATGAAACTCCCGAATGGATCCATTCACTATAATAGGGCAGCAGAGTTCCTCTGGACTCAGTCTGGCCTCTGTACAGCGGTGTCCCTCTTTTCAGAAGTGCACAAAACTGTGCCTGCCAACGGCACTTTTATGCGATCCTAAAAAGACGTACACCGCCGGATCACAGGTCCTATGGTGTCCACAGTGCATCCATCTGCTTTATTATAGGGAATCTTCCGCCAGAGTTTCCATCTGAATCACGTATTTCAGAGATTTACACTGAAACCCTGGTGTAAGCGCTCAGCATAGAGAGCAGGCTACATGTGTGCCGAGCCTTACTGAGATCTTTGGGGTGTATCGACTTATAATATTAATATTATTGTATTTTAGCATTTGGTGTAATCATGTATTATTTTTCTACCCCTGCGGGCATCTCTTTTTTGCTTGTAGTGCTACATTTTACCCTCACGAATAAAGGTATTTTAGTCTCAATTTTCATTGTTCTATTATTTTTTGACCCTTGTTTGTTCGGCACTTCTTTTTGGTTTGACACCAATTCCTGAATGGTCTGCCATTCTCCCCTATACAGCAGATATAGTATATCACTCACTGTATGCTAGACTTACTATTATCACCTTTCTGTATAACTAGTGAAATACATCTATTGCTGTGTTCAATACGTGTTTTAGAACCTTGGGAGGCAGAATGAAAAATAATAAACAGCATGTGAAGAATTGTTTTTATTTTTTTTGGACGCCGTTCCTCGTGCGGTATAAGTGATTAGGCAACTTTTCTCTTCGGGATGGTGCGAATACAGCAATACCAGATTTAGATCATGCTTTTATATTTGGCTGCTGTCACACACTAAAAAAAAAAAAAAAAGACGCTTTTTATTGCGAAAACTAGTTTTTGCATCACATTTTGAGACCTATAATTTTTCCATATTTCCGCAGACAGAGTTATGCAATGGCTTGTTTTTTGGGGGACAAGCGGACATTTCTATTGGTACAATTTTAGGGCACATGACATTTTTTGATTGCTTTCCATTCCGATTTTTGGGAGACAGAATAAACAAAAACAGCAATTCAGGAATTGCTTTTTGTTTTTTTAAACTGTTCCGCTTCTGGTAAAATTGGTAAGGTAGATTTATTCTTCAGGTCAGTACGATTACAGCGATACCCAAATTATATCATTTTTTGCTTTGGTGCCTTTACTTAATAAAAACTATTTTTATAGAAAAAATAAATTATTTTTGCATCGCTTTATTCTGAGAGATATAACTTTTTTATTTTTCTGTTGATAAGCCGTCATGCAGCTCTGTTTTTTGTGGGACAAGACATTTTCAGCGGTACAATTTTTTTTACATTCGTCTTTTTTATTGCGTTTCATTGCGCATTGTTTTTTTGCCTTTTTTTACGGTGTTAACTGAAGGGGTTAACTAGTGGGACAGTTTTATAGAGCAGGTCGTTACGGACGCAGCGATACCAAATATATGTACTTTTATTGCTTATTCTATTTACTAGATGGAGGCCCAATGCTATCCCATCGGGAGGGCGGTAATGCCACAATGGGGGCAGGCATGCGGCGCTGTGGTTGCCTAATGGAATCCTGTGATAATCTAATGACTTTTGCATCAGGGGACTCATGTGCTTGACGCCTACGCTTATATGCATGCTGTTGCTCTTCAAGAGTCTCATTTGCCCTTTGTTGTCTTCGACGTTGTGCCTTTGCTGCTTTCCTTTCATTGTCATTGGCTTGTTTTTTAGGAGGAGCCATGTTGGCGTTGATATTTGCTTTTTAACCCCTTTCTGACCTCGGACGGGATAGTACGTCCGAGGTCAGATCCCCCTATTTGATGCAGGGTTCCGGCGGTGAGCCTGCATCAAAGCCGGGACATGTCAGCTGTTTTGAACAGCTGACATGTGCCCGCAATAGCGGCGGGTGAAATCGCGATTCACCCGCTGCTGTTAACTAGTTAAATGCCACTGTCAAATGCTGACAGCGGCATTTAACCGGCGCTTCCGGCCGGGCGACCGGAAATGAGCGCATCGCTGACCCCCATCACATGATCGGGGGTCAGCGATGCTTCTGTATAGTAACCATAGAGGTCCTTGAGACCTCTATGGTTACTGATCCCCGGTAGCTGTGAGCGCCACCCTGTGGACGGCGCTCATAGCACATCTGCATTTCTGCTGCATAGCAGCGATCTGATGATCGCTGCTATGTAGCAGAGCCGATCGAGTTGTGCCAGCTTCTAGCCTCCTATGAAGGCTATTGACGCATGGCAAAAGTAAAAAAAAAAGTAAAAAAAAAAATTTGAAAAAAATAAAAAAAATATAAAAGTTTAAATCACCCCCCTTTCGCCCCATTCAAAATAAATCAATAAAAAAAATCAAACCTACACATATTTGGTATCGCCGCGTTCAGAATCACCCGATCTATCAATAAAAAAAAAAGCATTAACCTGATCGCTAAACAGCGTAGCGAGAAAAAAATTTGAAACGCCAAAATTATGTTTTTTTGGTCGCCACGACATTGCATTAAAATGTAATAACGGGCGATCAAAAAAACGTATCTGCACCAAAATGGTATTATTAAAAACGCCAGCTCGGCACGCAAAAAATAAGCCCTCAACCGACCCCAGATCATGAAAAATGGAGTTGCTACGGGTATCGGAAAACGGCGCAATTTTCTTCTTTTTTTTTTTTTAGCAAAGTTTGGAATTTTTTTTCACCACTTAGATAAAAAATAACCTAGTCATGTTAGGTGTCTATGAACTCGTAATGACCTGGAGAATCATAATGGCAGGTCAGTTTTAGCATTTAGTGAACCTAGCAAAAAAGCCAAACAAAAAACAAGTCTGGGACTGCACTTTTTTTGCAATTTCACCGCACTTGGAATTTTTTTCCCGTTTTCTAGTACACGACATGCTAAAACCAATAATGTCGTTCAAAAGTACAAATTGTTTTGCAAAAAATAAGCCCTCACATGGCCATATTGACCGAAAAATAAAAAAGTTATGGCTCTGGGAAGGAGGGGAGCGAAAAACGAACACGGAAAAACGGAAAATCCCAAGGTCATGAAGGGGTTAAAGGGGTTTTCCCACGAACAAAAGTTCATTTAAAAAATTGTCTGTGTCTGACCGTGTACCGAACATACCACAGCTCCTGGGCAGGGAAGGAAGCAAAAGACAATACTGACATTACAGCAGGAGATCGCAGAGGATGCATTTTGTGAGGTATAATATTTTTTAAACCCTTTCTGCCATTTGATGTACTATCCCGTCAAGGTGACCTGGGACTTAATTCCCAGGGACGGAATAGTACGTCATAGGCGATCCCCCCGTGAGCGTGGCCGAACGCCGCCGGGTGTCAGCTGATTATTACAGGAATGGCACATTAACCCCCGGAACACTGCGATCAAACATGATCGCAGCGTTCCACAGGCATAGGGAAGCATCGTGCAGGGAGGGGGCTTCCTGCGTGATTCCCTGAGACCCTCGGAACAACGCGATGCAGGCCCCGGATCCAAAATGGCCGCGGAGCTCCTTCCGGGTCCTGCAGAGACGTGGCTTCTGCTGAGAGAAGGCGCCGGCAAGCCTGCATCACTGACTGTCAGCATAATGTCCCACCCTGGGACAAAGTAAAAAAATATATATTTACATGTGTAAAAAAAAAAAATCCTAAATAAAGAAAAAAAAAATATTGTTCCAATAAATATTTTTTTTTATCTAAATAAAAAAAAACAATAAAAGTACACATATTTAGTATCGCCGCGTCCGTAACGACCCCACCTATAAAACTGTCCCACTAGTTAACCCCTTCAGTGAACACAGTAAAAAAAAAAAAACAAGGCAAAAAAACAACGCTTTATTTACCGCCAAACAAAAAGTGGACTAACACGCTATCGAAAAGACGGATATAAAAAAAAACATGGTACCGCTGAAAACGTCATCTTTTCCTGCAAAAAACGAGCCGCCATACAGCGTCATCAGCGAAAAAATAAAAAAGTTATAGTCCTCAAAATAAAGCGATGCAAAAATAATTATTTTTTCTATAAAATAGTTTTTATTGTATAAAAGCGCCAAAACATAAAAAAGGATATAAATGAGGTATCACTGTAATCACATTGACCCGAAGAATAAAACTGCTTTATCAATTTTACCAAACATGGAACGGTATAAACGCCCCCCAAAAGAAATTCAAGAATTGCTGGTTTTTGTTCATTCTGCCTCACAAAATTCGGAATAAAAAGCGATCAAAAAATGTCACGTGCCCGAAAATGGTACCAATAAAAACGTCAACTCGTCCCGCAAAAAACAAGACCTCACATGACTCTGTGGACCAAAATAAGGAAAAATTATAGCTCTCAAAATGTGTAGATGCAATAACTATTTTTCGCAATAAAAAGCGTCTTTTAGTGTGTGACAGCTGCCAATCATAAAAATCTGCTAAAATCCCCCCGCTATAAATAGTAAATCAAACCCCCTTCATTACCCCCTTAGTTAGGGAAAAATAATAAAATAAAAAATATTTATTTCCATTTTCCCATTAGGGTTAGGGCTACAGTTAGGGTGAGGGCTAAAGTTAGGGTTTGGATTACACTTACGGTTGGAATTAGGGGTGTGCCAGGGTTAGGGGTGTGTTGGGGTTAGGGGTGTGTTGGGGTTAGGGGTGTGGTTAGGGTTATGGTTGGGATTAGGGTTAGGGGTGTGTTGGAGTTAGGGGTGTGGTTGGGATTAGGGTTAGGGGTGTGTTGGAGTTAGGGGTGTGGTTAGGGTTATGGTTGGGATTAGGGTTAGGGGTGTGTTTAGGTTAGTGTTTCAGTTAGAATTGGGGGGTTTCCACTCTTTAGACACATCAGAGGCTCTCCAAACGCGACATAGCGTCCGATCTTAATTCCAGCCAACTCTGCGTTGAAAAAGTAAAACAGAGCTCCTTCCCTTCCGAGCTCTGCCATGTGCCCAAACGGTGATTCACCCCCACATATGGGGTATCAGCGTACTCAGGACAAATTGGACAGCAACTTTGGGGTTGCCCTTGGGAAAATACAAATTTTTTGTGAAAAAAAGTTAAATGTTCATTTTTTTTTAAACATTCCAAAAATTCCTGTGAAACACCTGAAGGGTTAATAAACTTCTTCAATGTGATTTTGAGCACCTTGAAGGGTGCAGTTTTTAGAATGGTGTCACACTTGGGTATTTTCTATCAGATAGACCCCTCAAAGTGACTTCAAATGTGATGTGGTCCATAAAACAAAATGGTGTTGTAAAAATGAGAAATTGCTGGTCAACTTTTAACCCTTATAACTCCCTAACAAAAAAAAATGTTGGTTCCAAATTTGTGCTCATGTAAAGCAGACATGTGGGAAATGCTGAAACATGAAGACAAACAAAAAGCCAGCTCACCAGGCAGCCATAGCAGGTGCACGGAACTCCACGCTGATCCACGTGGTTGTATATGGGTAAGAAAAAGACAACTTGATTCCTATTCCAGTTGCTTGAAATAAAACTTGATCCTTTATTAATCCATTGTAAAAGCACAGGCTGTATAGCTTTCCATAGCACACCGGGAAACGAGCAACGCGTTTCGATCTTTACAGATCTTTATCAGAGCTATATACACACAGACATATAAGCATTATATAGCCACCACCAACCAATAAGCAATTGCCAACAGATCACATGATGTGTGTGAAGGTCCTGTTAGCATAATGCTAAATGATCGCAACCATAAAAATTAAATACAAAACATATGTACACACTTACAGATTATGAACAATAGATACAAACATTATTACAAAAACATTACTACCAAAAAGTTCGCTCATGACTCTGGTGTTAATAATGATACATTAGTTCATTGCGCTTGTTAAGACCGGCTGGAAACCGGGTATTCAAGTAATAGATCCAAAAGGCTTCACGCGTGAGAAGACACCGCCTAGCTTTCCCACCTCGTAGGGGTTTGTTCACATGTTCTATGCCACATACACGAAAATGGTTGGTGCTGCAAGCATGTTGGGTGATAAAATGCTTAGAGGCTGCCGAGACTGTACGGAGGGGGGAATCGGGGGGGGATTTAGTACAAAATATTTTAACACTTCTTAATATATATATATATATATATATATATATATATATATATATATATATATATATATATATATATATTTTTTTTTTTTTTTTTTTTTTTTTACATTGTCCCATCCTGGGACGTCACTGCATATCATCAGATTGCTGATCTGATGTTCTGCTATGCATCTGCACTGCAGAACATTGGCGCAGCATCTGACAGACAGGGAAGGAGGTGTCTCAGGTCCTGCTCTCCGCAGGCACTGGGAAGCCACCTTCCCTACAGGACCCGGAAGGACCCCGCAGCCATCTTGGGGCCGGGGGGTCTCCATGGAGACTATCAGAAAAACGCGGTCGCATTGCGTTGTCCTGATGGAAGAGCGCAGGTAACTCATTCCCTGCACGATGCTCCTCTATGCCGCTGTCACTACTGACAGCGGCATCAGGGGGGTTAAATGCCTGCGATTGGTGCTAGCACAGAGCTGATACCAGCACACGATTGCCGCAGAGCTCAGCGTGAGGCCGCGCGATCGTGCCACCATAGATGTACTGTTCTTTGCAGGAACTCAGCTCCCACAGTGCAGTACATGTACGGCCCATGTCGGGAAGAGGTTAATATATTATGAAGTACAGTATGTCAAGAAAACAAAAAACAATCTCAGAATCAGTGGAACACGTTGAAGTGTTCCAAACTTATGATCACATAAAGTGACACTGCTCAGAATTGTAAAATTTGGCCTGGTCATGAAAGTGAAAACAGGCTCGTAGGTGAAAGGGTTAAAGGGTCAATATTGACATTTAAAATTGATATTTTTAATAGGCTGCGCTAGAGGTCAAGTCCTCCTACCATTTAAAGAGGATATTTAAAAGGAGAGCAACTCTGTCCATAGACTGCTGTTTACCTGTAGAAAAGGAATAAAGCCCGCTTTTGGGATTGGTGTCCTATCAATCTGAATGAATGATAGGAGAAAATAAAAGCGCAAAAATGAAAATTCACCAGGAAGGAAGGTGTTAAATTGGGTTAAAAACATGGATTGAATTTAAAAGGGAACCGGTCATCTGATGCATGCTTCCCGAACCATACGTTTTAAAGTATGCAAATCCGCCGTGGTTCGGGCAGCAGAAATCCGATGACAGGTCCTCTGCAAACTTTTCTGTCTTCTTTTGATCACGCACCTGTCCTCAAACAGCAGCTGACAGGCGTCATTCGCCAGGTTCATGAGGGATTTCTTCATCTCTTTCTGCAGCTCCTCATAAGTGATCTGAGCTTCATCTAGATACTTCTCCCAGTTCTGGTTCACTGGTAGGTAGGAAACACCCATTTCTAGCATCCCAGCGAGAGTCACAGGGTGAGGACATCTACAAAATGGGAGAACAGCTTGGATTTAAAAAAATATTATATCAGAACATTTTATAGAAAAATGTCAACACATAATGTATGAAATATGATTAATACTTCTGCACAGTGACCGACATGTAAGAATATATTGCACGTGGTGCTTACACAAAGCAGACTGTACATGGAGCACAGTGCGGTGGGAGTATTGCTGCGGGTGTCAGTGGGAATGTGCTGCTGCATGTCCATTGCTCAGTAAGAAGAATCTGCTTGCACAATGTTAGGGCTCATCCACGCATACATGACGCACGTATGTGTTTTTTTGTTTTTTTATGGGCAGTCCACGTTCCCATTATAACCTGTGCTGTACACATGTTCGTGTTTATTCAAAACTCACAGAGACATGTCTGTTTTTCTAGAGTATAACGGATGACCCAGGAACCACATACAGCATGCAGATTGCATCAGTATGTAGTCCGTGTTGTGTCCATATTTAAAGTAGCAAAATTGATGGCCTATGGGTGCAAGTGTGACTTCTCAGATATAATCAACTAACTCTATTCATCCCCACCAAATGCTGCATCACGTTCATAGTTTACCAGTCACAGCTCCATAGTTTTAGCGGTGGCCGTGTCTGGTATTGCAGAGGAAAAGTCTGCAGTCGTTCTATGTGACTGCAGACTGGCAAAACGTGACAAAGTGAGATGCACGTCTGGGAAGTCTCATGACCACACGTGATCTGCACACTTGTAGTCGGGTGCCGACTAGATTTTTTGTGTCTCTCAATTCTCTTCAATTAAGAAAACTGGGGCGAGTCTAGTCGGCATTTATCTGTGTGCATGCAAACAACATACATGGAGTCATGAGACCAATGAAAGCCTATGAAGCCTTCATAGCACTGATCATAGGCTGGTGCTAAGAAACCGCAACGTCAGCAGACCCAGCAATGATTTGGTGAGATTGGACGATGATGCTGATCGCAACAATCAGTGAGCGGGAGCGCTGTCTTACCTCTCAGTGATCGCTCTGCACTGCCCCATTCTAGGTTGCAGAAGTGTGCGGAGTGGTCACTGTCGTTCTGCTGACCCTTGTGGTGTCGCAGACCATTTTAGCCTTTGCCACCACTTCTGCAGCTGATGATTGCATAAAGAAGATCAGAAGACCTTCCTGATCTGTTCCTGTCCCCTGCGTTTTTTTCTAATCCTTTCCAATACCTCTCTACCCCCTTTATCCGCTTATGCTGCCGAGCGCTGATCCAGTACTTCATCACTCAGCTTTTCTTCTTTTACACCATCTCAGCGCATGCATCCTGCAGCCACTGAGCGCTGATCAGAGATGCACATCACTGATCGGCAGCTGTGGTCGCTTTTGTCCAGGACTTTTTTTTTTTTTCATGTCCATCCCCCCCCACCTTTACACCACCTATGTACGAGCATCCTGTACATTTTTGTTAGATAAAGTAAAATGTTCATGTTTTCCTTCCACATTGTTTTAGTTCCTGTGAAGCACCTGAAGGATTAATAAACTTCCTGAATGTGGTTTTGGAACAGTTTTAACAATGGTGTCACTTTTGGGTATCTACTGTCATATAGGCTCCTCAAAGTTACTTTAAATGTGATATCTTCCCTAAAAAACATGGTTTTTGGAAATTTTGTTTGAAAAATTCGAAATTAGTAAACTTTTAACCCTTCTAACTTTCTAACAAAAAAATAAAAATTAGGTTTCCAAAATCATGCAGATGTAAAGTAGATATATGGGAAATGCTATATATTAATTATTTTGTACAGCATGACTACTACAGGTTTAAGGATACAAAAATTGAAACTTTGAAAATTCCGAAATTTTCAAATTTTTTGCCAATATTTCAATATTTTCATAAACAAACGCCAAAACTACCTCCCTAAATTTAGAACTAGCATAAAGTAGAATGTGTCATGCAAAAACAATCTCAGATTCAGTGGGATCCGTTGAAGCGTTCCAGAGTTATTAACACATAAAATGACAGTGGTCAGAATTGTAAAATTTGGCATGGTCAGGAAGGTGAAAACAGGCTCAGACGTGAAAGGGTCTGGCCACTTCTGGGCCACGCAGAGCACAGTGTGATCCAGAGAGTCTTAAGGGTATGTTTCCACGGTTAGGAATGGCCTTTGCTAAGTATTTGCTCAGGATTTGACGCAGGTAAAATCTGCATCTGAGGTCACTGGCAGGTCACCTGCGTTTTTGATGCTTTTTTTATGCGGATTTGTGTGTGTTTTTGTAAGCTAAATAAAGATATACAAAAAAAAAAAAAAAAAAAGAATTGTGATGTAATTTTTTGCCCAACCTCTTCTTTTACATACTTCATTGAAGAATAATGTTTACACATACACATATAGATAATGGATAAATAGATCTATAGATAGATAGATAATAGATAGATCTATAGATAGATAATAGATAGTACCAAGCCTGATGTTTAGTAATAAACATAATAAAATGGTACATAAAGAGTTAGGCCGGGATCACACATGCAAGAAACTCGGACGAGTCTCGCCTCAATACCCGGCACTGCCGCCGGCATTTGGGACCAGAGTGTGCGGCTGCATGTATTTCTATGCAGCTGAACGCTCCGGTCCCGAGTATCGGTGGCAGTGGCAGGTATTAAGGTGCGAGACTCGTGCGAGTTTCTCACAAGTGGGACCCCGGCCTTAAATGCAATATGTTTAATTTAAAAAAAAAATTGCATGGACTCCCACGCAATTTTCTGCGCCAGAGAGGGAAAGCCAGCGGCTGGGGGCCGATGTTTATAGCCTGGGAAGGGGTTAATACCCATGGATCTTCCCAGGCTATGAATATCAGCTGCATACTTAGCCTTTACTGGCTACTAAAATAGGGGGACCCCAAACCAAAAAAAAGGACGTGGGGTCCCCTTATAATTAATAGGCAGAAAAGGCTTCGCAGACAGCTGCGGGCTCAAATTCATAGCCTAGAGAGGGACCATGGATATTGTCCCCCTCCCAGCTACAAACACCAGCTCCCATCCACCCCAGAAATGGAGCATCTGTAAGATGCGCCAATTCCAGCGCTTAGCCTCTCTCTTCCCACTGCCCTGTAGTGGTGGCATATGGTGTAATAGGGGGTTAATGTCACCTTTGTAAGGTGACATTAAGCCGGCTTAGTAAAGGAGAGGCGTCAATAAGATACCTATCCATTACTAACCCTATAGTTGTGAAAGGGTTAATAAAACACACACATGCAGAATATAGGGATTTTTGTGTACTCACCGTAAAATCCTTTTCTCCGAGCCATTCATTGGGGGACACAGACCGTGGGTGTATGCTGCTGCCACTAGGAGGCTGACACTAAGTGATACAAAGAAAGTTAGCTCCTCCTCTGCAGTATACACCCTCCTGCTGGCTCTCAGCTAACCAGTTCGGTGCAAAAGCAGTAGGAGATCAATAAACAATATATGAGCGTATAACATGTCACATTATATATGAGAGTATAGCATGTTAAATTATAAAACAAGCACAAGCTAATAATAGGGTGGGAGCTGTGTCCAATTAATGGCTCGGAGAAAAGGATTTTACGGTGAGTACACAAAAATCCCTATTTCTCCTACACCTCATTGGGGGACACAGACCGTGGGACATCCCAAAGCAGTCCCTGGGTGGGGACAACATCAGATCAGGCCCTGTGTAACCGCTACTTACAAGTGCGACACCGCGGCCTGCAGATACAATGTATAGGTGACTAGCAGCACTCACTTCTTAGGGCGCTCGCTCCAAATCCAGGGAACCCTCCTGGGTAAAATGTATGCTCAGAATTGGAGGAACAGCGCTCCAGTCGGGTGTTATAGTCCAGTAGAAGAAATCTTTATTTCAGCCATGATAAAACAGCAACGTTTCGACCGCTCAATCGGTCTTTTTCAAGCATACAAAATGGTGTCTAGGGCTGTATTAAATAGTGTGGACACCACGCAGGGAGCCAATCACCATCCAGTATCAGCCCACATTAAAATATCGAACATATAAATAAAAGCATAAATAGACATCAGACACGTGTATACATATGAATTCCATATAAACAAACCACCGCCATATACATCAGCATATTAATCAACATATAGATATAGAATAATGCAATGTTTATCTCCCTCAGTCCATACCGCGGCCTGCAGAGTCCGTCTGTCCAGACTCACATCTGTGGAAGTCTGGGAATTATAGTGCTTCAAGAATGCATGTGGACTGGACGACCTCGCAAGCTTGCAAGCGTGCTGTGCCGACGCCTGGTGCCTAGGATCCAAGAAACCTCGCTAGACAGGGAGATAGGCTGACATCTAACACGGAAGGACTCTTGGATGGTGTAACAAATCCACCAAGCTAACATGGCCGATGAAACGGCTAAACCCTTCCTGTAACCGTCAGGAAGCCGTCCTCTTACAGTGAGGTAGCCCAAATCAAGTGTCCAACCTTCGGAAGGGCACCGTCCTCGAGACGTACCTACTCAGAGTACTCAACACGTTCAGAATATGGGGAACCCATTCCGTTATGTGGACTGGTGTGGAAAGAGATGAGGGAAGAACGATGTCCTCATAACTGTGGGAATACAATACCTCATTAGTAACAAGGGACGGGGATGGCCTGGGGGCAACCTTGCCTTGATGGTAATAAGGGAAAAAGGTCTGAAAGAACAGAGCGGCTAGCTCCGAAGACTCGTCAGGATGAGGAGATCGCAGAGAAAAAAGGGGCGACCTTCTCTGATAGTTAAGTCTGTTCGGATCAAAGGGAGTCTACTGTAAGACTCCCAGGATCATTAAGGTCCCAAAGATCTAACGGTATGCGACTGGGAAGAACCACGTGAAGACTCCCTGTGAGGAAGTCCATATTTGCAGTTTTGTTGCAATAAGACGGAAAAATACTAGTTCCGCAAACGAAAAAAACCGGACATGGTCAGTGCAGATCACCCAGGATCACTGGGGCCCTTCCTGCTTCCGAAAAAAAATCTCGTAAGTAGTGGAAGAGGGGTGAAGGAAACTGGTACCATGGAAGGACCAGAGCATGCAATGCGATGTCTTTTGGACTTGGAGGCCGAACCATGAACTTACCGAGTACATTGGCATTCAGTCTGGACGCCATCCGACCTACATCTGGAGTGCTCCAGAGAAGAGAGATCTGATGGAAGACTTCAGGGTGAAGTTCCCACTCATATGTGGCGGGACCCTGATGGCGTCCGCCGCCCAGCGTTCTACTCCTGAGATGTGTAGTGCGGAGATCACCAAATGATAGATTGTGGCCCAACAGAGAATGTGAGGTACCTCGGCCATGACGCCTGACCGTGGGTACCTGCTAGATGATTGACGTACGGGACAGACGTGGGATTGTCCGATTGAAACGGATGGGGTGACCCGCCAGAAGGCAGTGAACCTGCCGTAGAACTAGCTGTACCGTTCGGATCCCCAGAACAATGATCAGGAGATGAGGACTGGCATTGGTAGTCACTAATAACCATTGAACGGGGAAAAAGGATCTCCCCTGGATGAGGAAGGAGCTCAGAGACTACCCTCTGAAATCCTGCTTGACCTGCAGAAAATGAGAGGAGCGAAGGAAAACGCTTCCATTGTCATCGCCAATTTTCCTCTGAACCCTCCTAGCAAATCGAATGGAATGAGGGGATGAGTGAACAAGTGCGCAAGCTCTCTGTTGAAGGGCCACGGCCTTGTCTCAAGGGAGAATCACCAACCTTCTGGAAGATTCCAGGATCATCCTCCAAAAAGGATATCTGCTGGGCTGGAAATGAGGAAAAAAACTTGTCTAAGTTTAGCTGCCAGCCCAGGAGAGAGAGGGTATAGCAAGAGATATAAACGACTCAGCGCAGGGCTGGAAGATCGGCTAGAAAGTTGACCAGATAGGGCAGGACGACCACGCCTCTAGGGTGCAAGAGGAACGTGACAACCGCCATAACCCCTGCAAACACTCTGGGTGCGGTAGCAAGGCCGAAGGACAAGGTCGTGATTTGAAAATGCTGTTCGCGAAAGGGAAAGCAAAGGAATTTTTAAAGAGGGGAAAACAAAGGAATGTGAAGGTAAGCATCCCGAATGTCGGTGGATGCCAGAAACTCCATCTTTTTCCGTTGAAGTAATGGCTGAGCGGAGGAACTCCATCCGAAGAAGGGGGACCTTGTCAAGCTTGGTAGAAGTTTGAGGTTCAGGGTCGGTCTTACTTTTCGGTCCCCATTTTGGAACCAAGATCCCTTAGCTCTAGACCGTCCTGGACAACTGATCCACTGCTGGTTGAGTCTATAGGAAATCAAAATAGTTAAGGTCTCTGACCAAGAGACCATTGCTCTAACAACACTTGCGGCAGCTAAGGAAGGGTAGAGCGCTGAACTGGAGGCCGCAAGACGGAACAAACTAGATTTGCTATCTGACAGTACGTTGTATTTTTAATTGATGACCCATCGGGTAGGGATACTGGTAGGTATACCACAGGAGATTCTACCCGGTTAATATGCCTAGTGGCAGAATGCGTGGCTGCATGCAGAAGGTTAGGAAAACCCTTCTCTTACTATCGCCGCTCTCTTTTGACGGTGCAGAAATAAAATGATGAACCCTCGATCCACCATCCTGTTAACAGGGAAGTGGAGAGGGATCGTCAGCCTTCTTGCATCATCTGCTAAATAGTGGAGATGGAGAGGGTGTGTTTGGACGCAAAAAAGGGAGCCTCTGTACATCCACAGAGTTAAGGTCCCTGGGTGGACAGGGCTGGTTGTCTGGCGTTAGGCCTGGCTGTAGAAGAGGAGACATGGAGGCGACACTCCATGTGCTCATGTATCGATGGTGTGGGGAGATTGGTGCCCTTTAAAAGGACCTGTCGCCCTTAAAAATCAGACCAAGCATGTCATCTCACGTCTTAGGTGGGTATACGTAGACACCCTGCGTGTTTGCATATTGGCTGAAAAAAGAATACCGCGCTTGCAGAGGTTTCTGTCCAGTGGATCGCTTATCCGGACGCTACCTGTCCGGGTGAATGGCAAATGCTCTACGAGGGAGTTTAGTTTCCTCATGAGGGACGCTGTGTGATCTAGAGTAGAACCGAAGTGCTCGTCAATCTACAGAGATTGGTTAATGATAAATAGGCGATTCCATCCTTTTCTGAAGTTCTGGTGAGTCCAGAACCAAGGCAATATCCGATCCATATTCAGAGACTTGTTATCAGCAAATCATTGGTGAGGGATCAGGAAATGAAACTTCCGTTTTCTAGGCGCGTGTACGTTTCTAGACACCTGTACGTTTCTAGAAAACTTGCGGCTCCTGCTAGCCGACGGCTCGCATAAAGGAAAGGGACATCTATATTGGTCCTGCGAGCACTCCGAGCCACAGAGGGTTCACGGAGTGGTTCAATCTCTTGTCAGAGAATCCATGGGTTGCGGCAGTGACGAAGCCCACTCAGGGAACTAGGTACTCTGGGATACGCGGAGGGCTCCTGAGCTCATTTAGGGTGACCGGCTTCGGACTGGTCATGTGACCTTAAGACCAGGGAATACTGGTCATGCGCCTTTAAGACCAGAAAATATTGGTCATGCCCCTTTAAGACAAGGAAATATTGGTCATGCGCCCCTAAGAAAAGGTAATACTGGTCATGTGCCTTTAAGATCAGGGAATATTGGTCATGTGCCTTTAAGACCAGGGAATACGGGTCATGTGCCTTTAAGACTAGGGAATACTGGTCATGTACCTTTAAGACCAGGAATACTGGTCCTGTGCCTTTAAGACCAGGGAATACTGGTCATGTGCTGTACCTTTATGCAGTACTTCCTTACTCAGTTGCAGAGTCGTTGTGCCCCTTTAATGCAAAACCATAGCCCCTGTATGTGTGTGTGCTGGCAGGGTGGACCAAGATGGCCACTGGGAGTTGCAGAGGTGGTAAAGTCTCGCAGAGAGCGAGAGGCGCCAATTTGGGGGGCAGGGCCACAGATGTGATGTGGGCGGAGCATCGTGACTTCCGTGAATAGGCCCAAGTCAGGGCCTAAATTTCTGCAGCCGGCGTGAGCAATACCAGCGTTGCCGAGGGAAGCGATCGCTCCCGTGCCAGGGAAGAAGCGCCAGAAAAGGTGGGCGGAGCCGCCTTAGCACGCCATAGTGCGGTCGCGGCTTCCGGGATGCGGCCTACACATCGGCCGAAGCCGGGGGCTAAATTTTTGCAGCCGGCTGGAGCGTTACCTCAGGGAGGTGGGCCACAGGGAAGCTGAGGCTGCCTGTCAGCAAGTGAATATCCGACTGCAGAGGCCCATCGCGGACTGGATCCACTCACCATCGGTGCGTGTCCAGGCATGGAGCCGCCGCGATGACTGGGTTTCAGCACCAAGGAAAGCGTGCGCACTTTACAGTTCTGCTGCAGGTGCAGGGATACAGGGATAAACCTCACTCCATCATCCGTTTGTTAGGGAGGTGGAGAGGAACCGTCCGCCTCCTTGTGCCATCCGCTTTCACAGTGGTGGGATAGTGGGGGCTGCTCGGGCGCCATAGACAGGAGCTTCTGTACATCCACGGAGTTCAGTCCGGGAGAACAGGGCCAGTTGTCCGGCATTAGGCCTGGCTCCAGGAGAGGATACATGGAGGCGACACTCCATGTGGTCGCCTGCTGCTGGTGTGGGGAGATCGGGACCGTGAAAGGAACCGTCGCCCCTGAAGTGAGCTCAGGCATGGCTTCCCACGTCGCAGGAGAGGGTACGGGGAGGTATACTCGCCGTGCTCGCCTGTTGATGATTCGGGGGAGATCGGAACCTTGAAAGATCCGTCGCCCCCTTCACTCAGTTAATAAAAAAATAAAAATTTACAGAAAAGTAAAAAATAAAATAAAACCGTTGGGGTCTGAATCAGACCCAAGTGCCTCCTACAGACACTAAGCAAGAACTGGTTCACTGAGAGCCAGCAGGAGGGAGTATACTGCAGGGGAGGAGCTAACTTTCTTTGTATCACTTAGTGTCGCCTCCTAGTGGCAGCAGCATACACCCACGGTCTGTGTCCCCCAATGAGGCGAAGGAGAAAAAGTATTTTAATTAAATAAAACACCACACAGTTTTGCCATCTTTATTACACTGGTAATCCAAGCGAAGCTCTCGTCTCCTAGAAAAAAAGAAAAATAATAAACCAACAGTATACTCCCTGAGTCCGACGTAGTCCTTAATAACGAGTGTCCCATGACGAGTCCAGCTCTGCTACATCTGGATACCTGACATCCAGACATAGCAGAGCTTGTAGATGACCACCGGAGATCTCCCGCGATCACCTACACTCTAGCACTCGTGGTCAGCTGACCGTGAGAACTAGCCTAGGGTGACCTGAGATAACCCCCGGTCAGGTGCACAGCAGTTCCCGTGGTAAGTTAAGTTATTGCGAGAACTGCAGTGGACACGCACTTCCGGAGGTGGGACAGGTAAGACCTTATTTAAATTAGTAGACATGCGTAGTAAGCTGCGTTTTTGCAGTTATTACGCATGTGACTAATCATTAGATGCAGTTTTACCGACAGTCTATGGTAAATATACGGCGCGGGGATGGAGGATCCCCGCATAGTAAATAGACATGCTGCGGTCTGGAAAGACGCGCCGCATGTCCGGATACGCAGGTCTGCTGCCTGCATCTCTGTACGCATAGTGGAGATGGGATTTCATGAAATCCCCTCCACTATGCTGTAACATCAGGACGCTGCGGGTTTGAAGCTGCGGGTTTGAAGCTGCGGATGTACGCAGCGTCAAACCCGCAGCGTTTACTGACTGTGGAAACATAGCCTAAGAGTGGTGGTGTCACTGAGAAGAGGAGAAGAATGGAGCTGGATCCTGGAGAAGGCAGCAGCAGGTGAGTACCGTAACACACTAACACTACATGTATATACACAGGTTTAGTAAAAACAAAAATCTCATGAAAGTGCCTCTTTAAAGGAACTCTATCAGCAGTTTTTTGCTATATAATCTGAGAGTAGCATGATGTAAGGGCAGAGATCTGGATTCCAGTGTTGTGTTAGTTGGTGGGTTGCTTGTGCAGGTTTGATAAAATTTTCTTTTGCCATAGATGTAACAGTGCTATGAATGCTGAGTTCTGCATAACCCCGCCCACACCTCTGATTGGCAGCTTCCTGTGTACACCGTCCATTGTCAGTAAGCTGGTAATCAGTGATGGAGACAGGGTTACACACATTACCTGGACTGACTGGCATGACACCTAGTCCTGCAGTGATAATCTCCTGCTGATAAAACAATGATTATATTGGAACTATAGAAGCTGCTGAGCAAGTGATTCATGGTTGGAATCAGGCTGTCCCTACATTGTGCTGCTCTCAAATCACATAGCAAATACATGCTGTTGCATTCCCTTTAAGAAAAACGAATGAAGGGCTTATTCAGATGGCTGTAACTTCCTTGCCCATCTGTTGGGTTTTCCCCCCGGAATAACAGTACAGGGCCGGACTGGCCATAGGGCACTTCTGGCAAATGCCAGAAGGGCCGGTGCCAGTGGTGGGCCGCTCAATCCGCCGCCCCCGCCGTCGCATTCAACTATACCGGCGTATAGACGCCGGTACAGTTGAATGCAATGATGGAGGAGAGAGCGTCTACAGACGCTCCTCTCCCATCATTCCCCGCTCTGCCTCTGACACTGCGGGTGCGCGATGATGTCATATCATCGCGCACCTGCTGTGTCCCGGGCAGACTGCAGCTGCAGTGCTGAGACAGGAGCAGGAACCAGGAAGCAACGCTGGGCACGAGGAGAGGTGAGGAGAGTTTTTTTTTTTTTCTGGACTGTGGGGCCATTCTCGGAGGAGGTGAGGGGAGGAAGAGAAGAGATGTGGGCTGTATATAGTTCTCTGTGGGCTGTGCTCTGTGCTGTATACTGCTGTGGGCTGTATATAGCTCTCTGTGGGCTGTGCTCTGTGCTGTATACTACTGTGTGCTCTATGCTATATATAGTTCTCTGTGGGCTGTGCTCTGTGCTGTATACTGCTGTGGGCTGTATATAGCTCTCTGTGGGCTGTGCTCTGTGCTGTATACTATTGTGTGCTCTGTGCTATATATAGTTCTCTGTGGGCTGTGCTCTGTGCTGTATACTGCTGTGGGCTGTATATAGCTCTCTGTGGGCTGTGCTCTGTGCTGTATACTACTGTGTGCTCTGTGCTATATATAGTTCTCTGTGGGCTGTGCTCTGTGCTGTATACTGCTGTGGGCTGTATATAGTTCTCTGTGGGCTGTGCTCTGTGCTGTATACTGCTGTGGGCTGTATATAGTTCTCTGTGGGCTGTGCTCTGTGCTGTATACTACTGTGGGCTGTATATAGTTCTCTGTGGGCTGTGCTCTGTGCTGTATACTACTGTGGGCTGTATATAGTTCTCTGTGGGCTGTGCTCTGTGCTGTATACTGCTGTGGGCTGTATATAGCTCTCTGTGGGCTGTGCTCTGTGCTGTATACTACTGTGTGCTCTGTGCTATATATAGTTCTCTGTGGGCTGTGCTCTGTGCTGTATACTGCTGTGGGCTGTATATAGTTCTCTGTGGGCTGTGCTCTGTGCTGTATACTGCTGTGGGCTGTATATAGTTCTCTGTGGGCTGTGCTCTGTGCTGTATACTACTGTGGGCTGTATATAGCTCTCTGTGGGCTGTGCTCTGTGCTGTATACTACTGTGGGCTGTATATAGTTCTCTGTGGGCTGTGCTCTGTGCTGTATACTGCTGTGGGCTGTATATAGCTCTCTGTGGGCTGTGCTCTGTGCTGTATACTACTGTGTGCTCTGTGCTATATATAGTTCTCTGTGGGCTGTGCTCTGTGCTGTATACTGCTGTGGGCTGTATATAGCTCTCTGTGGGCTGTGCTCTGTGCTGTATACTACTGTGTGCTCTGTGCTATATATAGTTCTCTGTGGGCTGTGCTCTGTGCTGTATACTGCTGTGGGCTGTATATAGCTCTCTGTGGGCTGTGCTCTGTGCTGTATACTACTGTGTGCTCTGTGCTATATATAGTTCTCTGTGGGCTGTGCTCTGTGCTGTATACTGCTGTGGGCTGTATATAGTTCTCTGTGGGCTGTGCTCTGTGCTGTATACTGCTGTGGGCTGTATATAGTTCTCTGTGGGCTGTGCTCTGTGCTGTATACTACTGTGGGCTGTATATAGCTCTCTGTGGGCTGTGCCCTGTGCTGTATACTACTGTGGGCTGTATATAGTTATCTGTGGGCTGTGCTCTGTGCTGTATGCTACTGTGGGCTGTATATAGTTCTCTGTGGGCTGTGCTCTGTGCTGTATACTACTGTGGGCTGTATATAGCTCTCTGTGGGCTGTGCCCTGTGCTGTATACTACTGTGGGCTGTATATAGTTATCTGTGGGCTGTGCTCTGTGCTGTATGCTACTGTGGGCTGTATATAGTTCTCTGTGGGCTGTGCTCTGTGCTGTATATAGTTCTCTGTGGGCTGTGCTCTGTGCTGTATACTACTGTGGGCTGTATATAGTTATCTGTGGGCTGTGCTCTGTGCTGTATGCTACTGTGGGCTGTATATAGTTCTCTGTGGGCTGTGCTCTGTGCTGTATATAGTTCTCTGTGGGCTGTGCTCTGTGCTGTATACTACTGTGGGCTGTATATAGTTATCTGTGGGCTGTGCTCTGTGCTGTATGCTACTGTGGGCTGTATATAGTTCTCTGTGGGCTGTGCTCTGTGCTGTATATAGTTCTCTGTGGGCTGTGCTCTGTGCTGTATACTACTGTGGGCTGTATATAGTTATCTGTGGGCTGTGCTCTGTGCTGTATGCTACTGTGGGCTGTATATAGTTCTCTGTGGGCTGTGCTCTGTGCTGTATATAGTTCTCTGTGGGCTGTGCTCTGTGCTGTATACTACTGTGGGCTGTATATAGTTCTCTGTGGGCTGTGCTCTGTGCTGTATACTACTGTGTGCTGTATATAGTTCTCTGTGGGCTGTGCTGTATATAGTACTCTGTGGGCTGTGCTGTATATAGTACTCTGTGGGCTGTGCTGTATATAGTACTCTGTGGGCTGTGCTGTATATAGTACTCTGTGGGCTGTGCTTTATATAGTACTCTGGGCTGTGCTGTATATAGTACTCTGGGCTGTGCTGTATATAGTTCTCTGTGGGCTGTGCTGTATATAGTTCTCTGTGGGCTGTGCTGTATATAGTTCTCTGTGGGCTGTGCTGTATATATTACTTTGTGGGCTGTTCTGTATATATTACTTTGTGGGCTGTGCTGTATATATTACTCTGTGGGCTGTGCTGTATACTACTGTGTGGACTGTGCTGTATACTTCTACGTGGGCTGTGCTGTATACTACTGTGTGGTCTGTGCTGTATACTACTGTGTGGTCTGTGCTGAATACTGCTGTGTGGGCTGTGTTATCTACTACGCGAGCTGAGCTATAGTATGCAGGCTGTGCTGTATACTATGCGGTTTGTGCTATATAATATGCGGGCTTTGCTATATACTATGGGGAGTATATTATATTCTTTGGGGGAGGCCATGTTATGTACTATGTGGCTGTGTTATATACTATTGTGGGGGTATATTATATTCTATGGGGGAGGCTGCGTTATATACTATGGGGGGCTGCATTATATTCTATGGGGGGCTACATTATATATTATGGGGAGGTGGGCTGTATTATATTCTATGGGGGTTACATACTCTGGGGTGGCTGCATTATACTCTGTGGGGTGGCTGCATTATACTCTGGGGTGGCTGCATTATACTCTGGGGTGGCTGCATTATACTCTGGGGTGGCTGCATTATACTCTGGGGTGGCTGCATTATACTCTGGGGTGGCTGCATTATACTATATGTGGGCTGCATTATACTGTATCGAGGACTATGGGGAATATGTTATACTATATGAAGAACTATGGGGTGCATTATACTATGGGAAGTGAATTGTACTACATGGATGACTGTGGCGGTGCATTATACTATATGGAGCACTATGAGGATTGTATTATGCTATATGGAGGACTATGAGGATTGTATTATGCTATATGGAGGACTATGAGAAGTGTATTATACTATGTGGAGGACTGAGCAGTGTATTTTAATATATGGAGGACTATAGGGAGTGTATTATACTATATGGAGGACTATGGAGCACATTATAATATATGGAGGACTATGGGGTGTATTTTACTAAACAAGTAAAATGCTGCATATTCGGATTGTTTTTGCTGGAACAAAAAGCCTTGTTGTCAGCAGCACATTGCCAGTGTAAACTGTAGATGTGCTGCTGAAAAAATGATACTGTATGGTGATCTATTAGTGATCGTTCTGTCTCATCATTATTCCTCAGCTGGTGGAAAGAGGCCGGGAAACAAGCGTTGAACAACTTCAGTATTGTCGATCAAACTCGTTTAGCGGCCTGAACTCAGCGCACGTAAATACAACAGAAAGGCTTCTGTGTGATGTGCAATATGTTAGCATTTGGGGACCCATTTTAAACTTTGCCTAGGGCCCCACTTTGCCTAAAACCGGCCCTGCCTACAAGTGTACAAAGATATTATACAGTCACCATGTGACAAGTGGGCCTGTGTAACTTCAAATGCCAGGGCTGAATTTTAGTCCCAGTCCGGCCCTGTAACAGTATCATAGGATCTAGGATGCTGCTAGCGTGGGTTGGCAGGCTAAAATGTGCCCACGTTACAGACGGCTGAATGAAGCCAAAGTGTAGTCCACGATTTGGTGGGGCAGCTTAGTATACATTTTTTTGCAAAAAAACGTATCAACTAAAAACCCTGTTTTCTTTACATCTTTTGATTAGCACTTGCTTATTACTGTGATTTTTTTACAACAGAGTTTTTTTTTTTTTTTTTTTTTCCTTTCGAATTATTTTATTAAATGAAAGTGTACAACAGCTTAACTACACACACACTGAAAGTTTAAAGGAAACATAAAAAGTCTCATATTACAACAGAGTATTTTTGACCTCATTGTGCTCTTTTGTGTCTTCAAGTTTTCTGGTGGTGTGAACAGGTTCCTACAGACTTGTTCAATGTGCAAGTAGCCCATGTGTTTCTGGTTCTACAATGGCATCAATGTACATGTAGTGCCACCAGTGAGAAGGCCAACGTATACATCTTTAATATATTTTCTACAAACTGTATGTGAATTTAGACCGGGATGTATATAACTATGCAGCAGTTTTTATCCTACACTCTGATGTAGAAGAACTGAATGGATTTTTTTGGTTTTGCGATGTTGGTGTACTAAACAAGGTCATACGACGCAACTCAAATCACCACATACACAACAGTGCCGCCAGACCCTGCATGTCTATATGCAGTACCTGTATACATCGGCCATTGACGCCCTTGGTCTACGGTTTCTAATGCAGGATCCGGTTATAAAAAAAACAATTGCAGCACTGTACACTTTTCAATATAGTTTAAAAGGAACACTTCTATAACACAGGTCTGGTCAAGGGAACTCAACAGGGATTTCCTGGCACATACGTAGAACGCAGAGCCCTAAACTGATGTAGCAGAGCCTTGATTATTGTATTTGTGTCTTATATGCAGGGTCGTCTGACATACACATTTTGTTACCTTTCTATGAAGAGTGGAAAGGTCTCTTGAAACACCTCAAACGTGGCTTTCACATCAAGGGCACAATATAGAATGAGATCCTTCAGAAACAGAAAAGATGAAAATAAAAGCTAATCACTCTAATGATAGTTTAAATGGCATTACTTGTAATAAACGTACAGTCGAAAAATAAATGTTATATATGTAGAGCACAGAACATACCCTCACCAGATCCAGCAGCACTGAAGCATATGGAGACAGTACTGCCAGGTGTAAACCCCCTGTGCACCTTCAGAAGTCACCACAAGGAGGCAGCACAGCAGGAGAACCACAGGTACCAGAACAACTTTATCCAGTAGACATATTGATGAGTGGATCTATACATACATGCATTAGATTGGAATGTCTGATTATTTGGTAGGGTGGTCGCTAGCATGCCAGATTATTAGTTATTTTCAATAGTGAATTACTTAAAAAAATATTCTAGACAGAAAACTTGAGAAAGAGATTTTGCTCTGGAGTTTCAAAGATCTACAATATCCACACGTAATATGTTGTGCTAACATAATCAGAACTAGGGGAACTACAAAAACAAACGTTTATGTGGCATATCATTGGAGTTGGCGACTGCCTCCATATTTGGCTGACCACTCCATCTCCCATCAGACTAAGGCTCTTTATAATTAGTGCTGGATCCTATGTTAGATAAATATTAGGTTTAGAGCCCCACCAAAAAAAGATACGCCTTGTCGCGGCTGGTGGGCTCTCATGAATTGGCAAATTCATCCACCGAGTGCCTTCATTTTGTAAGTGTATTGTACATGACAGTAATACAGTCCAAGTTTCATATGTTCAATATTTGCGTTCAACTTAGCGCTTACAGGGTGCTGCTGTATTCTATGGTTTGTAAGCCATTAAAGGCAATCTGTCACCAAGTTTTTGCTATTCCATCTGAGAGCAGCATAATGTAGGGGCAGGGACCCCGATTCTAGTGATGTATCACTCACTAGTCTGCATGCTGTTCTGTCATTCTGAAAAAAAAATCACTGTTTTCTCTGCTGCAGATCTAGTAGATCTCTGATTGCTGAGGACTACATGCCACAAGACAATTAGTCCTGTAGTGATAATCTCCTGCTGATAAAACACTGATTTTATTGAAACAATGACACACTACCGAGTAAGTGACACATATGGAAATAGGGTTCCTGCCACTACATTATGCTGCTCTCAGATTTCATAGCAAAAACCTGATGACAAATTATCTTTAAATAGATTTGTTGGTAAGGACTGGTCTATAGAGCATGCATATAGACAATGTAAAGCTGTTACACTTCTAATGTATTACTTTCCACCCTGCTTTCCCTCTAATATGGAAGTAGGAAATCGCTAAAAAGTAAAACAAGTGGACAACTCAATTCTGTCACATATTACTATGATATTATTCATAACGAATCACTACCTTGGTTAATCAAGCATTGTGAATTATAGTATTCTCACCTGGAACTGAGTTCGGATATCGGCCATACTTCCTTTCACAAACAGGTCTCGTGCTTCCTTTTCTAAAGGAGGACCTCCAACATAGAGAGCATGGACATCAGCCAGATTGTTAATGCTGCTAACATTCACCCACTCCCATGAGTTTATCTGTAAATACAAAAAAACACACAGAAATGCTATAAAAAAAGTGTCATTTATTTAAAAGTATTCAAACATAATGGGACTTACACAGAATGTCTAGGGTTGCACAACCTTTTTTGATCCACGGACCATGCTGCCAGATTGAATAAAATAGTTATGGGCAGTGACTAATAGAATGGTATTCAACAAGGAGAAATGCAAGATTCTATATCTGGGCAAGAAAATTACATCTACAGAATGGGGGGAATAGAACTAAGCAACAGCACGTGTGAAAAAGACTTGGGTATACTAATAGATCACAGACTGCACATGAGTCAACAGTGTGATGCAGCAGCAAAGAAAAGGCCAACACAGTTCTGGGAAGTATTATGAAGAATAGAGTTTAGATCACAAAGTAATTATCTCCCTCTACTACATGGTCAGGTCACATCAGGAATACTGTGTCCGGTTCTGGGCACCACATTTTAAAGAAGACATTGCAAAACTGGATCAAGTTCAGACAAGAGCTACCAGGATGGTAAGGAGACAGCAAAGTATGTCCTAAATTATGTTTATTTTGCAAAAAAGAAGACTAAGAGGAGACTCAATAGCTGTCTACAAATATCTGAAGGAATGTCACAGTGTAGATGGATCATTCTTAATCTCATTTAAACATGGAAACACGAGAAGCAATGGAATGAAGCTGAAAGGGAGGAGATACAGATTAGATATTAGAAAAAACTTTTTCACAATGATGGTGATCAATGAGTGGAACAGGCTGCCGCGAGAGGTGGTGAGTTCTCCTTCAATGGAAGTCTTCAGAGGCTGGACAGTGATCTGTCTGAGATGGTTTAGTGAATCCTGCGCTGTATTGAGCAGGGGGATGGACATGATGATCCTGGAGGTCCCTTCCCACTGTAACAGTCTATGATTCTATGAAATCCCAGTGAGGTACAACAAAACTTAAAGGCATATTACTATCAATATACAGTATATCATCTATACTGAAATACTCCAATCTATTGGGCAACTCCTTTTCCATCATTTTCAATCCAGAAAAACAGAAAAGGCCATACATGAGGCTTTCTTTCTCGTAGTTTATGTTTGTTGCTGAAATGTCTAAGTCTTTTACTACTTCCATAAAACAACAATGGAGATAGCTCCACAATTCTTGCTAGAGTACCATATAGGGGGGTCGCAAGACCCCTATTCTGCTAATATCTGGAATATCTGGAGATCCCAGAGGCGGCCCCATAATACTCCATTAGTACCTGTGCCTGCTCCCACAATGATTACCAGAGGTACACACAGCTCACCCTGCAGTTATCCGGCTGCATGAGTAGCTACCATCCGAGGGGTGATAGGAAGGTTTACAGCTTTATTTCACAGTTTGAAAATCATGTAACTTCGCTATTGAAAGTTGTCCCAAAAAATTATATCTGGGAAAAAGGCTTAAGTCTCAGGAAAATTGGAAACGTTTGTAAGGAATATAGGGCAATTTCCCATAAAGTAAAGCACATCATTTAATATGATTCACAGGTTGTATATTCCTCCTTCCTACCTGAAAAATAAATTACATATTATATGATATACGAGGTGGTCTTTTAAGACCCTTTACAGTCTTAGGGACATCAAATAACTAAACAGAATCAGTTTATAGAAGTTCATATCTGGTGAGATTAGTAGTGACCTGTACATGGATGTCTACGTCTCCACTAGCATCTGATTGGTTAAAATTGTTTATTAAGATAACCAGTGCAGAAAGAAACTCAACTACTAAATGGGTCTCATGAAAGGAAAGTTAATATATTACTGTTTTCTTTTTTCCCCTTTGTCCTCCTATTCAGATGGGTGAGGGTGGTATGGTTTTTGTATGGAGGATGGGTTTTAAAGGGAACCTGCCAGCAGGATTGTGCACAGTAACCTACAGACAGTGTCAGGCCGGCACCGTTATATTGATTACAATGATAGCTTGGTTGGTGAAATCTGTCTTGTGGTTGTTTAATCTTTATTTTCAGTTTTGAATTAAAGGGAACCTGTCACTCCCAAAATTGAAGATGAGCTAAGCCCACCAGCATCAGGGGCTTATCTACAGCATTCTGGAATGCTGTAGATAAGCCCCCAATGTATCCTGAAAGATGAGAAAAAGAGGTTAGATTATACTCACCCAGGGCAAGTCTGGTGCGGTCGGGTCCGATGGGTGTCGCAGTCCGGTCCGGGGCCTCCCATCTTTTTATGATGTTGTCCTCTTCTTGTCTTCACGCCGTAGCTCCGGCGCAGGCGTACTTTATCTTCCTTGTTGAGGGCAGAGCAAAGTACTGCAGTGCGCAGGCGCCGGGAAAGGTCAGAGAAGCCCAGAACCTGCGCACTGCAGTACTTTGCTCTGCTCTCAACAAGGCAGACAAAGTACGCCTGCGCCGCAGCGTGAAGACCATAAGAGGACGTCATCGTAAAAAGATGGGAGGCCCCGGACCGGACCACGACACCCATCGGACCGGACCGCAGCGGGACCGCCCCTGGGTGAGTATAATCTAACCTCTTTTCTCATCTTTCAAGATACATTGGGGGCTTATCTACAGCAGTGATTTTCAACCAGTGTTCCGCGGCACACTAGTGTGCCGCGACACATGGTCGGGTGTGCCGCGGGGAAAGTTCCCCAAACTATGGTGCCCCCTTTGTTTTGTTCCCCAGCAATGCGCAGCAATGCACAGTCATGGAATAACACATGCGCGAGCTTTGAACGCTCACGCGATTTAATGACGTCACCGAGGCCGGCGCGTCATCCTGAGAGCGGAGAGACGCCAAGGTAATGCCCGCCAATAATGCTGTGTATAATCATTAAGTCAGCAACAGCTCATTAACAGTTAATCAGCTGTTGCTGACTATATGAGCTTTTGCCTGAGTATATGAACTGTTGGCAGAATACTCAGCATATGAGCTGGTACTTTTAGTACCTGGCAGAGGTCCTTTAAGTGTGGCAGATAATGTAATACTCTTCTATTTTAGTGTGTGGCTGCGCACACTATCTCAGCAGTGATGGAGAAGTATTTGAGAATGGAAAAGGCAAATGCCGAACAGGACCCTGAACACAATTCTAACCCAGATGAAGGCCCTAGTATGAGAGGTCGACAAAAGAAAAAAGACAAGACGGTGAGCTCAAGGCAATACAGTGAAAGCTATCTTTCATTTGGATTTACTTTCACTGGGGATGCGACAGCACCAACACCACTGTGCTTGGTGTGTGGTGAGAAGCTATCCAATAGCGCCATGGTGCCAAGCAAGCTTAAACGCCATCTCCAAACGAAACACCCTTCCGTTCAAAACAAGCCGATGGAGTATTTTGTACGCTTACGTACAAACAATGAGAAAGGGGCAACTTTTTTGAGAAAAAGCACAAAGGTAAATGAGAGAGCCCTCAAAGCTAGCTACATTGTTGCTGAACTCATAGCTAAATCAAAAAAGTCACACACTGTGGCAGAAACATTAATACTGCCAGCTTGTAAAGCTATTGTAAATGAGATGCTTGGCCCTGACGCAGCCAAAGAGATAGCTAAAGTGCCTCTCTCTGATAACACAATTGCCAGACGGATTGATGACACGTCTGCGGATATTGAAAGTTGTTTTGGAAAAGGTGCGGATCAGTAAGAAATTTGCCTTGCAACTTGATGAGTCGACGGATATCAGTGGCATGTCAGCTGTTGGCCAATGTGCGTTTTGTGGATGGAGAAGCCATTAGAGAGAACTTCCTATTTTGCAAGGCACTGCCAGAAAAATCAACAGGAGAGGTAATATTCCAGGTCACATCGGAATATCTTGATAAAAGTGTGCTTACATGGGAAAACTGCACAGGTGTCTGCACTGATGGAGCCGCAGCCATGGTCGGCCGCATCAAAGGCTTTGTAAGTAGGGTTAAAGAAAGAAACCCAGATGTTCTTGTTACCCACTGTTCCTTGCACCGTGAGGCCCTCGTTGCAAAGACCTTACCAGCAGATCTAGCTCCCGTGTTGGGTGATGTTGTGCGCATAGTGAACTTTGGGAAGACGCGACCTTTGAGATGTCGCTTATTTGCGTCTTTGTGTACAGAAATGGGAGCGGAACATTAAATCTTATTGCTCCACACGGAGGGGTCAGGTGGCTGTCACGCGGCAAAGTGCTGGCCCGTGTGTATGAGTTGCGAGAGGAACTTAAAATATTTCTGACAAACGAGAGGTCCGATTATTCAAAGCTGCTTGCAAGTGATGAGTGGTGTGCAAAGCTGGCATACCTGGCTGATATATTTCAATATCTGAATGAACTAAACACACGGATGCAAGGCCGAAATGAAAACCTGCTTACAAGCACTGATAAAATGAATGGATTCCGTTTAAAGTTGCAGCTCTGGCAGCAACATGTGCAGGGTGGCAACCTTCAGATGTTCCCGCTCACCGAGAAACTGCATGATGACAACACTGCTGCAATGTGCGAGGTGATTGGCAGACATTTGAAAACTCTTGAGGAGAAGTTATCGTTTTATTTCTCTTCAACCTTCACAGAATACCTTGACTGGGTTAGGGACCCATACAGCTCATTATCCGTTGCTGGAAAGGACATGACTTTAAAGGAGCAAGAGGAACTCATTGAACTGAAGCAAGATCGCGGTTTAAAGCTAAAGTTTGCTGATCTTCCTTTGGACAGTTTTTGGTTATCTGTTGCCAAGGAGTTCCCCATTCTGGCCAACAAAGCTATTTTGACATTGCTCCCATTTTCGACCACATATCTATGTGAGCTGGGCTTCTCAAGCTTGACTGCAATAAAAACTAAAAACAGGGAGAGACTGAGAACTGTTGAGGAAGAGCTTCGTGTGTGTCTTTCCACCATTCCTGCCAGGATATCCCTTTTGTGTTTATCGAAACAGGCCCAGGTTTCACACTGAGTGAGTATAAATACATTTAGAATCTATATTATTAACTATATGTAGAATATGTACTGTTTTAGTGTCATTTTGTGCCATTTTGGTTGGTGGTGTGCCCCGGGATTTTTTAAGTATAAAAAGTGTGCCGCGGCTCAAAAAAGGTTGAAAATCACTGGTCTATAGGGTGCTGCCTTATACTACAGGGTCTGCCTATGGGGTCTACCTTATACTATAGTCTGCCTATGGTGGCTGCATTATGCTATAGAGTCTGCCTATGGGGGTGCATTATACAATATAGAGTAGGCCTATGGGGAGGGCATTATACTATATGGAGTCCTATGGGGGGTGCATTATACTATATTGAGGACTATCTGGTGAATTATACTATATGAAGGCTATCTAGGGGGCCATCATACATTGTTGAGATTACAGAGAGGGGGTCATCTTACAGTGTTGGAGCCATCAAACAGTTTGGGTGCTACTAAGGGGCCAGTACACTGTGTGGGTGGTACTATACAGTGAGGGGGCATTATACTGTGTATAAGAGAGCATCATACTATGTATAGAGGAGCTGTAAGGGGGGAGACTCGGGATATTATTCAATGTTAAGTAGGCACTTATTGTTATAGGGGAACTCAGGTTACAGTGACTATCAAAGGGGCACACAGGGCAATATTACTTTCTAGGGGGCAAAATATGGGCACTGTTTTCTAGGGCACTTGCACCTGGCATTACTATATTATAGAGGGTTGCTTTAGAATTTAGAGGGCACAGAGAACCACACAGCAGGTGCAGTAATAGGGACAAATACGGCAGCAGCGGCTCAGTATCGGGATATCAGGGGCAGTAATAGGGACACATACGGCAGCAGCGGCTCAGTATTGGGGTATCAGAAGCAGTAATATTATTATTATTATTATTATTTATTGTTATAGCGCCATTTATTCCATGGCGCTTTACAAGTGAGGAGGGGTATACATAATAAAAACAAGTACAATAATCTTGAACAATACAAGTCATAACTGGTACAGGAGGAGTGAGGACCCTGCCCGCGAGGGCTCACAGTAATAGGGACACATACGGCAGCAGTGGCTCAGTATTGGGGTATCAGGTGCAGTAATAGGGACACATACGGCAGCAGCGGCTCAGTATCAGGATATCAGGTGCATTAATAGGGACACATGGCAGCAGCGGCTCAGTATTGGGGTATCAGGTGCAGTAATAGGGACACATACGGCAGCAGTGGCTCAGTATTGGGGTATCAGGTGCAGTAATAGGGACACATACGGCAGCAGCGGCTCAGTATCGGGATATCAGGTGCATTAATAGGGACACATGGCAGCAGCGGCTCAGTATTGGGGTATCAGGTGCAGTAATAGGGACACATACGGCAGCAGCGGCTCAGTATTGGGGTATCAGGTGCAGTAATAGGGACACATACGGCAGCAGCGGCTCAGTATTGGGATATCAGGTGCATTAATAGGGACACATGGCAGCAGCGGCTCAGTATTGGGGTATCAGGTGCAGTAATAGGGACACATACGGCAGCAGTGGCTCAGTATTGGGGTATCAGGTGCAGTAATAGGGACACATACGGCAGCAGCGGCTCAGTATCGGGATATCAGGTGCATTAATAGGGACACATGGCAGCAGCGGCTCAGTATTGGGGTATCAGGGGCAGTAATAGGGACACATACGGAAGCAGCGGCTCAGTATTGGGGTAACAGGTGCAGTAATAGGGACACATACGGCAGCAGCGGCTCAGTATTGGGGTATCAGGTGCAGTAATAGGGACACATACGGCAGCAGCGGCTCAGTATCGGGATATCAGGTGCATTAATAGGGACACATGGCAGCAGCGGCTCAGTATTGGGGTATCAGGTGCAGTAATAGGGACACATACGGCAGCAGCGGCTCAGTATTGGGGTATCAGGTGCAGTAATAGGGACACATACGGCAGCAGCGGCTCAGTATTGGGATATCAGGTGCATTAATAGGGACACATGGCAGCAGCGGCTCAGTATTGGGGTATCAGGTGCAGTAATAGGGACACATACGGCAGCAGTGGCTCAGTATTGGGGTATCAGGGGCAGTAATAGTGACACATACGGCAGCAGCGGCTCAGTATTGGGGTATCAGGTGCAGTAATAGGGTCACATACGCCAGCAGGGGCTCAGTATTGGGGTATCAGGTGCAGTAATAGGGACACATACGGCAGCAGCGGCTCAGTATTGGGGTATCAGGGGCAGTAATAGGGACACATACGGCAGCAGCGGCTCAGTATTGTGGTAACGGGCAGTAATAGGGACACATACGGCAGCAGCGGCTCAGTATTGGGGTATCAGGGGCAGTAATAGGGACACATACGGCAGCAGCGGCTCAGTATTGGGGTATCAGAAGCAGTAATAGGGACACATACGGCAGCAGCTCAGTATTGGGGTATCAGGGACAGTAATAGGGACACATACGGCAGCAGCGGCTCAGTATTGGAGTATCAGGGGCAGTAATAGGGACACATATGGCAGCAGCGGCTCAGTATTGGGGTATCAGCAGGATGAGGAGTTTGTGCAGGTTGGGAATAGATGGTGATGGCTGGAATGTGAGGCGTGAAACATGTCTTTGTAGTTTTCTCTGCAGCTGACTTGTGGCTGGAAGAAGTTGTCATGTCGGTCTGGGACAGATGGAAAAGATGTGAAAAATGACGACTCCATCATAAAGAACATCAGCGGTAAGACATTATCTGTAACTGTGCTGTGATCTCTTATATGTTCTGTAGGGCTGGTATCTACCACTGACCATATGGCGGTAATATTAATATTAGTCTTTATATAGAGATTATTTTCAGTAATAGCGAGGTCATCTGCTGAGGTTCTCCTCCACTATTAGGGCGCGTCACCCAGCTGTAACCAAGGTTACCTGGTAAGGGGCCCACTCAGAAGCTTCGGCCCTTCCCCCTGAACCAAAACCCTAGCTATACCTCTGACCTGCACCATGATCACATATGTAATGTGCAGTTCATTCTTTTCTTTGATTGTTTCCATAAATTCCTAAAAAAAAAAATCAGTTTGTAAATGGCACCAGCGCAGCGGCACAGTAGCAGCTATCGGTGATCCAGTGGCTGCTACTGCGCAGGTGTCGGCAGCACCATCTTGGAGGAGGATTTTTTTTCTCTCTAGCAAGTTGGCGCTGCCGACACCTGCGCAGTAGCAGCCACTGGATCGCCAGTAGCAGCTACTGCGCAAGCAGGAAGGGCGCCATTTCCTAAATTATTTAATTTTTTTATGAATTTATGAATATAATCAAATAAACAAATAAAAGAATGAACTGCACATTACATATGTGATCATGCTGCAGCGTAGGCTCCGCCGCCAGCGATATAATATTCATTATGTAAAATACTGCCATACTGATGAATAGTGAATTAGAGCACCACATGAAGACCCCCCACAGACCACCCCCCACAGACCGCCCCGGAGCAGGAGCATATAATTAACTCAAAACTGAAAATAAAGATTAAACAACAACCACAAGACGGATTTCATCACCCAAGGTATCATTGTAATCGGTATAATGGCGCCGACCTGACCCTGTCTGTAGGTTACTGTGCATAATCCTGCTGACAGGGTCACTTTAACTATGAAAAATCTGTTATTAAAATGAATGCCATCCTATGCACAACTTTTGTACTATTACGTGAGATTTCTATCAGATTGAATATGTTTTCACATATGTAACATGATCATAAAACAACATTTTTCAAACAGAGAAAAAAAGTAAATAAAAAAAGTAATGTATCTCTACAAACAAAGACGACGTGCATTCACCATATAATGCGTTTCATGCTGGTATGGCCCTTAATCGACTGAAATGTGTCATATGGTGGATGCACGTCTTATTTCAATGAAGGATACATTATGAAGGATGAAATAAAGCTACATTTTTTATATCGCACTTCGGATGCCGATTACTCTCTTTTCGCTTGGCTATTACTGTTACTGCTAAAGGGAATCTGTCAGCAGTCCTTACTTATGTAATCTGAGGACAGCATGATGTAGCAGCTGAGACTCAGAATTCAGCAATGTGCCATTTATCAGGATGTGTGCTGTTTACTTACAATAAAGGGTTTTTCACTAGGAGATTATCACTGCTCGGACCACAGTGCATGCGAGACATAGTGCAATCACGCCCTGTCCTATGATAATCAGCTCACTGTCAATAGACCATATACAAAAAAAGCGTGGTGGGGGCAGGGTTAGCTTTCTCAGCTCTGCTACATGACACATCTAAGAACTCCAGGATTGTGTCACAGCTGCTGAACCCAGTAATTTAAGAGATACATCACTGGAATCGGGGTCTCTTTTCCTTTATTAGGCTTCTCTCACATGGGGTAGCAAAAACCTGCTGACAGATTCCCTTTAACCCTCTGTGTGCACAGACAGGAGACGAGTAACCACTTGCACTAGTGGTGCCATTCTCTGCATAGCAGATTTACAGTCCAGAAAGGATAGCAAAGTGAAAACTAAAGCTTTAGTGCTACATTTCCCTGGAAGACGTCGGCATGCGGTACTTACTGCAGGGCCATCACCCTTGCTGCGCGTTTTCAGGATGTGCTGCTTAACCTCCTGCAATCCTTTCTTCCTCCCGTATTTACTTGCCATCCATAAGCTCCGCTGAAATCCAGTAAGGCCTGAAACAGCCATATGCATGCTCATTGTGTCCATAAATCGCATTTTTGAGCCCTGGAACAAGAAAGAACAGTACGTTGCCATTCTCAGTCTGCATGTATTAAAATGTGTCACTTTGATCATCCGTTGTCAAGTTACTACAAAATAGAGACATGTCTGTAACTTCCCGTAGGGGGAACCTAGGAGTTTACTGCATACTGTTATATACTAGTGACTAAAATTACAGTCACTAGTATATATTATTATTTTTATTTTTTTTTTAATTGCTGCTTCCAGTTACACAGGCTTTATCCCACTGTAGTCTTTTCAATCTTTTAGCGATAATTTTTTTTTTTGGCACTCTGCCTTGAACAGTGTTTGCACAATACTTCAAACCACACAGAGTTCACTTTCTGCAGACAGTTCGCTTTCTTCCATTGTCCACCTTTTCCCATCAGGTCTTATAGTTGCCGAGTCTTCTTGTAGCTCTTTAAAAAGTTTTGACTCACTTTTGGTGAGATTTCCACCGATTTTTCTTCTAATTTCAACCATAAGCGGCGACTTAGTCATACAAAATTACTATTTTATATCGCTTTCTGAGTAATCAGTCTCCATTCATCACAGTTTTCTCATTTCTCTAAGTTCTACAATCTTACTCCACAAAGGAAAACAAATAAAAAAGTAACCAACTTGACACCAATCACACAACTGGTTACATTAAGGAAAGCCGGTTCATATCAACCTATCAATTTCAGACTTAGGGAAGATTTTGATTTGTCATTTTTTTTTGATTAACCAAAACAAAATTAATCTAATGCGTATGGGGTCTCAAAAGTAAGGTCTAGACCTTCGACAGCTACTAATCAATTTGTATCTAATTACTGAATGCAGCTGCTGTTCACAAGATTGCACGTGACTGATGAGACGAATCCTGGGCACAGGAGCCATGTCGTCTGCCTTTTGCAAGAGATTTTTTTTTTTTTTAAAGATGATCCAAGGAGAAGTTTAGAAACATAATCCTTGTAGTATGGCTTTAATATAGAGCCTATTGTGCCCTAAACCCTAAACAGTAACACAGAGGACCATGAAAGACAGAAACCAATATAGAAAAAAGATCCTCCATAAACAATATAATGTATAAAAAGTGGAGATTTATACTAGGCGAAAAATTAAAAAGACATGATTAAAAAGAAAAAAGGAGATGGCAACACATACTAAACAGAGAAGGAAAAAACACACTGTGCAAGGGTTATACTAGAGATTATTACAATTAAAAAGGATTGTATATATAGAGCATATGGATTGGTAAGTGCTTAATAATGGGAATGAGAATGCTTGCTGTAACCCTAATTATAATGACAATTCGATACACACTTCAGGCGGTAAGGGTTAATATGCAAGAAAAAGGTGCAGATCAGATGGTTGTGATGTCTGGATATGAAGCTATAGTGGCATGATTCCAAAGCATCTGCCAGCAGACAGACCAGGGACAGTAAGGCTACTTTCACACTAGCGTTAACTGCATTACGTCTCAAAACGTCTTTTTTCAGAAAAAACGCATCCAGCAAAAGTTTTTGCTGGATGCGTTTTTTCCCCATAGACTTGTATTGGCGACGTATTGCGACGGATTGGCATACGTCGTGTCCGTTTTACGACGGATGCGTCGAAATTTGGCCACACGTCGTCGGCAAAAAACGTTGCTTGTAACGTTTTTTGTCTCCGCCTAAAAAACGTGTCGCGACGCATCCTGCGGCATACGTCGTTGGCTACAATGGAAGCCTATGAGCGACGGATGCGTCGGGACACGTCGTACGACGCAATGCAGCGCTGCAATACGTTTTTTTACACTGAGCATGCTCAGAAGCTGGATTTTGTTGCCAATTGGCCAGACACCCCCAAATCTATATAAACCTGGCCTGGGCCTTCAACCCCACATATGCCAGCAAGACCCAGAGAGAAGACTGCCAGCCACAAGACCCCAGCCAGCCACGTATTTAAGTGCCACGTATATAAGTGCCACGTATATAAGTGCCACGTATATAAGTGCCACGTATATAAGTGCCACGTATATAAGTGCCACGTATTTCAGTGCCACGTATTTCAGTGCCACGTATTTAAGTGTCACGTATATAAGTGCCACGTATATAAGTGCCACGTATTTAAGTGCCACGTACTATAAATACTATAACTACGTGGTTATACGTGGCACTTATATACGTGGCACTTAAATACGTGGCACTTATATACGTGGCACTGAAATACGTGGCACTGAAATACGTGGCACTGAAATACGTGGCACTTATATACGTGGCACTGAAATACGTGGCACTGAAATACGTGGCACTGAAATACGTGGCACTGAAATACGTGGCACTGAAATACGTGGCACTATGACTGTCAGAAAATGTTCATTAAACGGTTGGGGGTGAGGTTAGGGGTAGGGTTTGGATCCCTTTATCATCATCCGTAGTTCATTAATCGGATGTATCCAGAGTCGCCTCCGTCTCCGTTGCTGCAGAAGCATCCTCCGTTTTTCCGCTGCCGCCTCCTTCTCCCGCACTATGATATCCAGGCGATTCGTCTCAAAGATAATGTCGGTAACCAAACTAGCAATGCTCACAAGAACACCTTCCATCGCTGCCACAAAACTAAAACCCTCAAAGATGGGCTGTAAAAACAGTAACTATATAGTTTTCCATATTTTCCAGTAGCCAATCAAATTTGGGAGCCTCCCATTTTAAAAACGGATCAGTCGTAAAAACGGATGCAACGGATGGTAAAAACGGATGCAACGTATGCAACGCATCCAGTATTTTCGACGGAAACGTTTAACGGATTTGCGACGGATCCGTCGAAATGCTGTATGCGTTGCATACGTTTTTCACTTTTTTGACGCATCCGTTTTTTCGGCAAAAAAACGGATTTGCGACGTAATGCAGTTAACGCTAGTGTGAAAGTAGCCTAAGAGAAATACAATTTATATAGCCATTATTAAAACAAGACTCAATATACGATTACAGACAGGCATAATTAGCTAAGCTCTAACTTGCAACAGCGGACCCCCTTTACACGTGTTACGGGTGTTCTTCCTGAGAATCATGCCACTATACGCTACCATTCAAAAGTTTAGGGTCACTTAGAAATTTCCTTATTTTTGAAAGAAAAGCAGTTTTTCCAATGAAGCTAGCATTAAATGATTCAGAAATACACTCTCTATACATTGCTAATGTGGTAAATGACTATTCTAGCTACAAACGTCTGGTTTGTAATGCAATATCTTCATAGGTGTATAGAGGCCCATTTCCAACAACCATCACTCCAGTGCTCTTGTGGTACTTTGTGTTTGCTAACTGTGTAAGAAGGCTAATGGATGGTTACCTACTTTACCCTTGAAAACCCTTGTGCAAGTATGTTATCACAGCTGAAAACAGTTTGGCTGATTAGAGAACCTATAATTCTGACCTTCCTTTGAGCTAGTTGAGAATCTGGAGCATGACATTTTTTGGTTCCATTAAACTCTCAAAATGGCCAGAAAAAAAAGAACTTTCATGTGAAACTCAACAGTCTATTCTAGTTCTTAGAAATTAAGGCTATTCCATGCGAGATATTGCCAAGAAACTGAAGATTTCCTACAACGGTGTGTACTACTCCCTTCAGAGGAGAGCACAAACAGGCTCTAACCAGAGTAGAAAGAGAAGTGGGAGGCCCCGCTGCACAACTGAGCAACACGACAAGTACATTAGAATCTGTAGTTTGAGAAATCGACGTCTCACACGTCCTCAACTGGCAGCTTCATTAAATAGTACATGCAAAATGCCAGTGTCAAAGTCTACAGTGAAGAGGTGACTCCGGGATGCTGGTTTTCAGGGCAGAGTGGCAAAGAAAAAGCCATATCTGAGACTGGATAATAAAAGGAAAAGATTAATATGGGCAAAATAACATAGACATTGGACCGAGGAAGATTGGGAACAAGCATTATGGACAGACAAATCCAAGTTTGAGGTGTTTTGGATCACACAGAAGAACATTTGTGAGATGCAGAACAACTGAAAAGATGCTGGAAGAGTGCTTGATGCCATCTGTCAAGCATGGTGGAGGTAATGTGATGGTCTGGGGTTGCTTTGGTGCTGGTAAAGTGGGAGATTTGTACAAGGTAAAAGGGATTTTGAATAAGGAAGGCTATCACTCCATTTTGCAGTGCCCTGCCATACCCTGTGGACAGCGCTTGATTGGACCCAATTTCATCCTACAACAGGACAATGACCCAAGGCACATCTCCAAATTATGCAAGAACTATTTAGGGAAGAAGCAGGCTGCTGGTATTCTATCTGTAATGGAGTGGCCAGCACAGTCACCAGATCTCAACCCCATTGAGCTGTTGTGGGAGCAGCTTGACCGTATGGTATGGAAAAAATGCCCATCAAGCCAAACCAACTTGTGGGAGGGGCTTCTGGAAGCGTGGGGTGAAATTTCTCCAGATTACCTGAGAATGCCAAAGGTCTGCCATGCTGTAATTGCTGCAAAGGGAACATTCTTTGACGAAAGCAAAGATTGAAGGAGAAAATTATTATTATAAATAAAAATCTCTTTTTCGAACCTTGTCAATGTCTGGACTAGATTTTCAATTCATTTGACAACTCATTTGATTAATAAAAGTATGAGATTTCATGGAAAACACAAAATTGTCTGGGTGACCCTAAACTTTTGAACGGTAGTGTATACCACCCTTAAAAGAAACTGGGGAATACTGATGGCTGATCCGGACCTGTAAGGGGTTATACCCGCGCCTCCTGGTATTACCTATAGAAGTGGAAAATCTATCAAAGATAAATTGGTACACAGCCTGTAAGAGAGAAGAGTACGCGGTAAGGGGCCCTGGTTGGATAGAAGGACCTGCGGCTTCTTCAGATGACTTCTACATTTAAAATTGGACTACCTATTGCAAATCATTCACCAGCCCCGCATCTGCAGAACAGGGAGGGTTATCAGGGTCTTTTACTTTTGCAAAACAGCCGAAGTAGTGTACAAGGCAGCCTGTACCTGCCCGTTGGATTACATATGAAAAACAACCAGAGAATTTAGGGGAAGGGTAGGGGAACGCCTGGGAGACATACACCATCGCTGGGATACCCCCCCATTGCATGACATATAAACAAGGTGCATGGGGGAGGTTGAATGATATCTCCTTTTGTGTCATAGATGGAATCAGATCAAAGATTAGAAAGGGTGACTTACACAAATACTACAGAAGGAATGTGAGTGGACCTTCAGGATGGATTCAATCACCAAAGGCGCTCAAGTTAAATATCATATGGGTGCTTTTCGCAGGGGGTACCTGTTTGGGTGTCTCATAACCAAGTGGTACTTCTGGATCCCTGAAAGTTATTTTTGACATCCAGTGGGTCCATTTTTTATTGTTCCCTTATCACAATAATACATCTACATATTTCTCACCATGAAATCCGAATGTACCAGTTGACCCCACCTAACTATTAAGTCCAGATACAATTTCTTTATCCGAATATAAAACAAATCTGTTTCATCATGGAGAATAATAAGGGTGCTTTACTTCATCTGAATATTCATAGCTCTTTACAAAAAAGCAATCCCCTAGTCATATTAGAGAGAATAACAATTGTGTTTCTAAGCATTTGCTCTATTTTCCACTAAAAATAATCCTAGTATAATGAGAAATAGTGAACCTAAGCCAGAACGATTATGGAGCATTACCAATATTGCTTATGAAATGTTATCAGTAGGAACGTTTGCAGAGGCTCGCGGTACTAGCGCATTGTAAAATGGATGCGTCCCGATCTGGAATACAAATATCTCAGAGCTAGACCACTAAAAAAGATGGAGGTGTGCTCCAGTGTGGAACACGACTCTTGGGGTACGCATGTGCCAACCAAGACCGGAAATGATGTTAGGTATCGGCGATGTCACTCCAGTGCAATGTGGAACGGAAAGCACGCATGCGCCAGCCACATAACCGGAAGTGACGCGAGTCACTGATATCGGCACTTGGACGCAACCGCTAGTGGATGAATTTGTCTACACAGGTGTACTTACATACATCAGAGGCCAGGAACAGATATCTAATAGTGCAAGGTTTTTAATTATGTTTCGGAAACCAGCCTCATTTTAGGTTCTAGGTGGGGTATTTAAAAGGGAACAAACAGCAACTTAGATCCTCTACCAGCTTCATATTCAGTTATCTGGGCCTCCTGATGAACCACCTATGGAGAAAGGAATCAGGCCATTACATATGGGATAAGTAACCCATATCTACTATATCAGTATATGCAAGAGCACGGACACTTTGTTTGCGCAGAGCGGTACGGTGGCTCAGTGGTTAGCACTACAGCACTGGGGTCCTGGGTTCAAATCTAACCAAGAACAACATCTGCAAGGAGTTTGCATCTTCTCCCTGTGTTTGCGTGGGTTTCCTTCCACACTTCAAAGACATACTGATAGGGACTCTCAATCTAATTTCCCTATGGGGGACAGTGCCGGTAATGTCTGTAAAGCGCTGTGGAATTAATGGTGCTATATAAATTAGTAAAATAAACAAATTACTGTCTCAAGCACTGTATTTCTGGTTGATATATAGTCAGTTTATGGGACAAATCAATCCAATCTTTTCTAAAAAAAAAAAAAAAAAAAGTGACCATGAGTTGCCGTGTATCATCATACACAAGTACTGATACTTTTTGATTTGCTGTGATACTTTATTGCACTGAGAGATTTTATTACTGACTATTGGCTTACTTGTTAATAGAAGCGCTGGCACATTATCAACCTACCGAGACAAGCGGCAGAGGACAAATGACAGTCCGCCATCTAGGTTGTTCTCCTTGTGGTCCCAATAGGCATAATGGAGGTGCATTACTAATTGTGGAGGAGTCCCATATATTCAATAGAAGACCTTGTGTGATTAGAACCCTGGTTAGGTTTCCTTATACTTCTATCTTTGGGGTCTTGTATGTATATATGTCTAGTGCTTGCAAGATACACTGCTGATAACAGGATTAAGAATATATTTACCTACCCCCCTTTCTCTTGTGGTGTTTTTTGGTGTATTGAATTCTCCCGATATCCCTGGACCCAGAAATAGGGACATATAGGGACAGCTGTCGTGGAGCGGGGGCAACACTTGTATCATTTAGGGTGCCAACCTCCGCAGCAAGGGGATAGGGCTGCCTAGGGTATATTAGGATGGGTAATTTAGTATATGGCGTTTGTTTCTACATTTTAAAATCATCTAATATATAAAGCTGTATGTGTGTATGTATGTGTGTGTGTGTGTATGTCCGGGATTGGCATCTGAATCGTCGCAGCTACAGCCACAAAATTTTGCACAGTCACACGTCTGGACCCCGAGAGCGTCAAAGCTATGTTGTGAGGTGAAATTTTAACCCCGCGCTTTCCAATTCACCAAACAATTTTGCCCCTATCTACATAATGGGGAAAAAATGAAAGGAAAAGTGTTGGAGGCAAATTAACAGCTGCCAGATGTGAACAAGGGGGACTTAAAGAATGACAGCGATGGCGCCAAAGAGTATATACCGTACAGTTGCTAAGGTGGGGCCCCAACATGGGATAATCACCACACCACCACAGGGATATGAACACACACACAAAATGCGCCACACACTACCACGTGCTCAAACACATATACCACCCTCAGCACACATTTCACCACACATACACCAACCTCGCCACATAAAACTCGAAACACAAAAGTCGCCGCTCAAAACTCGCCACGCGCAAAACTCTCCACATGCAAAACTCGCCACACGTGCAAAAGTCACCTCATGGAAAACTCGCCACACGCAAAACTTGCACACGCGGAAAAATTGCCACATGCACAAAAGTTGCAACACATGCAAAAGTTGCCTCACACAAAACTTGCACATACTCAAAACGCACCACACATAAAACTCGCCACGCGCAAAACTCGCCATGCGCAAAACTTGCTGCACACAACTTGCTACACTAACCAGTCACATGCAACTCGACACACAAAAAGTTGCTACACGCATGTCGCCACACAAAACTCATCTCACAAAAGTCGCTACATGCATGTCGCCACACACAACTCAACACACACAACTTGACACACAAAACTCGCCCTAAAACACACACAAGTCTGGTATTATCCTTCAAAAATAAAAATCTGATTAATAAGCAGACAAACTACAAGAGCAACAAATGTACCATATAGGAATCCGGCAGCTGTCAGTCACATGACCTGTCTATTATGTGTATGTGTGAGCTAATATATACTGCCAGGGGGGAGGGCTTACTGTTGGCTGGGGATTTATCAGGCTGCCAATTTAGCTTACAAATACTGAGGTAAAAATACTGACCAAATAACGTGTGAACGAGGTCTAATACAGGAGGAGATGACATACAGATATATACTATATACAGGAGGAGATGACACACAGGTATATACTATTTACAGGGGAGATGACACACAGGTAGTCTATATATATAATTGTCTAAGGGTTTTTCCGTCTGTCTGTCTGTCTGTCTGTCTGTCCTGGAAATCCCGCGTCTCTGATTGGTCGAGGCCGCCAGGCCTCGACCAATCAGAGACGGGCACAGCATGGCGACGATGATGTCATAATGGAAATCCCACGTCTCTGATTGGTCGAGGCCGCCAGGCCTCGACCAATCAGCGACGGGCACAGTATCGACGTAGATGTCATAATGGTTGCCATGGCGACGATGATGTCATAAAGGTTGCCTCAACCAATCAGCGACGGGCACAGTCTGCCGCGAATTCTGGAATCATCATTGTCCATATACTACAGGGACATGCATATTCTAGAATACCCGATGCATTAGAATCGGGCCACAATCTAGTATACTATATACAGGAGGAGATGACACACAGATATATACTATATACAGGAGAGATGACACACAGGTATATACTATATAGAGGAGGAGATGACATACAGGTACAAACTACATACAGGAGGAGATGACATACAGGTATATACTATATACAGGAGGAGATGACACACAGGTATATACTATATACAGGAGCAGATTACCTACAGGTATATAGTATATACAGGAGGAGATGACATACAGGTATATGCTATGTATAGGAGGAGATGACATACAGGTATATACTATATACAGGAGGAGATGACACACAGATATATACTATATATAGGTGAGATGACACACAGGTATATACTATATACAGGAGGAGATTACATACAGGTATATACTATATATAGGAGGAGATGACATACAGGTATATACTATATACAGGGGAGATGACACACAGCAGGTATATACCATATACAGGGGAGATGACATACAGGTATATACTATATACAGGAAATGACATACAGGTGTATACTATATATAAGGGAGACGACAAACATGTATATACTGAGGTGAAAATGAGAGGTGTGAGGTGAAAATGAAAAGGTGTGAGTGCAAAATGAGAGGAGTGAGGGAAAATAGTGGAGTGATCGGAAAATGACAGATGTGAGGTCGAAATGACAAGTGTTAGGGGGGAATGAGAGGAGTGAGGGGGAAAATAAGAGGAGTGAGGGGGAAAATGAGAGGTGTGAGGGAGAAAATGAGAGATGTGAGGGGGAAAATGAAAGATGTGAGGGGGAAAACGAGAGGCGTGATGGGAAAATAAGAGAAGTGAGGTGCTATAACTAACCACAGATATTTACTATGCCCAGGCAACGCCGGGCTCTTCAGCTAGTATCTAATAAAATTGATTTTTAAGGTATTCTATTGAATTTGATACTTGATGACCTTGGACTATACACTCCCCCTTTTTTTGTCTAATTTGTATAATCAGAGCACTGGTCCTGAAAAGAGTAACGCCCAACCTGTGTTCTGCCCCAACAACCACCCAATTAAAGCCCCACACCTCCGGAGACAGATGGAACTTTATTTTTTTTTCTGAAAGGGCATCTGTCACCTACTTCTTCGTATATAAGCTTCAGCCACTGGCATCAGGGGCTTATCTACAGCATTCTGTAATGCTGTAGATAAGCCCCCGATGTAACCTGAAAGGTAAGAAAAACAAGTTATATTATACTCACCTGGGGGGGGGGCGGTCCGGGTCCGATGGGTGTTGCGGTCCGGTGCGGCGCCTCCTATCTTCATGCGATGACGTCCTCTTCTTGTTTTCATGCTGCGGCTCCGGCGCAGGAGTACTTTATCTTCCCTGTTGAGGTCAGAGCAAAGTACTGCAGTGCGCAGGGGCCGGGAAAGGTCAGAGAGGCCCAGCGCCTGCGCACTGCAGTACTTTGCTCTGCCCTCAACAGGGAAGATAAAGTACACCTGCGCCGGAGCCGAGGCAGGAAGACAAGAAGAGGACGTCATCGTATGAAGTTGGGAGGTGCCGGACCGGACTGCAACGTCCATCAGACTGGACCGCCCCTGGGTGAGTATAATATAACCTGTTTTTCTTATCTTTCAGGTTACAACGGGGGCTTATCTACAGCATTACATAATGCTGTAGATAAGCCCCTGACGGCAGTGGCTGCAGCTTGTATACGAAAAAGTAGGTGACAGATTCCCTTTAAAATGGAATCTGTTACTCGATTCATCCTGCACATCCACAGGCAGCATGAATTACAGATTGGTGGCAGGTATATTTTTCTCTAAAAAGCTCCGATGTTTCAGATAATCCAAAGTCTAAAAAGGAGGACTATAGGTATAGATGTGACTAGTCTGGCACCATCCCTGCACTGCTTTAGTTGACCGACAGATCTCTGGCTTTATACACATGGGAGAGAATTGGCAATCACCTGGAGAAGTGTGGCGGTCTTCAAAACTATATTTATTCTGAAACATTGCAGCTTTTTGATGAAAAATATACATGGCTTCCATTGTGCAGCCAGGCTCTGATTCACGCTGACAGTGGTTTGGGCAGCATGAACTGAGTGACAGATTCCCTTTAAAGGGGGATAAATAGTAATAATAAAAAGTAAAGAAAAATAAACTACCAACAGGCAGCCAAGTCACTTATACACAAGAAAACAGGACATAATACATGATATAGCAATCATATACTGTCCTGTAAATAATATCTGATGTCTGCAGTATATGACTGATATATAATATTCAATAACCATAAAATATCAGATACCACTATGACTAGATAACAGTCACATATTAGCATGCTATATACCAGTTACATGTCGCCTTGCATACTGTAAGTGGTGCACTATGCATCCTTCTTATATAACAAGGGACTGGTATAATGTCTGATGTTCTGTAATACAGTGGCTTGTGAAAGTATTCACCCTTTGTCATTTTTCGTGTTTTGGTACCTCGACCTGGAACTTCCCAGTTTTTTAAGGCTTTGCAGCAGTTCATGTAATGAACATGCCTACAGCTGTGAACATTTGCATTTCTTTTTATTGTGATGCAAACAAATAGGATATTATAACTGAAAACTTCACCCCTCTAAAGTGAGTACTTTTATAGAGCCTCCACTTGTGGCAATTACAGGTGCAAGTCGCTTTAGATAAGTCTCTATGAGCTTTCCACATCTAGCCACTGCAATTTTTCTCTATTCCTCAAGGTAAAACTGCTCCAGCTCCTTCAAGTAAAGGTACCGTCACATTAAGCGACGCTGCAGCGATATCGACGACGATGCCGATCGCTGCAGCGTCGCTGTGTGGTCGCTGGAGAGCTGTCACACAGACAGCTCTCCAACGACCAACGATGCTGAAGTCCCCGGGTAACCAGGGTAAACATCGGGTTACTAAGCGCAGGGCCGCGCTTAGTAACCCGATGTTTACCCTGGTTACCAGTGTAAATGTAAAAAAAACAAACACTACATACTTACATTCCGGTGTCTGTCGCTGTTGTGAACTCTGTTTTTGGGCTCCCTCTTGTGGTCACAAGTGGTACTGTGTGAGTGCTGTCTTTGGGCTCCCTCTGGTGGCTCTTTGTGTCATTCTGCAGGTCTGAGGCAGGATCAGCTGTCTCGTTATCTGTTAGCTGGTTTCCTGTTTAGCTCACCTGGACTTTCAGTGGTTGCCTGCTGTCGATGTATTCAGTGCTATTTTGATCTCTCCTGAATTCCTTCGCTATCAGTCTCTTCAAGAGAAGCTAAGTTTTCTGTTTGGTTATTTTTTGCTCATCAGTGTTCAATATGTTTCTTGGTTATTTACTTGTCCTTGTCCAGCTTGCTAATATGTGATTTCCTTGCTTGCTGGTAGCTCTGGGGGGCTGAGTTTCTCCCCTCACACCGTTAGTTGGTGTGGGGGTTCTTGAATTCTTGGCGTGGATATTTTGTATAGGGTTTTTTACTGACCGCACAGTTCCCTGCCTGTCTTCTGCTATCTAGTATTAGTGGGCCTCATTTGCTGAATCTGTTTTCATTTCTACGTTTTGTATTTTCCCCTTACCTCACCGTTAATATTTGTTGGGGGCTTCCTATATCTTTGGGGTCATTTCTCTGAGGCAAGTGAGGTCTTACTTTCTCTATAGGGGTAGCAAGTTTCTCAGGCTGCGTCGAGACGTCCAGGAATTTAGGCACGTTCACCGGCTACCTTCAGTGTGTTTGGTTAGGATTAGGTTTTGCGGTCAGTCCAGTTACCACCTCCTTAGAGCTCGTTCTATGTTCAGTTACTTAGCTAGTTCATTCCGTGATCCTCAGCCACTAAGGATCATAACATGTCACGTCCCTCGCCTTCAGCTTCCCTGCACTGTGTAAGCGCCGGCCCTAAAGCACAGCGGTGACGTCACCGCTGTGCTTTGCTTTACGGCCGGCACTGACACATTCAGTGCAGGAAGCTCTGAGCAGCAGCGCGGACGCCGGGGGACGTGACAGACATCAGAGGGTGAGTATGTAGTGTTTTTTTTTTACTTTTACAATGGCAACCAGGGTAAATATCGGGTTACTAAGCGCGGCCCTGCGCTTAGTAACCCGATATTTACCCTGGTTACCATTGTAAAACATTGCTGGCATCGTTGCTTTTGCTGTCAAACACGACGATACACGCCGATCTGACGACCAAATAAAGTTCTGGACTTTCAGCAACGACCAGCGATATCACAGCGGGATCCAGATCGCTGCTGCGTGTCAAACACAACGATATCGCTATCCAGGACGCTGCAACGTCACGAATCGCTATCGTTATCGTTCTAAAGTCGTTTAGTGTGAAGGTACCTTAAGATGGTCTCCTCAGGTGAACAGCAATCTTCAAGTCTGACCATAGATTCTCAATTGGATTAAGGTCTAGGCTTTGACTAGGCCACTCCAAAACATTTACACGTTTCCCCTTTAACCACTCGAGAGTTACTTTAGCAGTATGCTTTGGGTCATTGTCTTGTTGGAAGATGAACCTCCATCCCAGTCTCACATCACTGACAAACAGATTTTGCTCAAGAATATCCTTGTATTTTGTACCATCCATCTTCACCTCGACGCAAACAAGTTTCTCTGTCCCTGCTGCTGAAAAACATCCCCACAACATGATGCTGCCACCACCACTATGTTTTACTGTGGGGATGCAGTTATTGGGGTGATGAGCTATGTTGGTTTGGCCCAAGACAAAGCATTTACCTTGGTCGGCAAAAAGTTAAATTTTGGTCTCATCTGACGACAGCACCTTCCTCCATACATTTGGGAAGTCTCCCACGTCTTTTGGCAAACTAAAAATGAGCCTTAAAATTTGTGTTTGTAAGTAATGGCTTTTTTCTACCCTCTCTTCCATAAAGGCCACCTCCATGAAGTGTAGAGCTTATTGTGGTTGTATAGACAGATACTCCAATCTTTACTTGGGAACTCTGCAGTTCCTTCAGGATTATCTTTGAAGTCTCTGTGCTACATCTCTGATTAATGCCCTCCTTGCAAAACGCTGAGAGTTTTGGTAGGCGGCCCTCTCTTTGGAGGTTTGTTGTGGTACCATATTCTTTCCATTTCATGATAATGGATGTAATGTTGCTCCAGGGAATCATCGGAGATTGGGATATTTGTTTATAACCCAACCCTGACTTGTACTTCTCAACTACTTTGTCCCTGATTTGTATGGAGATCTCCTTGGTCTTCATGGTGTTGTTTAACGACCTCCGCCGTACTATTACGGCGGAGGTCAGATCCCCTGCTTTGAGGTGGGCTCCGGCGGTGAGCCCACCTCAAAGCCGCGACATGTCAGCTGTTTTGTACAGCTGACATGTGCACGCAATCAGCGCGAGCGGAATCGCGATCCGCCCGCGCCCATTAACTAGTTAAATGCCGCCGTCAAGCGCTGACAGCGGCATTTAACTAGCGCTCCACTGACCCCCGTCACATGATCGGGGATCAGCGGTGCATTGCCATAACAACCAGAGGTCTCCTTGAGACCTCTATGGTTGTTGATGGCCGATTGCTTTGAGCGCCACCCAGTGGTCGGCGTTCAAAGTACACCTGCCTTTCTGCTATATAGAGCTGATCTGTGCTTCACCTCTATGTAGCAGAGGCGATCATGTAGTGCATGCTTCTAGCCTCCTATGGAGGCTATTGAAGCATGCCAAAAAAAAAAAAAAAAAGTGTTTAAAAATATAAAAAAAAATATAAAAGTTCAAATCACTTAATTTTGGCGTTTTGATTTTTTTTCTCGCTACGCCATTTAGCGATCAGGTTAATCCTTTGTTTTTATTGATAGATCAGGCGATTCTGAATGCGGCGATACCAAATATGTGTATGTTTAATTTTTTTTTTGTTTTATTTTGATTGGGGCGAAAGGGGGTTTCGCCCCAATCAAAATAAAACAATTAAAAAAAAAATTAAAAAACAAAGGATTAACCTGATCGCTAAATGGCGTAGCGAGAAAAAAAATCAAAACGCCAAAATTAAGTTTTTTTGGTCGCCGCGACATTGTATTAAAATGTAATAACGGGCGATCAAAAAAACGTATCTGCACCAAAATGGTATCATTGAAAACGTCAGCTTGGCACGCAAAAAATAAGCCCTCACCCGACCCCAGATCACGAAAATTGGAGACGCTACGGGTATCGGAATATCGCACAATTTTTTCTTTTTTTTTTTTCTTTTAGCAAATTTTTTTCACCACTTAGATAAAAAATAACCTAGACATGTTTGGTGTCTATGAACTCGTAGTGACCTAGAGAATCATAATGGCAGGTTAGTTTTAGCATTTGGTGAAACTAGCAAAAAAGCCCAAAAAAAAAACAAATTTGAGATTGCACTTTTTTTGCAATTTTATCACACTTGGATTTTTTTTCCCGTTTTCTGTTACACGGCATGGTAAAACCAATGGTATCTTTCAAAAGTACATCTCGTCCCGCAAAAAATAAGCTCTCACATGGCCATATTGACGGAAAAATAAAAAAGTTATGGCTCTGTGAAGGTGGGGAGCAAAAACTGAAAACAAAAAAAAAACGGAAAAAGCTCCGGGGGTGAAGGGGTTAAAGCATGGCAAAAGTTAAAAAAAAAAAAAAAGTTTAAAAAAAATGAAAAAAATAAAAAATATAAAAGTTTAAGTCACCCCCTTTCGCCCCATCCAAAATAAAACAATAAAAAAGAAAATCAAACCTACACATATTTGGTATCGCCGTGTTCAGAATCGCCCGATCTATCAATAAAAAAAATGATTAACTTGATCGCTAAACAGCGTAGCGAGAAAAGAATTTGAAACGCCAGAATTATGTTTTTTTGGTGGCCGCGACATTGCATTAAAATGCAATAACGGCGATCAAAAGAACGTATCTGCACCAAAATGGCATCATTAAAAATGCCAGCTCGGCATGCAAAAAATAAGCCCTCACCTGACCCCTGATCAGGAAAAATGGAGACGCTACGGGTATCGGAAAATGGCACTTTTTTTTTTTTTTTTTTTTTTTTTTTTTTAAGCAAAGTTTGGAATTTTTTTTGTATCACTTAGATAAAACGTAGCCTAGACATGTTTGGTGTCTATGAACTCGAAATGACCTGGAGAATCATAATGGCAGGTTAGTTTTAGCATTTAGCGAACCTAGCAAAAAAGCCAAACGAAAAACAAGTGTGGGACTGCACTTTTTTTCTGCAATTTCCCAGCAGTTGGAATTTTTTTCCCGTTTTCTAGTACACGACATGCTAAAATCAATGATATTGTTCAAAAGTGCAACTTGTCCCGCAAAAAAAAATTAAAAAAGTTATGGCTCTGGGAAGGAGGAGAGTGAAAAACGAGAACGCAAAAACGGAAAAGGGCAAGGTCGTGAAGGGGTTAATTAGTTGCGCCTCTTGCTTAACGCTGTTGCAGCCTCTGTGGCCTTTCAGAAAAATTGTGTATATACTGACAGACCAGGTAACACTTAGGTTGCACACAGGTGGACCTCCTTTTACTAAGAATATGACTTATGAAGGTAATTGCTTGCTCCAGAAATTGTTAAGGGCTTCATAGCAAAAGAGATGAACAAGCCAATTTTTAGTTATTTGATCCCATTAATTTAACTTGTGCCTATATTTTTCTCACTTCACTTCCTTAGGACTATTTAGTGCTGATGCATCACATACAAATCAGATTACAAAAATATTTAAACATAGGTTGTAAAAGTAACAAAATAGGTAAAAAGCCAAGGGGGTGACTACTTTCACAAGCCACTGCATACACCATGTCACATATTCTGTACAATATGTGAGGTCTTGCCGTCAGTGTCCCCTTCCTGGTCAGTCGGGTGCAGAATTCTGGGCCGTCAGGGCAGTGGCTCTTGCTTCGTCGTACTGCAGCAGCTTGAGCTTTCATACTGATTGGGTCTTGCTGAAGCCAATAAACTCGTACTGACTGTGTGACCCAATATGAAAGTTCAAGCTGCTGCAATAAGACATAGCAAGAGCAGCAACATATGAACTGCAGCCATGACACTACGAGCCACGGACAGACATAGTTGGAGGTGAACAGCGTCCTGCCTCTACTACACCTCCTCATCTTACACAGAGTCCAAACGTCCTCCAACACCATCACACCACGTTCCTCCGCTCCAAGTTTCTCCCTCTCTGCCCCTCACCCTCCACCTGCAAGTGTGGGGCTAAAATCGAATGAATGATTGTGAACAAAGTCTGGATCCTGCTGTTGAGGGAGGGCGAATTCATTTGATAAACCAGTACTATATCAACCTAATGACAGTGCGCTCTCTTTTCGTGTTTTTTTTTTTTAGTTATAAAGTTTGGACAGTATTTAGGCATTAGCTTTAGGCATTCTTCATTTAATTATCTTTACAACTGCATAACATTTTAGAATTCTTTTTTTAAACAACGGTAATAAACCATCAAACATGCAAATGTTTGGTTTCCAAAACGTTTCCACAACTTTGGCCACTTGTGTACAATGAACTCACTAATAACAATGTGAGCAGTAAACAAAATATGCCGAATATTTTGAACTTTGCATCATAAAAAGGATTGGCCTGCTATAAAGATACACTGAAAATGTATCAAAGGATTTTGAACCCAGAATGCCGTGATAATGAAAAGTGGAGATTCACTTTAAAGGGGCGGTCCACTTCTCGGACCATCTCAAAGATGCTGACTACGGTAATCAGCAGGGCACGTTGCATACAGTATGTGACCGCCACAGTCGCACTGCCTTCACATGCCCATGTTGTACATCACTTCAGATTTCCTTACAGGGGTTGTCCGCTACTCTGACAATTCCATCTCAATCCTTGATTCCTCCCAGTAAAATAATAACACCTATACTAGCTCTGCTGCAGGCGTCGTTCCACCGGGGTCAGCACTGGCTCTCCCGCGGCTCCCCTGATCCCCGTGACCAATCACCGCTGGCTTCACTCTCCCTTGTTTTCGGCAAATCAAGACATCCGAAGTAAGTGAGAGAGAAGCCGCAGCGCTCACTCAGCCTGGATGTCAGTTACACCCGAAGGAGAAGGCAGCGGTGATTGGCTGCAGGGATCACGTGATATAACAATGTCACGCAAGCCCTGGGGGAGCAAGAGCCGAATGGCGCCGGTGTCAGCACTTGGCGTTATTATTTTACTGGGGAGGAACATGGGGATTGAGAAGGGGTTGTCTGTTACTTTAAAGAAATGACAAAGTGATATTAAAACTTTGGGCAAAAGTGAAGGCAGTGCGTCTGTATACTATATACAAAGTGACTAGATGATTACCGTCGTCAGCCTCTTTATATGTTTTCAGATATTTTGTTGGCGGTTTTCTAACTTTACAATTATTTTTCAGTTTGTTACTAGCGTGAGAGATGCGGAACATGAATAGCTCATGTGGCTACCTGAAAGTCTGTAAGCAAAATTTGCCTCCATTTAGTCATTTGCTTACATAATAGCTTACTGCTGTGATGGTCTACGAGCCTCCGTGGATGGCGCACACCCCAATAACCGTGCAGCTCGTTGCTAATGAGTGCGGCTGTAGCTTGTATTAAAGAACATAACACACATAATGAGAATACAAATAAAGCCGCCATAAAAACCATCAACAGCTAGCCAGCTGGTGACCACTAACCCACTGGTAATTGAGATTTTTCCACACTGTGAAGTGTAAAAGCAAATTGACCATAAACATTAAATGGAAACAGGTATTTAAAAGGGTATTCCCATTACAGACAGTGACGGCATGTTGCTAGCTGCTTTGCTTTCCCAATTGGTTGGGGCCCAGCTGCTGAATCCCACTGATAATGGGAAGGTGTTGTAGTGCTCGTTTAGTGCCACTTTACAGCAGTTATGTCATTACCTCCACAGGCAAGATTACAATGAAAGGAAACCTGCGCAATAACCCTGCACAGGTCACAGAGCCATAGAAGTCAATAGACAGCGTTCTTACCTTTTTCCCCCCAGAGGTAACATGACAGTATACCTTTGGCTAGTGCTACGTGGCAATATGTGTCATGTCACAGATCGTTTTTGGTCTTTTGCCTTGAGACCATTTGTCTGCTTTTTGACCTTGCACCTCCATTTCAAAGATTCCATTTGGCTTTAAAAAAGAAAAGCCAAGTCGCAGACATGTGGCATGCAAGATGCAGTTGCACTCAACCTTCAAAGATGGCACAGGGTTGGGATTTTTTGCAAAGGTTCAGGATGCGACCCCATTAACAATCCCTGGATGTCACAGTGTAACACAGGTCTCTGACATTAGCAGGTTACGTAGATGCACTTACTTTGAGGAGATACTGTTCTTTAATATAAGATCTATCAAAGCTGACGTTGTGCCCCACCACTAGCCTCTCCGTCCAAATGGGTTTGTTCAGTGCATTTGACTTTGCAGAGGTCTCAAGAGGAATAAGATCAGAGAGAGACATTTGGTTAGACCATGTGTATCGGTCTTCTATCAGCCGTCTGCTGCACCATGAGTACCTGCAAACATAGATTACAGAAAAATCACGTAAATGCTCCACAGCGGCTCAGATATGATAAACTGACAGAATCTCACCAATGCAACACCGAGAAATCTGTATTCAAATAAGTCAACCACAAACATGAGATAAATATGTATTTATAAATACAGAAAGTGACAATAGACAAGTTAAAAACAATTGTACAAACACATTAAGTATACACAAGATGATGGAAGGGAGGGGAGAGCGGATGGACACGGTGTGGATGAAAGAGCGGGGCAGTGTGGATGGAAGAGCAGGGCGGGGGGAAGGGGGATGGAAGAGCAGGGCGGTGCGGATGGAAGAGCAGGGCGGTGCGGATGGAAGAGCGGGGCAGGGGGATGGAAGAGCAGGGCGGTGCGGATGGAAGAGCGGGGCGGGGGGATGGAAGAGCAGGGTGGGGGGAAGGGGGATGGAAGAGCAGGGCGGTGTGGATGGAAGAGCAGGGCGGTGCAGATGGAAGAGCAGGGCGGTGCGGATGGAAGAGCAGGGCGGTGTGAATGAAAGAGCGGGGCGGTGTGGATGGAAGAGCAGGGCGGGGGGATGGAAGAGCAGGGTGGGGGGAAGGGGGATGGAAGAGCAGGGCGGTGAGGATGGAAGAGCGGGGCGGGGGGATGGAAGAGCAGGGTGGGGGGAAGGGGGATGGAAGAGCAGGGCGGTGTGGATGGAAGAGCAGGGCGGTGCAGATGGAAGAGCAGGGCGGTGCGGATGGAAGAGCAGGGCAGTGTGAATGAAAGAGCGGGGCGGTGTGGATGGAAGAGCAGGGCGGGGGGATGGAAGAGCAGGGTGGGGGGAGGGGGGATGGAAGAGCAGGGTGGGGGGATGGAAGAGCAGGGCGGTGCGGATGGAAGAGCAGGGCAGTGTGGATGGAAGAGCAGGGCAGGGGGATGGAAGAGCAGGGCGGTGCGGATGGAAGAGCAGGGCGGTGCGGATGGAAGAGCAGGGCGGGGGGATGGAAGAGCAGGGTGGGGGGAAGGGGGATGGAAGAGCAGGGCGGTGCGGATGGAAGAGCAGGGCGGTGCGGATGGAAGAGCAGGGCGGTGTGGATGGAAGTGTGAATCATATAAACCCTTTAAAAATATAAATTTTATTAAATATATTAAAAATACCACTTCCCAGTGAGAACAAAAATTGATAGTGACAGACCTACTAAGTGCACCTGTCCTGATAACCTGACCCTACACTCTCCTGCTATCCCTTCCTAGCCTGTGGAGGTTGGCACCCTGATAGATGTTTTGGCGCCCCCACTCCGCGACGGCTATCGCCTGCTGGCCCTATAAAGTTTACTAACCAGCTACAGGCGAGAAAACAAAAAGCAATAAAAGAGATGAAGGAAGAACAAAAAAGAAACTAAGGTGCACATATAATGCTGTCAACCTCCCTAAATGGCGTCCCACACAGGACAATGTAATGAGTCACTCAAAAAATACATGTGGTCATTGTCACATAGAATGACTAAAATGAACCCATATAGAGAGACGATAAGACAAAAAATGGGAGGAGAGAGCATAGACACAAATGACCTGGTTCAGTCCACATTAATTGAGAGCCATGCATGGCCAACTTGCTGGCAATACATACACATTTGTAATAAGTATATGCATAAACATAAAGACAATATCCTTACGCCTGATAGCGCATAAAGTAAGTTGGTATACAAATGCCTATAGATAATAAGCGATAGTCAGTGTCTATATTCATGCATGGAATGCTGGACTAAAGAAAGGTAAACCATAACAAAAAACAGCCAGTGAGGGGGATATTGTCCCCAAGAGACGGAACACTTAGCTGTCAATCAGAAGACGCCCCGACGCGTTTCCCCGTCATACGGTTCCTCAGGGGGCACAAACAGATATGATGAACCGGAGGTCAATGATGCAGGTGCCCTGATACCGGGACAGACCTGATTAGATCCAAAGAGGAGGGACTTATATAGTGGAATAAGGCATCTGCCAACAAATCAGCAAGATGCTAAAAGCCCCTCCTCTAGTAGAAGTTCCGGCAAGCACCGGGTACAGCAGAGCCCACAAACATAACAAATTCATGTGTGCCGATCAACAAATCAGATGTCCATATCTAGGGGGGACTCCCAACCCCCTAAATACATGAATCATTAATAATATAGAAAACATACCGCACATGGCAACCGCCTGTCTTACAAACCACATGGCAGTGATAGACGCCGCCATAGTAATAATACAACCGCGCATGCGCCCGATAATGATGCAGGGGCGGGAGAGCGGTATTAGCATATCAAAAGCAAATACTGATAGAAAGCTAGGGTACAAATCATACATACCAAGCACCACCATATTGAGTGAGACAAATTGTCTCAGCGCATGCGCATAACCAAGATGCAGAAAAAGCTGCCGGCGCCTGCGTACGGGGCAGAGTAAGCAGGAAAAAGAAGAACAGCCCAGCGCGCACGCGCAATCCCCGTATGTAAGGATCAACGGGCGGCGCCTGCGCGCCTAGAAACGGCGCTGATACATCGCAAGAGCGACAGAAAAATATTCAGGCGCCGCACCAATGGACATAATAAATTGCCCATGCGCATGCGTCCGGAACCAATAAGGGCCGGTTTAACTACGTAAAAGGATAAACCAGCGCTAATGCGCCAAGTCAAGATATGCGGTCAGTACAGATACAAAAAACTTAACGCCCCCTATAAAAGCCATGTGGGAGACAGTGCGGGAGTACATGTGCAGAAATAATGATAAACGGGAGAGAAAGTTAAAATACAATTGATACTAGTCACAATCGACAACTACAGATATACTGTAGAGTACTTGATATGGTGGTTCACAGAATAGGGTCCCTAATTGATCAATGCGACGTAGAACAAGTATACAACACATAGTCAAAACCATGTAACACTAATAGATGGATACACTGCATTACAGGAAACACGTGTAAGTGAGAGATTCATTCAAACCTCTCGGTGACATTGACTGCATACGAAAAATCCACTCCGCCTCGCGTTTGAGTAGGGCCTGATCAAAGTTGCCCCCTCGAACCTTGGGTTTCAATAATTCGATCATACAAAAAGTGATTCCTAGTACGGTGCCTCCATGTACCTGATTGACATGGCGAGCAAGCGGAGTGTCTCTGCCATGCCTAATGTCACCGAGATGCTCACCAAATCTTGTTCTCAACTCGCGTTTAGTTTTGCCAATATAGTCAAGGGGACAGGGGCAGGTAATCTTATAGACTACTCTTGTGGACGTGCAATTGCCGAAGTCTCTGATATCAAAACATCTACCATTGGCTGCACTCGTAAATTGTTTAGTCTGCCTAGCATATTGGCACTTAGAGCAATTTCCGCACCTAAAGAAGCACAAGGGCCTTCTCTCAAGCCAAGTGCCGGCTGCCTGTGGTTTTTGATAAAGGCTATGTACCAGGCGGTCCCCAATTGATCTCCCCCTTCTGTAGGTGATGCTTGGTGCAGGGGAGATAAAATCCTTAAGATTTGGATCAGCCTGGAGTACACCCCAATGCCTCCTAATAATCTGGTATACCCTATCAGACTGATTATCATAGGTCCCTATGAGCCTAACCAGGTCCGGGGTATCTCTAGATCTCTCCCGAGTGTTTAATAGAGTCGATCTATCGCTCTCAAGTGCTTCCCTATACGATTTAGTAAGGACCTCTGAAGGATACCCTCTCTCTTTAAACCTACGATAAAGCTCACCAGCTTGATGTTTAAACGTGTCCACCTCGGAACAGTTCCTACGAATCCGCAGAAACTGCCCCTTCGGTATCCCACGCCTAAGAGGGGTGGGGTGATGGCTATGCCACTGTAGGAGACTATTCGTCGGCTTGCGATAGGTGTTCGTAGTTATACCCCCCTTGCCATTTTTTGAGATTGTGAGGTCCAAGAAGGCAATAGTGTGTTCATGATATTCTGACGTAAATCTAATGCCAATATTATTAATATTGATCTCCTTGACAAACCTCTCAAAATCAGCCCCTGGGCCAGACCAGAGAACGAAGATATCATCTATGTATCTGGCCCAGAGGCCGATGTGGGGCTGCCACCATTTCTCCTCCTCCGGAAAAATAAAGGTTTCCTCCCACCAGCCCAGGAACAAATTAGCATATGTGGGGGCACAGGGGCTCCCCATTGCTGTGCCCCTGAGCTGGTGGAAGTACTTACCATTGAAAATGAAAAAATTCCGGGTAAGGACAAAGAGGAGAAGCTGTCTGACAAATTTGTTGTGTTCAGCACATTCGATTGCTCGTGACCTCAAAAAATGGTCAACAGCCCCTATACCAAACTCATGGGGGATGCTGCTGTACAGCGCCTCAACATCGATGGAGGCTAGTATCATATGAGGTTCCACAACAACATCCTCCAGCATACCCAAAAGGTGCAAAGTGTCCCTCACATATGAGGGAAGTGATAAAACAAAGGGCAGGCGCCGCCCGTTGATCCTTACATACGGGGATTGCGCGTGCGCGCTGGGCTGTTCTTCTTTTTCCTGCTTACTCTGCCCCGTACGCAGGCGCCGGCAGCTTTTTCTGCATCTTGGTTATGCGCATGCGCTGAGACAATTTGTCTCACTCAATATGGCGGTGCTTGGTATGTATGATTTGTACCCTAGCTTTCTATCAGTATTTGCTTTTGATATGCTAATACCGCTCTCCCGCCCCTGCATCATTATCGGGCGCATGCGCGGTTGTATTATTACTATGGCGGCGTCTATCACTGCCATGTGGTTTGTAAGACAGGCGGTTGCCATGTGCGGTATGTTTTCTATATTATTAATGATTTATGTATTTAGGGGGTTGGGAGTCCCCCCTAGATATGGACATCTGATTTGTTGATCGGCACACATGAATTTGTTATGTTTGTGGGCTCTGCTGTACCCGGTGCTTGCCGGAACTTCTACTAGAGGAGGGGCTTTTAGCATCTTGCTGATTTGTTGGCAGATGCCTTATTCCACTATATAAGTCCCTCCTCTTTGGATCTAATCAGGTCTGTCCCGGTATCAGGGCACCTGCATCATTGACCTCCGGTTCATCATATCTGTTTGTGCCCCCTGAGGAACCGTATGACGGGGAAACGCGTCGGGGCGTCTTCTGATTGACAGCTAAGTGTTCCGTCTCTTGGGGACAATATCCCCCTCACTGGCTGTTTTTTGTTATGGTTTACCTTTCTTTAGTCCAGCATTCCATGCATGAATATAGACACTGACTATCGCTTATTATCTATAGGCATTTGTATACCAACTTACTTTATGCGCTATCAGGCGTAAGGATATTGTCTTTATGTTTATGCATATACTTATTACAAATGTGTATGTATTGCCAGCAAGTTGGCCATGCATGGCTCTCAATTAATGTGGACTGAACCAGGTCATTTGTGTCTATGCTCTCTCCTCCCATTTTTTGTCTTATCGTCTCTCTATATGGGTTCATTTTAGTCATTCTATGTGACAATGACCACATGTATTTTTTGAGTGACTCATTACATTATCCTGTGTGGGACGCCATTTAGGGAGGTTGACAGCATTATATGTGCACCTTAGTTTCTTTTTTGTTCTTCCTTCATCTCTTTTATTGCTTTTTGTTTTCTCGCCTGTAGCTGGTTAGTAAACTTTATAGGGCCAGCAGGCGATAGCCGTCGCGGAGTGGGGGCGCCAAAACATCTATCAGGGTGCCAACCTCCACAGGCTAGGAAGGGATAGCAGGAGAGTGTAGGGTCAGGTTATCAGGACAGGTGCACTTAGTAGGTCTGTCACTATCAATTTTTGTTCTCACTGGGAAGTGGTATTTTTAATATATTTAATAAAATTTATATTTTTAAAGGGTTTATATGATTCACATTTTGATTTTCCCTTGGTTGTATTATTCTACTGCATGTTTTTTCTGGTGTGGATGGAAGAGCAGGGCGGTGTGGATGGAAGAGCAGGGCGGTGTGGATGGAAGAGCAGGGCGGTGTGGATGGAAGAGCAAGGCGGTGCGGATGGAAGAGCAGGGCGGTGTGGATGGAAGAGCAAGGCGGTGCGGATGGAAGAGCGGGGCAATGTGGATGGAAGAGCAGGGCGGGGGGATGGAAGAGCAGGGTGGGGGGGAAGGGGGATGTGTTATGGTTTCCAATGGCAAGGAAACATCAGAAGCATAGAATAAACGGACAAGCTCTCGGGTGATGGAAACTAGAGCTGACCGCGATGCTAAACCTACACACCACACTAGAAGTAGCCAGGGGGCATTCCTGCGTTGTCTCTAGATGCCGCGCGCCAGCCGGAGAACTAACTACCCCTGGTAGAAGAAAACACAGTCCTGGCTTGCCTCCAGAGAATGTCCCCACAGGAGATAGCAGCCCCCCACATATAATAACGGTGAGAGCAGATGAAAAGACACACGTAGTATGAAAGCAGATTTAGCACAGAGAGGCCCGCTAACTAAATAGCAGAAAGATACAACAGAGGACTTCGCGGTCAGCTGCAAAACCCTTCAAAACACCATCCTGAAATTACCTTAACTCATGTGACAACTCATGACACCGGAGTGGTAATTTCAGCCCAACAAGAGCTTCCAGCTGCAGAGATTCACATAAGTGCAAACTGGACAAACATACAAAAAATAGACTTAAGGACTAAAGTGTCCAACTTAGCTGAGCAGAAAACTGGGAGCAGGAACATGCAACAGAATCACTCTGGATACATTGATGGCCAGCATTAGAATGACTGAGGAGCAAGGTTAAATAGGATACTCCCACATCCTGATAGGAACAGGTGAACTGAGAAGGCAAAGCTTGCAGGACACCAGTACCACAAGAGACCACCGGGGGAGCCCATGAACCGAATCACAACAGTACCCCCCCCTTAAGGAGGGGGCACCGAACCCTCACAAGAACCACCAGGGCGATCTGGATGAGCCCTATGAAAGGCATGGACCAAATCAGAAGCATGAACATCAGAAGCTGTAACCCAAGAATTATCCTCTTGACCGTAGCCCTTCCATTTCACCAGATATTGAAGTCTCCGTCTGGAAACACGGGAGTCCAAGATTTTCTCCACCACGTACTCCAATTCACCCTCAACCAGCACAGGAGCAGGAGGCTCAACAGAAGGCACAAGTGGTACCTCATACCTCCGCAATAATGACCGATGGAAGACATTATGGATAGCAAAGGATGCTGGGAGGTCCAAACGAAAAGACACAGGGTTAAGAATTTCCAAAATCTTATAAGGACCGATGAACCGAGGCTTAAACTTAGAAGAGACCCTAATAGGGACAAAACGGGAGGACAACCACACCAAGTCCCCAACACGAAGACGAGGACCAACACGATGATGGCGATTAGCAAAACGTTGAGTCCTCTCCTGGGACAACTCCAAATTGTCCACCACCTGCCCCCAAATACGATGCAACCTATCCACCATGGTATCCACTCCAGGACAATCCGAAGACTCCACCTGACCAGATGAAAAACGAGGATGGAACCCTGAATTGCAAAAGAAAGGGGAGACCAAAGTGGCAGAACTGGCCCGATTATTAAGGGCAAACTCAGCCAACGGCAAAAAGGAGACCCAGTCATCCTGATCAGCAGACACGAAACACCTCAAATAAGTCTCCAAGGTCTGATTAGTACGTTCCGTCTGGCCATTTGTCTGGGGATGAAATGCAGACGAAAAAGACAAATCAATGCCCATCCTGGCACAAAACGCCCGCCAAAATCTGGACACAAACTGGGATCCCCTGTCGGAAACGATATTCTCCGGAATACCATGCAGCCGAACCACATTCTGAAAAAACAGGGGCACCAACTCAGATGAGGAAGGCAGCTTGGGCAAGGGCACCAAATGAACCATCTTAGAAAAGCGGTCACACACCACCCAACTGACGGACATCTTCTGAGAAACAGGGAGATCAGAAATAAAATCCATAGAGATGTGTGTCCAAGGCCTCTTAGGAACAGGCAAGGGCAACAACAACCCACTAGCCCGAGAACAACAAGGCTTGGCCCGAGCACAAACATCGCAAGACTGCACAAAAGTACGCACGTCCCGAGACAGGGAAGGCCACCAGAAGGACCTAGCCACCAAATCTCTGGTACCAAAAATTCCCGGATGACCTGCCAACGCAGAAGAATGAACCTCCGAGATGACTCTATTGGTCCACTCATCCGGCACAAACAATCTACCAGTCGGACAACGATCAGGCCGATCCGCCTGAAACTCTTGTAAAGCACGTCGCAGGTCTGGGAAGACAGCAGACAATATCACCCCATCCTTAAGTATACCCGTAGGTTTAGAATCACCAGGGGAATCAGGTTCAAAACTCCTAGAAAGGGCATCCGCCTTCACATTCTTAGTACCTGGCAGATACGAAACCACAAAATTAAACCGGGAGAAAAACAACGACCAGCGCGCCTGTCTAGGATTCAGACGTCTGGCCAACTCAAGATAAATCAAATTTTTGTGATCAGTCAAGACCACCACCTGATGTTTAGCACCCTCAAGCCAATGACGCCACTCCTCGAATGCCCACTTCATCGCCAAAAGCTCCCGATTACCGACGTCATAATTTCGCTCGGCGGGCGAAAATTTTCGAGAAAAGAACGCACAAGGTCTCATCACTGAACAATCTGAACTTTTCTGCGACAAAACCGCCCCCGCTCCGATCTCTGAAGCATCAACTTCCACCTGAAAAGGAAGAGAAACATCAGGCTGGCACAACACCGGAGCAGAAGAAAAACGGCGCTTAAGCTCCCGAAAAGCCTCCACAGCAGCAGGAGACCAATCTGCAACATCAGCACCCTTTTTAGTCAAATCAGTCAAAGGCCTGACAACGCTAGAAAAACCAGTTATGAATCGACGATAAAAGTTAGCAAAGCCCAAAAATTTCTGAAGGCCCTTAAGAGAAGTCGGTTGCGTCCAGTCACAAATAGCCCGAACCTTCACAGGATCCATCTCAGTAGAAGAGGGGGAAAAAATGTACCCCAAAAAAGAAATCTTCTGAACCCCAAAAACACACTTTGAACCTTTAACAAACAGAGTATTGGTCCGCAAAACCTGAAAAACCCTCCTAACTTGTTGAACATGAGATTCCCAGTCATCCGAAAAAATCAAGATATCGTCCAAATACACAATCATAAATTTATCCAGATATTCATGGAAAATATTGTGCATAAAAGACTGAAAGACCGAAGGGGCATTTGACAGACCAAAAGGCATCACCAAATACTCAAAATGGCCCTCGGGCGTATTAAATGCGGTTTTCCACTCATCCCCCTGCTTAATTCGCACCAAATTATACGCACCGCGAAGATCAATCTTAGAGAACCACTTCGCCCCCTCAATGCGAGCAAATAAATCTGTCAGCAATGGCAAAGGATACTGATACTTGACTGTGATCTTATTCAAGAGTCTATAATCAATACAAGGTCTCAAAGAACCATCGCTTTTAGCTACGAAAAAGAACCCCGCTCCAAGAGGAGACGAAGAAGGACGAATATGTCCCTTTTCCAAGGACTCCCTAATATACTCTCGCATGGCAGCATGTTCAGGCACAGACAGATTGAATAGACGACCCTTAGGAAATTTACTGCCAGGGATCAAATCTATGGCGCAATCGCAATCTCTGTGAGGAGGAAGAGAATTAAGAGTAGATTCCTCAAAAACCTCACGATAATCACACAAAAACTCAGGAATTTCAGAGGGAATAGATGAAGCAATGGAGACCAAAGATGTGTCCCCATGATTTCCCTGACATCTCCAGCTTAGTACAAACATTGTTTTCCAGTCAAGGACTGGGTTATGAGTTTGCAACCATGGCAATCCCAGCACCAACACATCATGTAGATTATACAGTACAAGGAAGCGAATCACCTCTTGATGGTCTGGAGTCATACGCATAGTCACTTGTGTCCAGTATTGTGGTTTATTACTAGCCAATGGTGTAGAATCAATACCCTTTAAAGGTATAGGAACTTCCAGAGGCTCTAGATCAAACCCACAGCGCCTGGCAAAGGACCAATCCATAAGACTCAAAGCGGCGCCAGAATCCACATACGCATCCGCAACAATAGAAGATAACGAACAAATTAGAGTTACAGACAAAATAAACTTGGACTGCAAAGTGCCAATAGCAGAGGATTTATCAACTTTCTTTGTTCGTTTAGAGCATGCTGATATAACATGAGTAGAATTTCCACAATAGAAGCACAAATGATTTTTGCGCCTATAAATCTGTCGTTCGCTTCTGGACAGAAAGCTATCACATTGCATACTCTGTGGTGCCTCTTCAGAAGACACCGCCAACTGGTGCACAGGTTTGCGTTCCCGTAAACGCCGATCAATCTGAATAGCCATTGTCATGGACTCATTCAGACCAGTAGGCGCAGGAAACCCCACCATGACGTCTTTTACAGCATCAGAGAGACCTTCTCTGAAAATTGCCGCCAGAGCGCACTCATTCCACTGAGTAAGCACAGACCATTTTCGAAATTTTTGGCAATATATTTCGGCTTCATCTTGCCCCTGAGAGAGGGCTATTAGGGCTTTCTCAGCCTGAATCTCCAAATTTGGTTCCTCATAAAGCAACCCCAAAGCCAGAAAAAACGCATCCACATTGAGCAACGCAGGATCCCCTGGTGCCAATGAAAATGCCCAATTTTGGGGGTCACCCCGCAGTAAAGAAATAACAATTTTTACTTGCTGGGCAGGATCTCCAGCAGAATGAGATCTCAGCGAAAGAAACAATTTACAATTGTATTTAAAATTTAGAAAACAAGATCGATCTCCAGAAAAAAACTCCGGTATAGGAATTTTAGGTTCAGACCGAGGAGCATGTAACAAAAAATCTTGTATATTCTGAACTTTAGAGGCAAGATTATTCAAATTGGTAGCCAGACTCTGGGGATCCATATTTCAACAGATAAAGTCTGAGCCATTCAGGGGTTAAGAGGAGAGGAAAACAGGAGACTGCAATTAGAGCTGGAGTGCAACTTCAGAGGAAGGAAAAAAAAAAAAAGTTTCACACAGTTCCTTTTCTCTCCTGCTTCAGCCTATAGATTAAACATTCGGGCTGGCCATACTGTTATGGTTTCCAATGGCAAGGAAACATCAGAAGCATAGAATAAACGGACAAGCTCTCGGGTGATGGAAACTAGAGCTGACCGCGATGCTAAACCTACACACCACACTAGAAGTAGCCAGGGGGCATTCCTGCGTTGTCTCTAGATGCCGCGCGCCAGCCGGAGAACTAACTACCCCTGGTAGAAGAAAACACAGTCCTGGCTTGCCTCCAGAGAATGTCCCCACAGGAGATAGCAGCCCCCCACATATAATAACGGTGAGAGCAGATGAAAAGACACACGTAGTATGAAAGCAGATTTAGCACAGAGAGGCCCGCTAACTAAATAGCAGAAAGATACAACAGAGGACTTCGCGGTCAGCTGCAAAACCCTTCAAAACACCATCCTGAAATTACCTTAACTCATGTGACAACTCATGACACCGGAGTGGTAATTTCAGCCCAACAAGAGCTTCCAGCTGCAGAGATTCACATAAGTGCAAACTGGACAAACATACAAAAAATAGACTTAAGGACTAAAGTGTCCAACTTAGCTGAGCAGAAAACTGGGAGCAGGAACATGCAACAGAATCACTCTGGATACATTGATGGCCAGCATTAGAATGACTGAGGAGCAAGGTTAAATAGGATACTCCCACATCCTGATAGGAACAGGTGAACTGAGAAGGCAAAGCTTGCAGGACACCAGTACCACAAGAGACCACCGGGGGAGCCCATGAACCGAATCACAACAGGGATGGAAGAGCAGGGCGGTGCGGATGGAAGAGCAGGGCGGTGCGGATGGAAGAGCAGGGCGGTGCGGATGGAAGAGCAGGGCGGTGCGGATGGAAGAGCAGGGCGGTGCGGATGGAAGAGCAGGGCGGTGCGGATGGAAGAGCAGGGCGGTGTGGATGGAAGAGCAGGGCGGTGTGGATGGAAGAGCAGGGCGGTGTGGATGGAAGAGCAGGGCGGTGTGGATGGAAGAGCAAGGCGGTGCGGATGGAAGAGCAGGGCGGTGTGGATGGAAGAGCAAGGCGGTGCGGATGGAAGAGCGGGGCAATGTGGATGGAAGAGCAGGGCGGGGGGGATGGAAGAGCAGGGTGGGGGGAAGGGGGATGGAAGAGCAGGGCGGTGCGGATGGAAGAGCAGGGCGGTGCGGATGGAAGAGCAGGGCAGTGTGGATGGAAGCGCAGGGCGGTGTGGATGGAAGAGCACGTGATGTGGATGGAAGAGCAGGGCGGGGGGATGGAAGAGCAGGGCGGGGGGATAGAAGAGCAGGGCGGGAGGATGGAAGAGCAACAAGATGATGGAAGGGGAGTGCGGATGAACGGAAGAGGAGGGCGATGGGGATGGAAGAGCAGGGCGGTGTGGACGGAAGAGGAGGGCGGTGTGGACGGAAGAGGAGGGCGGTGTGGACTGAAGAGGAGGGCGGTGTGGACTGAAGAGGAGGGCGGTGGGGACGGAAGAGGAGGGCGGGAGAGTAGGAGCACAGCAACATGAATTTGGGTCAGCAATCCTTCCTATCTTACATATAATCCTTTACCTCTCCACTCATGATTATGCCATTACATTCTAATATTTGGGACTTGTACTTTTGCGCCTCCATCTCAGCAATGGTTTATCGTGCAGTCTTCCCACTTTAGATGGGTTTTTGTGCATTACATACATAATTATTCCTGTTATGTTTTGGACAATATTATTGTACCAAAAGAAAAAAGAGCTCTGTATGATCAGATATATTTATTATGGCAAGTGACAATCGACTGGCATAATGGTTGATATGAATATATTCTAATCATACATTTATATCTTATTTTCTTGTAACTCCTTATTGGAAGGTGTGGGTTTCCCTTCCATCATGGCATACATTAAGTTTATCTAATATGACATTTATATCATTCTGGTTACAACTGGCTTCTATTTTATACTAATTCCTTATTGTAAGGCACAGATTCTATTGTAGCCCCTATTGGGTTTAAGCAGTTCCTTTTCTTTTTCCAAATATTGGAAGGTGTCTGCTCTAGTAACATCCCCTATCAATAAGTTGTAATCAAATCCATCGGCTAATACAGTTGTGCTCAAAAGTTTACATACCCCGGCAGAACTTTTTCTTTCTTGGCCTTTTTTCAAACAATACGAATGATAACACCAAAACTTTTTCTCCACTCATGCTTAGTGGTTGAGTGAAGCCATTTATTGTTAAACTACTGTGTTTTCTCTTTTTAAATCATAATGACAACCCAAAACATCCAAATAACCCTGATCAAAACTTCACATACCCTGGTGATTTTGGCCTGATAACACACACAGAAGTTGACACAAATGGGTTTGAATGGCTACTAAAGGTAACATCCTCACCTGTGACCTGTTTGCTTGTAATCAGTGTGTGCATAAAAGCTGAGTGAGTTTCTGGGATCCAGACAGACTCTTGCATCTTTCATCCAGCCACTGACGTTTCTGGATTGTGAGTCATGGGGAAAGCAAAAGAATTGTCAACGGATCTACAGGAAAAGGTAGTTGAACTGTATAAAACAGGAAAGGGATACAAAAAGATATACAAGGAATTGATAATGCCAGTCAGCAGTGTTCAAACTGTGATTACCAAATGAAAAATTCTGTGAAAACAAAACCACAGTCAGGTAGACCAACAAAAATGTAATCCACAACTGCCAGGAAAATTGCTCGGGATGCAAAGAAAAACCCACACATAACATCAACAGAAATACTGGACTCTGAAAGCTAGCGGTGTGGCTGTTTCAAGATGCACAATAAGGAGGCACTTGAAGAAAAATGGGCTGCAAGGTCAAGTCGCCAGAAGAAAGCCATAACTGCGCAAATGCCACAAAGTATCTCGCCTACAATACACAAAACAGCACAGAGACAAGCCTCAAAACTTCTGGAACAAGGCAATTTGGAGTGATGAGACAAAAATTAAACTTTTTGGCCACAACTATAAACGTTACATTTGGAAAGAGGTTAACAAGGTCTATGATGAAAGGAATATCATTCCTACTGTAAAGCACAGAGGTGGAACGCTGATGTTTTGGGGACGTGTGAGCTACAAAGGCAGAGGAAACTTGATCAAAGTTGAAGGAAAGATGAATGCAGCATGTTATTAGCAAGTACTGGAGGCAAATTTGTAATCATCAGCCCGGAAGCTGCACATGGGCCGTACTTGGACATTCTAACATGACAACGACCCAAAACACAAGGCCAAGTGATAGTTATTAAGGTTGAAGGAAGATTTTAAGTCCATCTAGTTCAACCCATAGCCTAAACCTAACATGCCCTAACATGTTGATCCAGAGGAAGGCAAAAAAAAACCATGTGGCAAGAGTAAGCTCCACATTGGGGAAAAAAATTCCTTCCCGACTCCACATACGGCAATCAGACTAGTTCCCTAGATCAACGCTCTATCAAGGAATCTAATATATATAACCTGTAACATTATACTTTTCAAGAAAGGCATCCAGTCCCCTCTTAAATTTAAGTAATGAATCACTCATTACAACATCATACGGCAGAGAGTTCCATAGTCTCACTGCTCTTACAGTAAAGAACCCGCGTCTGTTGTTATGCTTAAACCTTCTTTCCTCCAGACGTAGAGGATGCCCCCTTGTCCCCGTCTCAGGTCTATAATTAAAAAGATCATCAGAAAGGTCTTTGTACTGTCCCCTCATATATTTATACATTAAAATAAGATCACCCCTTAGCCTTCATTTTTCCAAACTAAATAGCCCCAAGTGTAATAACCTGTCTTGGTATTGCAGACCCCCCAGTCCTCTAATAACCTTGGTCGCTCTTCTCTGCACCCGCTCTAGTTCAGCTATGTCTTTCTTATACACCGGAGACCAGAACTGTACACAGTATTCTAAGTGTGGTCGCACTAGTGACTTGTATAGAGGTAAAATTATGTTCTCCTCATGAGCATCTATGCCTCTTTTAATGCATCCCATTATTTTATTTGCCTTTGTAGCAGCTGCCTGACACTGGCCACTAAATGTGAGTTTGTCATCCACCCATACACCCAGGTCTTTTTCATTGACGGTTTTGCCCAGAGTTTTAGAATTAAGCACATAGTTATACATCTTATTACTTCTACCCAAGTGCATGACCTTACATTTATCCCCATTAAAGCTCATTTGCCATTTATCAGCCCAAGCTTCTAGTTTACATAAATCATCCTGTAATATAAAATTGTCCTCCCCTGAATTGATTACCCTGCAGAGTTTAGTGTCATCTGCAAATATTGAAATTCTACTCTGAATGCCCCCTACAAGGTCATTAATAAATATGTTAAAAAAGAAGAGGGCCCAATACTGACCCCTGTGGTACCCCACTGCTAACCGCAAGCCAGTCCGAGTGTGCTCCATTAATAACCACCCTTTGTTTCCTATCCCTGAGCCAGCTCTTAACCCACTTACACATATTTTGCCCTATCCCCATTATTCTCATTTTATGTATCAACCTTTTGTGTGGCACCGTATCAAAAGCTTTTGAAAAGTCCATATACATTACGTCCACTGGGTTCCCTTGGTCCAGTCCGGAACTAACCTCTTCATAGAAATTGATCAGATTAGTCTGACAGGAACGGTCCCTAGTAAACCCATGTTGGTATTGGGTCATGAGGTTATTCCTCTTCAGATACTCCAGCATAGCATCCCTTAGAATGCCCTCCATGATTTTACCCACAGTAGAGGTTAAGCTTACTGGCCTATAATTACCGAGTTCAGTTTTTGTCCCCTTTTTGAATATTGGCACCACATTTGCTATACGCCAGTCCTGTGGTACAGACCCTGTTATTATGGACTCTTTAAAGATTAAAAATAATGGTCTATCAATGACTGTACTTAGTTCCTGCAGTACTCGGGGGTGTATCCCATCCGGGCCCAGAGATTTGTCAATTTTAGTGATTTCTAGACGCCGCCGTACTTCCTGCTGGGTTAAGCAGGTGACATCTAATGGGGAATTTTTGTTATCACTGATCATACTGTCTGCCATGGGATTTTCTTTTGTAAATACTGATGAAAAAAAAAGTCATTTAGCATATTGGCTTTTTCCTCATCCTCATCCACCATTTCACCCAGACTATTTTTAAGGGGGCCAACACTATCATTTTTTAGTTTCTTACTATTTATGTAGTTAAAGAATATTTTGGGATTATTTTTACTCTCTCTGGCAATGAGTCTCTCTGTCTCAATCTTTGCTGCCTTGATTTGCTTTTTACAGAATTTATTTAATTTTTTGTATTTATTTAATGCCTCATCACTACCTACTTCCTTTAATTCTCTAAATGCTTTCTTTTTGTCCCTTATTGCGCCCCTTACAGCTCTATTTAGCCATATTGGTTTCCTCCTATTTCTAGTATGTTTATTCCCATACGGTATATACTGTGCACAGGTCCTATCCAGGATGCTAAGAAACGTCTCCCATTTTCTTTGTGTACTTTTATGTCTCAGGATATCGTCCCAGTTAATTGCACCAAGATCATCTCTCATCCGTTGGAAATTTGCCCTCCTGAAGTTTAGTGTCCTTGTCACCCCTCTACTACACATCTTATTAAAGGATACATGAAAACTTATTATTTCGTGATCACTATTCCCCAAGTGACCCCCCACCCTTATATTTGATATGCGGTCTGGCCTGTTGGTTAATATTAGGTCTAGCAGTGCCCCCCTTCTTGTTGGGTCCTGAACCAGTTGTAAAAGGTAATTGTCTCTCATAGTTGTCAAAAACCGATTACCTTTGCTGGAAATGCAGATTAACGTTTCCCAATCTATTTCAGGGTAGTTGAAGTCCCCCATAATAATGACTTCTCCTTGAGTCGCAGCTTCATCTATTTGCTTTACGAGGATATTCTCCATTGCTTCCATTATTTTTGGAGATTTATAACAAACCCCTATCAGTAATTTATTATTTTTTCCCCCTCCCCTTATCTCCACCCACAGGGACTCTACATTTTCATTAAATTCACCTATATTATCACGCAGGATGGGTTTTAAGGAAGATTTTACATATAGACACACCCCTCCCCCTCGCTTATCTGTACGGTCATTTCTGAACAGGCTATAGCCCTGCAAGTTAACAGCCCAGTCATGGCTCTCATCCAGCCACGTCTCAGATATCCCCACCATGTCATAATTATGCTCCAACAACATTAGTTCTAATTCGTCCATTTTGTTGGTGAGGCTTCTGGCATTAGTATACATGCACTTGATGTTCCTCTCTGTACCTCTATTCTTTCTTAAATTATTAACTGTTCTAACCCCACCCCCCATGCCTCCGCCACCCCCAACTTCCTTATTTGTGCCCAGGTCTCTATCTGCCCTATCTTCCCCTCCTATAAATTGAATACCCTCCCCCAATCCCTAGATTAAACACTCCTCCAACCTTCTAGCCATTTTCTCCCCCAGCACAGCTGCACCTTCCCCATTGAGGTGCAGCCCGTCCCTAGCGTAGAGCCTGTAGCCAACTGAGAAGTCGGCCCAGTTCTGCAGGAACCCAAACCCCTCCTTCCTACACCAATTCTTCAGCCACTTATTAACCTCCCTAATCTCCCGTTGCCTCTCTGGCATGGCACGTGGTACAGACAGAATTTCGGAAAATACCACGTTGGAGGTCCTTGCTTTCAGCTTGCAGCCTAATTCCCTGAAATCATCTTTAAGGACCTACCACCTACCTCTAACTTTGTCATTTGTGCCAATGTGCACCATGACCGCTGGGTCCTCACCAGCCCCTCCCAGTAATCTGTCCACCCGATCAGCGATGTGTCGGACTCGAGCGCCAGGTAGGCAGCACACCGTTCGACGATCCCTGTCTTTGTGACAGATTGCCCTATCTGACCCCTAATAATTGAGTCCCCCACTACCAGCACCTGTCTGGCCTGCCCTGCTCTCCTACTTCCCTCCTTACTGGAGCAGTCACTCCTCCGGCTTTCAGAGGACATGCCTGGCTGCAGCAGTGCTACCCCTGCACTGGCACCCCCCTCATCTGCCAACTTAGCAAACTTATTGGGGTGTGCCAGATCAGGACTAGCCTCCCTGGCACTGTTCCCTCTACCCGGCCTTCTGTCACCCAGTTTACTGCCTCACTGTCCTGCAGCTCCATGCTACCATCCCCCACCCCCCCCTCATTATCCCATTGAGCGTCTGCTCAGTGAGCAGAAGACTCCTCTCCATATTGTCAATGGATCTCAGTGTTGCCAGCTGCACATTTAGATCCAGTATCTGGGCTTCCAAATGCACAACGTGTTCACATCTCGCACAGCAGTATGCACCCTCGACCGGCTGATCAAGGATGGCATACATGTGGCAAGATGTACACTGGATGGCATTAACAATAGTGGAGCACATTTCCTAATGGGGATTGCACCAGACGGAAAAGTTAAATAAAAATACAAAGTATTAATAAAATACAGACAGCAATTCAGTAATTCCTCCCTTGGAAACTCCCTGAATCCAAAGTCACTGAATCACAAGTCACACTTACCGCTGTTCACACTTACACTCAGGTCACACTCAGCTCATTCACACTCGCTAAGCTGAAGATTTAAAGAGATTTTTTTTTCCTTTTTCCCCCCAGCAGCAATCCACATTGCTGTTCAATGCACTTCCAAAAAGGACTTTAGCCCCAACCAGCTGCCCCTTATAAACCCTTAATTATGAGCCTCCACACTAAGTTAACCCCTTGTGTATATAGCTACTCCCAATTCAGCAACTCTCACCAATTCACACAGGTATTTGTTAAAGGTTTTCCAAATACCTCTTCACTGAATCACAAGTCACACTTACCACCGTTCACACTTACGCTCAGGTCACACTCGGCTCGTTCACATTCGCTAAGCTGAAAATTTAAAGAGATTTTTTTTTTCTTTTTCCCCTCAGCAGCAATCCACCTTGCTGTTCAATGCACTTCCAAAAAGGGTCGACCTCTCATTGGCTACAACAGAACAAAGTGAAGGTTCTGGAGTGGCCATCTCAGCCTCATGACCTCAATATCATTGAGCCACTCGGGGGAGATCTCAAGCATCGCAGTTTATGCTAGACAGCCCAGGAATTTACAGGAACTGGAGGCTTTTTGCCAAGAAGAGTGCAGTAGTGATGAGCGGAATCCCCACATGTACTTATGCTGGATAACAGATGTAAATCATTCAGCTGCGGCAAGAAAAACAAACTGAGCACTAAAAAATACTCGGAGGACACCCGAGCGTGCTCGGGAAATCAAGACTAGCGAGTATATTCGCTCATCACTAGTGGGCAGCTTTACCATCTGAGAAAATAAACAACCTCATTCACAACTACCACAAAAGACTTCAAGCTGTCATTGATGTTAGAGGGGGCAATACACGGTATTAAGAAATGGGGTATGTGAACTTTTGATCGGGTCATTTGGATGTTTTGGGTTGTCATTATTATTTAAAAAGAGAAAACACAGTATTTTGACAATAAATGGCTTCACCCAACCACTAACCATGAGTGGAGAAAAAGTTTTGGTGTTATCATTCATATTCTCTGAAAAAAGACCAAGAAAGCAAAAATTCTGCCGGGGTATGTAAACGTTTGAGCACAACGGTACATGGTCATTCGGCTGACATTTCTCCAGAAAGAAGAGGTTTGATGAGTAATCTCGTATTAGTCACATACACAGTATATATTTTTGTTCCTTATTTCTGTGCTCCTCCGCTTCTATCGTCTGTATTTTTAATGTGTTCCTGTATTTATGCTTTTAACAAGTCGGTTATTTGTGTAATTACAAATATATTATCTAATATGTGGTTTACTTAGTTGAATATGGATTTATAGTTATTTCAATTGTTTGCATTCCTTTATTGATTTAGTGGGCTTAAAGTGAACCTGTCTGCAGTTTTGGCCGATATAAGATACGGCCACCACCATTCAGGGCTTTTCTACAGCATTCTATAATGCTGTATATCTGGCCCCCCCCCCGACCTGTAAGAGAAGAAAAATACCTTTAATTATACTCACCTGTGGGGCGGTCCGGTCCGAGAGGCGTCATTTTTCTTGGTCTGGCGCCTCCAATCTTCTTGTGATGCTGTCCACCTTCTTGCTTCGTATGGATGGCACGTCGCTGCATCATCCACAGTCTCCTCAGCATCGCGCTCCTGTGCCGGCGTACATCTGTGTCCTGTTGAGGGCAGAGCAAAGTACTGCAGTGCACAGGCGCCGGGGCTCTTTGAGCTTTCCCGAAACCTGTGCACTGCAGTACTTTGCTCTGCCCTCAAGAGGGCAGATCAGTACGCCTGCGCCAGAGCGCGATGCCGAGGACACCGTGTGGATGATGCAGCGACGCGTCATCCACACAAAGCAAGAAGGTGGACAGCATCACAAGAAGATTGGAGGCTCCAGACCAAGAGAAACGACTCCTCTTGGACCGGATCGCCCCACAGGTGAGTATAATTAAAGGTATTTTTCTTCTCTTACAGGTCGGGTTGGGGGCAGATATACAGCATTATAGAAAACTGTAGATAAGCCCGGAAAGGTGATGGCCGCATCTTACATCGGCCAAAACTGGTGACAGGCTCCTTTTAATGTCACAAAAAACTTTTTTTTTAATATTTAGAGGGTTATTTTCTTCCTTTATAGACTATCTAGTATCTCACCAGTGTTGTGGAGACACAGCCACAGCCATTGTTGGGGACTGCCCCTCGGACATACATACTTCCACATCAAACACTAAAGCTCGTTCATCTGGGAAGTCAACTTGCTCCTTCCCACCGTCTCTAGTGTACTTGGTCCATCCAGTTTGCCAGGCCCATTCTTGAGGCATGTCTGGAAGCTGACACTGTAAGAGGTTGTTAGCTGCCTCGAGATAAGGAAAACTTTGCTTCTGAGCTAGAATTCGGAAATGTTCTTCAATGTTACTGCCGTACATCCTAGGAAGCTTTAAATTCACATCTTGGAGAGTAGATGTCTCTTGACCCCACAGGTCATGACTCCTCAGATGATCTATGCTCCTTTGAATGTCTCCTTCTGGATAGTCTGCTTGTGCGCCCTTGAAGATCTGGTCATGGAGACCTTTAGAAAGCATCTGAATATTGAGTGGGTTCGTACGTCTCTGGGAGCTATCGGAAGAGACGTCTTCTTTGGATAAATGAGAGGTCACTGTGCTTTTGGAACACCTCAAGCATTTGATCCTCCAAGAACTGGATAGATAAGATCTCCTCAATAGTAGCTGATGCATTTTCTGATTTAGAGACAGTCTAAGTATAAGAGTCCTTTCATACAATCCTGCAGAAAACATGAAGAATGAGGTTATGCTGTGACATTGGAAACACGTAATAAGTAACGTTACACTATGGGGGGCACTGATATATGAACACTGTCTGACTGAACTGGTTTACACGACACTGCGTGTTATGTGCCCTCCTTAGGATAGGGCATCGATCTCAGATCTGGGGAGGGGTAGACATAACCATATATCACCAGTGTGATGAGGAGGGACAGGCGTGGTCACATCCAGATTGGTGGAGGGGGTGGACACTCAGCACCCCCACTGATCAGCTGCTAGCCCCTCCAGCCAGATATCACCAGTGTGATGAGGAGGGACAGGCGTGGTCACACTCAGATCGGTGGAGGGGGTAGACACTCAGCGCCCCCACTGATCAGCTGCTAGCCCCTCCAGCCAGATATCACCAGTGTGATGAGGGACAGGCGTGGTCACATCCAGATTGGTGGAGGGGGTGGACATTCAGCGCCCCCACTGATCAGCTGCTAGCCCCTCCAACCATATATCACCAGTGTGATGACGAGGGTCAGGTGTGGTCACACTCAGATCGGTGGAGGGGGTAGACACTCAGAGCCCCCACCGATCAGCTGTTAGCCCCTCCAGCCAGATATCACCAGTGTGATGAGGGACAGGCGTGGTCACATCCAGATTGGTGGAGGGGGTGGACATTCAGCGCCCCCACTGATCAGCTGCTAGCCCCTCCAACCATATATCACCAGTGTGATGAGGAGGGACAGGCGTGGTGGTCACACTCAGATCGGTGGAGGGGGTAGACACTCAGCGCCCCCACTGATCAGCTGCTAGCCCCTCCAACCATATATCACCAGTGTGATGAAGAGGGACAGGCGTGGTGGTCACATCGTGTAGTAGTTGCTCTCTGGTACTGCAGATCAGCTCCCTTTGGATGACAGGGCGCACAGCATCTTCACAAGAGCCCCCTCTGCCCTGGAGGCGGTTTTGTACAGACCCTACTGTAAAACAGGGACAAGAAGTGGAGAATGTTTGGTGACATCATAGTCACACGACAGTGGAGGACAATGATTGTGAAGCGACTAAAGGGGCTTCTTGTGAAGCAGGGCTCCTGGGAAGGTTCTTGGTAGCTGTGAAGTAAACAGGCTGATGATCACAAAGCTCGTTCGTCGGGTGAAATGATCTATTGTGCAGCACCGAAGATAATTGCTTTTGGCAGCACATCCTCTGCCGATGGCACTGAACTATGACAGATCGTTCTGTGTGCAGCTGAAGCCCGGTCGGCCTGTGTAAACAGGCTACAAAATGACCTCCTACCGGCAACCATTCACATCACCCGGCGGAAAAGGAGCCCAACTGTATGGGCCAGCCTGGGGAGAGCAGGGTCTCTAGCGCCGCCTGCAGGAGGAAGCAATATTATAGAGTCCGGCCAAGGCCAGCGGACATTACCAGACCAGAACCTTCCACAACAGGAGGCTGCGGTCCTGTTCTGTTGTTCTTGCCTCTCATCAGCCCAAATTAGGAGCCTGGGTAACAAATGTTCTGACACATCTACACTCTGGACTCCTAGACTTAGGCCGCAGTGACGTCACAGTACATTATGGCGTCATCCAAACAGCACGTGACACAAACATCGCACGAGCCGGCTGACACAAAGTAGTGGGCTCCTGTAAACACCGAGAAAGCGAACAATCCCGAGCCGTGATTTCTATGGGGACAACTGTATATCTGCAGCAGAGAAGCCGCGCTCTGTTCTGCCACACGACTCCCCCGTCCGCCGCCTATTATCCGGCCACGTGTGGCAGCTATGACGCTGCGGTTACCTCACTGTCCGCCGAGGCCTGTGAAGCCGGGGATTAAACTAAAACATCTGCATGCGAAAGGGCATCGAGGAACGGCGACAGAGAGGGGCCAAGAGCAGGATGTTTGAAAACGCCGCATGTTTGTTACGTATTGTGCTAAAGGTGGAGTCACAGCGACATTCAGTGGTAGATTACGGCTAAATAGGGTATGAATATTGTTCTAGTACGACAGGGCCGCGTGGCCTAATGGATAAGGCGTCTGACTTCGGATCAGAAGATTGCAGGTTCGAGTCCTGCCGCGGTCGTTTTTAGTTTTTGTGACATAAATCAGATTATCAGTTACTTTTCTTGATTAAAACAAACATTATCCGCATTTATTAACACCACGATCTCTTGGAACTATGTCTCTTCTTTTATTTCCACTGTTTACCCTTCTGTCATTGCCAGGGTAGTTATTCAGGCAAGGTTCCCTTCCTTCTGTGTACAGGAGCTGATGATAATTATCATCAATCATGAGACAAATCTTCTTTATATGCTACTAGAGAAGCTGGATGGGACTGATGGAAACTGGTCCATGAGCAGCTACAGAGGTTATTGGACAGAATCTGCACGTTTCTATCCATTTGCCATTTTACTCCGTGGGCTCATTTACTCCATGGGTCGGTATTTACTCAGTGGACTTTCATTTACTTCGTGAGCCGGCATTTACTCCAATGGCTCATTTACTCTGTGGCCCATTATTTACTCTGTGGCCCATTATTTACTCTGTGGCCCATTATTTACTCTGTAGGCCCATTATTTACTCTGTGGCCCATTATTTACTCTGTAGGCTGTCATTTACTCTGTGGCCCATTACTTACTCCATGGGCCAGCATTTACTGCGTCGGTTGTCATTTACTCTGTAGGCCGGCATTTAGTCCATGGGCTCATTTACTCTGTAGGCTGTCCTTTAGTCCATGGGCCGGCATTTACTCCGTCATTTTGTGCCAGAGAACTGTGCAAAATTACACTGCTTTCCCACTATGAGCTTTTATTGCTTTTTTAACGCTGCATATTATCACTGCATCCAAAGCACAACGTCTTAGGGTACCGTCACACAGTGGCATTTTTATCGCTACGACGGTACGATTCGTGACGTTCTAGCGATATCGTTACGATCTCGCACTGTCTGACACGCTACTGCGATCAGGGACCCTGCTGAGAATCATACGTCGTAGCAGATCGTTTGAAACTTTCTTTTGTCGCTGGATCTCCCGCTGTCATCGCTGGATCGTTGTGCGTGACAGCGATCCAGCGATGCGTTCGCTGGTAACCAGGGTAAACATCGGGTAACTAAGCGCAGGGCCGCGCTTAGTAATCCGATGTTTACCCTGGTTACCAGCGTAAAAGTAAAAAAAAACAAACAGTACATACTCACCATCTGATGTCCGTCAGGTCCCTCGCCGTCTGCTTCCCGCTCTGACTGTCTGCCGGCCGGAAAGTGAGAGCAGATCACAGCGGTGACGTCGCCGCTGCGCTCTGCTCTCACTGTACGGCTGCACTCAGTCAGAGCGGGAAGCAGACGGCGAGGGACCTGGCGGACATCAGATGGTGAGTATGTACTGTTTGTTTTTTTTTACTTTTACGCTGGTAACCACGGTAAACATCAGGTTACTAAGCGCGGCCCTGCGCTTAGTAACCCAATGTTTACCCTGGTTACCCGGGGACTTCGGCATCGCTCCAGCGCCGTGATTGCAACGTGTGACCGCAGTCTACGACGCTGGAGCGATAATCATACGACGCTGCGACGTCACGAATCGTGCCGTCGTAGCGATGTAAATGGTACTGTGTGACGGTACCCTTACAGTTCCAGCAAAGTGGATGGGATTATAGAAATCTCATGCCTTCTGTGTTTTTTTTTACTCAGCATAAACTGACCTGCAATGAATGTTTCAAATCCGCAGCATGTTACTTTCTCTTTCAGGGAGGCAACGTGGCTCGGGGCGGTGACCATGGGCTAGGTACTTGTCTCTTTGTGCACCAGCATGTTACATGAAGGTGGGGGTCATGGCTGGGTGTGTGGACTTGTGTAATGTAGGCCGCATGTTACAGATGACTTTGGTTGACCAGGACCAGAAGTTGAGGACTTCAATGAGGAAGACCATCAGTCGAAAATAAACTTTTTACTGTGCGATAACTTTGTGGAAATTAAGTACAGTGGATAGGAGGTGCACAGCCTGATAAACTTTTCCATCACAATACGGAGCGTCTTCTCACACGGTCTCAAATCCTTTTTCTTTACTCGTTTGGTCTCTATCTCCACTGTTTTTTTTCCTTCACCACAGCCCAGCTTAGTACCACAGTCGAGATAGCAGGAGTCCTATACTCAACCCACAGTTCAGTGTTCTCTTTCCCCTCAAGGGAACTCTGCTGTTAGTCGGTACTTACCGTACTTTTTTTTCTCATTAATGTACACTCTGCTCCCCATCTTGACTGAAAAAAACAGAAATGTAGTAATTTTTGCAAATTTATTAAAAAATAAAAACTGAAATATCACATGGTCAAAAGTATTCAGACCCTTTGCTCAGTATTGAGTATAAGCACCCTTTTGAGCTAGTACAGCCATGAGTCTTTTTGGGAATGATGCAACGAGTTTTTCACACCTGGATTTGGGGATTCTCTGCCATTCTTCCTTGCAGATCCTCTCCAGTTCTACCAAGTTGGATGGTGAACATTGGTGTGCAGCCATTTTCAGGTCTCTCCAGAGATGCTCAATTGGGCTTAGGTCAGGGCTCTGGCTTGGCCAGTCAAGAATGGTCAGAGTTGTTCTGAAGCCACTCCTTTGTTATTTTAGCTGTGTGCTTACGGTCATTGTCTTGTTGGATGGTGAACTTTCGGCCAAGTCTGAGGTCCAGAGCACTGTGGAAGAGGTTTTCATCCAGGATATCTCTGTACTTGGCCACATTCATGCTTCCATCAATGGCAACCAGTCGTCCTGTCCCTGCAGCTGAAAAACACCCGATAGCATGATGCTGCCACCACCATGTTTCACTGTTGGCATTGTATTGGGCAGGTGATGAGTAATGCCTGGTTTTCTCCACACATACCGCTTAGAATTATCACCAAAAATGTCTATCTTTGTCTCATCAGACCAGAGAATCTTATTTCTCATAGTCTGGGATTCCTTCAGGTGTTTTTTAGCAAACTCTATGCAGGCTTTCATATGTCTTGCACTGAGGAGAGGCTTCCGTGGGCAGTGGAATGTGGGCAGTATGTCAATCTCCTTACAGGTACGCTAAGTTTTCTGTGCGGATTTTCCCCAAAGACTTGCATTAGGTGCAGAAATTCCGCAAGTAAAAAACACACAGGCGTTTTAAGTGAGTTTCCGCAGCGGAAATGAATCAAAAACGCATTCAAACTGCTCCTAAATATAGCAATAAAGTTTTGTCAAAGCCAAATGCCATTAAGTGTAAGAAAACACAGCAGCTTTATTTAAAGCCCGACACACCAACAAAGGATAAAAAAACTGAAATGTCAAAAACGTGATAAAACACGTTAAAAACCCACACAGAAAAATCCAATAAAAAAGGCAAGTATCCTAATTTAAATAATGGGTGCAGAAATTATGCAGAAATTCTGCAAGGTCAAAACCGCGCTAAAGGTCATGGTGGGAACGTAGCCTAAGTGTTGACTCTTAGTACAGAGAAGCAGAACTGGTCTGGGATGGTATCGTTCATTTTTATTCTTTTTACCTCCCTGGGCCCATTAATAATGGGTTGTCCAGTAATGGACAGCTCCTTTAACTAGGACTTGTGAATACAGCCAATACTGGAGTTCTGGAAATCAGTGGGGGAAATGTATTCAGCTAATTACTCCAGAGTTATTCTCAGTTTGCTCGAAGGAGCTGACGTACATGCTGTGCTCCAGATGTGACACTTATCACACTACACTAGACCCTATCCAGAAAAGGGGCACAGTTTAGAGAAATTGTGGCGTGGACTACAATGCATCATGTGCCAAAATTGCTCTTAATCCAAAGGAACCTGTCATTAGGGCCACAGGCAGTATGAATCAGACGCCGGTTGCGAGACTGCAACCTGAAATGCTCCGATTATTTCCATGATGAGTTTTTGGTCCATCTTTGACGCTGCATATTATTACAGTTAACAAAAACGCAGCATCTTACAGTTCCAGCAAAGAGGATAGGATTATAGAAATCTCTGGCCCATCTGTAATGTACACATGATGGTATCAATGCAGTTTAGTCAAAGCCAAATACCGGAAGTATCAAGAACAAAGCAGCTTTATTTAAAACAAGACGTACCAAAAAGAGACATCAAATTGCAGCATCAAAAACGTGATGCTTGTAAATAAAAACCCCGAAAAAAAGCTATTAATCTAATATATCTTATGGTAATTATATAAAACTTGGTTTTAATTTCATCATTAAAAAGAACCAAGAGCACTAACTGGCTAGACAGCAAGATAAAATAGGTATCGGGACGGACCTACGTGTTTCGGCTATAAGCCTTTCTCATGGTCTAAGAGAAAACTTGGTTTGTAAAGCCTCCCCTGCCTGCTCCAGTTGATTGACAGGTCACTTCCTATTTATTGTACATACAATGGGGAGACCTGTTAGTCTCTTGTAGGGAGATGGGGAGAAACTGGAGATAAACACATCACGTTAAGTAGGTCTCTCCTAATGGTCCTTGGCTGAATCTTCAAACTATGTTTTCTCTGAAACGCAGCAGTGTATCAAAGAATGTACCTGTAAATTGTCCAACAGCGGTAGTCGCCCACTGCCCTCTGGCTCATGCTGCCCCTAGCAACCAACCACTCCACCAGAGCTTGGACTCTCCTTTACACTTCACTGGCTGACACTGAACTCCCGCTAACCAGGAAGTGCCCCCATTCTTATCAGTACTAGGGCCCACCCACTGGGCTAGTCTTTTTTTCTAAAAGGGAACCTGTCACGTCCAGGGGCGGATTATAAGAGGGTCAATCTGGGCGGTAGCCCAGGGCCCAGTGGTGTGGGGGGGCCCTGGGCTACCGCACAGATTGCCCGCCGGCCGCCGCCATCAGGGCATTACTGCATGTGCCCCTGTCAGGCTGGCGTATCATTTATGGGCCCGGACCCGGTGGGCAGAGAGAGGGGGCCCGCATCGGGCCCCGTCTCATCTGCTCACCGGGCCCCTACCGGCTCTGCGGCGGTTTCCTATTGATGTGCAGGTGCACGCCCGCACGTCAATAGTTAACAACAGCTGCCAGCCAATTGGAGGCTAACACATCCTAGACACCTCGACACAGCCGGAGGCCTAAATACCCCTATAGATGGAAATGGGAATTCTATCTTGCCTCAGAGCAGAACCCCAAAGGATAGGCAGCCCCCCACAAATATTGACTGTGAGTATAAGAGGAAAGACACACGCAGGCAGAAAACAGGATTTAGCAAAAGAGGCACCTCTAGCTAAATAGAAAAGGATAGGACAGAATACTAAGCGGTCAGTATTAAAACCCTAAAAACATCCACAGCAGATAATACAAAATTCCACCATCTAACTAAAGACATGGAATGTAAATCTGCATCTCCTGAGAATCTAACATGACTGAAAAAATCCAAACACAGTCTAAGCTGGACAAGAAAAAACAATGAATAGCACTGAATTGTAAAGCACACAGCATGTGTGCTGCAGAAACAAAAACCAGACACTTATCTTTAGTGATTTGGCAACAGGGCAGGAGGAACCAGACAGAGATGCAAAACCTTCAAAAACAATGGACAACTGGCAAGGGCTAATGAATCCTGCACACCTAAATACCCCAGTCAGAGCTGCAATCAGCAGGGACACCTGCCCAGGATTGCAACCCAGGGACAACTGTATTACCACCAACAACCATCGGAGGGAACCCAAGAGAATTCACAACAGGCAGATTGCTGGACACACTGGGGGCAATGCTGGAGGACACACTGGGGCAACTGATTGCTGGATACACTGGGGGCAATGCTGGAGACACTGGGGGCAATGCTGGAGGACACACTGGGGCAGATGATTGCTGGAGACACTGGGGGCAATGCTGGAGACACTGGGGCAATGCTGGAGACACTGGGGCAGATTGCTGGACACACTGGGGGCAATGCTGGAGGACACACTGGGGCAGATGATTGCTGGACACACTGGGGCAATGCTGGAGACACTGGGGCAATGCTGGAGACACTGGGGCAGATTGCTGGACACACTGGGGGTAATATGATGGACACACTGGGGGTAATATGCTGGACACACTGGGGGTAATATGCTGGACACACTGGGGCAGATTGCTGGACACACTGGGGGCAATGCTGGACACTCTGGGGCAATATGCTGGACATACTGGGGCAGATTGTTGAACACACTGTCTGGGGGCAATGCTGGACATAGGGGCTAATTAAGGGATATTATTACTGCAGTGATGTATTTTTTTTTTAAGTATACTGTTTTAAATGGGGGGGCGGTCCTGTTACTGTACAGAGTGACACTATGTCGCCTTTTTTTCTTCATGTGGTGTAATGTAGAAGTTGGGAAAAATTAAGTAATGTGTTCTGCAAGCGGAGCTCGAGATAAGGCCATGTTCACACAGTGCGTTTTTTACTGCAGAACCGCAGCGGTTTTGCCGTTGCGGTTCCGCAGCTTTTTTCCATGCAGGGTACAGTACATTGTATATTAAGCGTGGTGTGCTTTATCCAATGGATATGATACCTTATTTAGCAACTGGATAAAAATTAACCTTTATTAGGTATATTAAAAAACCAATATAGATAAAATCTTGATATGAACCAAATAAAGAGAAAAACAACAACAACAGTAAACACAAAAACCCTGTTGTGATGAGTGCCCTATTACCTTCACAGAACGGGAAAGACAAACCAAGAAAAATGACATATAACAAATACAAACAGAACTGACAGTGTTTTAGACTGGCTTCCAATCCCAAGCAATTCTTAGGCTCACACTAGGTGGGCCAATGGTTGATACACCTTAGATCCAACGCTATTGTGATGCAAACAATTGGATCTGTTACTGTGGCTACGACCACACACGTCACCGCGTTCAATTCTTATCCTCAATCCTGCTCACAGGAGAAGAAAATTTTTGGACCCCCTCAATATATATATATATTGCAAGTCTCATATATGATATACAATATCCGGATTTAACCGCTATGTCTAGGCAGTTCGGACAAAAATACATTGGATTGGAGCACTGTCAGTGCAAATTAGCAGCACATTTTAGGGGCGTTTTCAAAAATGCCCTTCACACATGATTACCCATCCATAAAGCTATGGGAAACATTTGTCCTCATTTACACTTCTCATGAGTATTCCCTAGATGGGTTCAATAGTGACAACTTCAAGGGACAAATAATGGTGGAATATTATCATAGAGATGCTGTAAAGCATAAGATCATGGGTATTACCAAACCCATGTGTTAGGGTGGATCTCACCGCATATTCATCTCCATTGCCCCAGCTATCGATCTAGCCACCGTCCACCTCATGTATGACCCCGTTAGAAGATTATGCTGCAAGAAGCGTCTCCCGACGCGTTTCCTCCTTGTGGATTCATCAGGGGAGAGAATGCTGCTGCCATTACGGGTCTCCCCTCTCTGTGATATTTATAGCTTCTGCTCCGTGCCGCGCTATAATAACCCCGCCCCTTGGCGTGTGACGCGTACTCCGGGCTTCCCCCTCTATTGCCTGACAGCTCAAAGCGCTCACCTGCTTCGTTGGGCACTAGGGATCCCCGCACAGCGGCGCATGCGCGTCACCGTGCTTGTACTAGGTCCAACCCTACATATATGAGCTGTTGTATGCCGGGCATTGTTATACAAACAAAAGGATCACCAATGCACATGTTAGTGCAATCGTGTTCCCTAAGAGTGCCTATTCACACTACAGCACTTTATATTCACTATTCATTTTAACGTGCTTGTGATAAACACTCCCAGAAACAGGAAGATTAGTATGAACACTACTCCTGTACACCAAATGGGCATGGTCAGAGATCACTCAGCATATAATCATGACAACTAATATGGAGACCAAAGGCCAGTTGACTCTAACTAAAAGAGTGTATAACATACCCCTTTTAAAAAGACTTATGCATCATATGACAAATAGCAAGCAAGGACGAGAGAAAATGAAAATATCTCGCTGCCCAACCGAATAGAAAAATTGAAAAATTATTATAAGGAAAGAATTCACATATGCAGGACACCACCTACCAACACCCCAAAACGTAGGAAAAGGTGACCCTATGGGTGCCCTATACAAAAATCTCTACTCTCCTTACCCTACCTATCGCGGAGGTTGGCACCCTAGGAGAGACCTGCGCATTTGGCGCCCCCACTCAACGTAGTCTGTCCCAATATATCTTTCCCTATAAAGCCCTCAAACCTACAAAGGATAGCTGGAAAGAAGAGCTTATATGTAAAAATTATTCTTCATTCTTCAAATGTACCAAAAGGGCTGGTGCAAGGTAGTGTAGGCTGTAGAATATTCCTATCCAAATGGCCCTACCTATCGCGGGGGTTGGCACCCTAAAGATCTTCAGACATGGCGCCCCCACTCAACGATGGCTGGCCCTATTATTATACCCTGATAGATCGAACATTATGCTTGTGTCGGGTTTTCATTTTAAACACAAAACTGCCAAGATTTTATAAAAAACAGCTGTACGATTGTATCTCATTCAGCCCCAGTGGTTGTACTGTTTTTAGCATAAATATCCATCTTGCCTCTTTTTGAAGTATTAGTTTGTCCCAGTTGCCCCCTCTCTGCGGAGGCGCTATCTTGTCAATCCCCATGAAATGGATTTTACTCGAGTTGCCCTGATGGACCAAATTTATGTGGGTAGCCACTGGGGTTTCCCTCTTGTTCGCGATGTCACGGAGGTGCTCGCCAACTCTCTTGCGAAACTCCCTCTTCGTTTTGCCCACGTACTCGAGTCCACATTCACATGTGGCCTTATAGACAACCCCTTTTGTGCGGCAGTTGATAAAATGCCTAATAATGTACGTGGTACCTGTGACATTGCTGCAAAAACTTTTGGAAGGTCTAATGGCGACACAGCTTTTACATTTGCCACATCTATAACACCCCTTTATCTGGTCTGTTATTAGACCTGAGCTGTTTCCAGAGTCAAAATGGCTGTGAACCAATCTGTCACGTAGGGATCTCCCCTTTCTATAGGTTATCTGGGGTGCCGATGGGACATATTTCTTAAAGGGAACCTGTCACCACGTTTTTGGAAGATGGGATAAAAATAGCGTTAAATAGGGGCAGAGGTGGGCATTACATTAGTGTGTTTGTTATGCGTTTATTACCCACCTAAGTTGCCGAAATACCTTTGCAAAGTCTCCGTTTTCGCCTGTCAATCAGGCTGGTCTGGTCAAAAGGGCGTTGTCTTCCCCCAGATTTTGCGTAGTTTTCCGTTGGTGGCGTAGTGGTGTGCGCATGCCCAAGGTCCCGAATCCTCTGCCAGGGGATTTAAAAGAGCGCGCTGTTCGTTTTCATTGGTGATCGGTGGGCGCGGCCATCTTCCTTTGGCCGCGCGTGCGCAGAAGCGGCGCTCTGCTGGCCGCGGCTTCAGGAAAATGGCCGCCGCGATATCCATCTGCGCACGCGCGGCATCCCGCGGCCATTTTCCTGAAGCCGCGGCCAGCAGAGCGCCGCTTCTGCGCACGCGCGGCCAAAGGAAGATGGCCGCGCCCACCGATCACCAATGAAAACGAACAGCGCGCTCTTTTAAATCCCCTGGCAGAGGATTCAGGACTTTGGGCATGCGCACACCACTACGCCACCAACGGAAAACTACGCAAAATCTGGGGGAAGACAAGACGCCCTTTTGACCAGACCAGCCTGATTGACAGGCGAAAACGGAGACTTTGCAAAGGTATTTCGGCAACTTAGGTGGGTAATAAACGCATAACAAACACACTAATGTAATGCCCACCTCTGCCCCTATTTAACGCTATTTTTATCCCATCTTCCAAAAACATGGTGACAGGTTCCCTTTAATGTCCCTGTCCATCTGTAAAATCGGCCAGTGTCTTTGGAAGATTTCTCTAATACAATTAGCTCCATTTGAATATCTCGTAACGAAGCGTATAATGTTCTCATCCTCCGACTTAGGCTTTGATGTCAACAATTCTTTCCTTTCTTTTTCCAGAGATTCTTTATAGGCTCTATTCAATACACCCTCTGGATAACCCCTTTCCAAGAAACGATTTTTTAGGTCTTTGGCTTGTTCTTGGAATGTCACTAACTTGGAACAATTTCTGCGCACTCTGAAGTATTGTCCCTTGGGGATACCTCTTTTTAAGGGAGCTGGGTGGCTGCTTTCCCACCTGAGGAGAGAGTTAGTGGCTGTATCTTTTCTATGTGTCCTTGTGATCAGTTCACCATTGGGACATTTTTCAATACGTATGTCCAGGAATGCCAAATTTGTGGTATTGGCTTCAAACGTGAAATGGAGGCCCAGATCATTGACATTTAGACCTTCAACAAAGTTACCAAATTCAGTGGCTTCACCTCTCCAAATTACGAAAATGTCGTCAATATACCTCAGCCACATAACTATTCTCTCCTCAGAATGGGCAAAAGTATCCCCGAAAACGACCGTTTCCTCCCACCAGCCCAGGAGCAAATTTGCATACGAGGGCGCACAAGGGCTGCCCATCGCGGTGCCCCTGAGCTGGTGGAAGTACTTACGGTCAAATAGAAATACATTTCGGGTCAAACAAAATTCCAAAGCTTTTATGACAAAGTTGTTATGCCTGTCATATTGTGTTCCTCTTGTGCTCAGATAGTGGCTCACAGCCATTAGACCTTTGTCATGTGGGATTGACGAGTATAGCGCCTCCACATCTATGCTGCCCAGAATCATGTCTGGGTCGAGGTAAACATCTTCCAACCTAAGCAAAAGGTCTGTGGTGTCCCGCACATAAGAATTCAAGGCTCCCACAAATGGCTTAAGGATCTTGTCAATATAGGTGCCAATTTTTTCAGTCAAACTGTTATTACCGGAGACAATAGGTCGTCCTTTAAGGGGATTGGTCCCCTTATGGATCTTGGGGAGGAAGTAAAAAGTTGGGGTTACTGGATGCTTTGGTAACAGGTAATCCCTCTCGTCCTTGCTCACTACTCCATCCCTAAAACCCTCCTCAATTATAGATTTTAATTCACATTCAAATTGTTTTAAGGGGCTCTGTGGTAGTATTTTATATTCTTCTTTTCTTTCCAGTAACGAAAGACACAACGTATGATAGTTTTTAGTGTCCATTACTACCACATTGCCTCCTTTATCTGAGGGCTTTATAGTGATATTCTTATCTTTTTCCAAATTACATAAGCAATTCATTTCACTTTTAGACAGGTTGTATGGGTTCCCCCTCTTTGTATTGGACATTTTTAGAAGGTCCTCTGTAACCAAATTCAAAAAGATATCAATAGAGCTCAAGTCTCCCATGGGTGGGGGCATACTCGAGCTCTTATTTTTCAGCTTTGTAAAGGGACCTAAACCCTCCATATTAGGATCCATGTCTCCTAAATGGAATAAGAGGCGGACATCCTGCAATAAATCCTCAGAAATCCCCAGTTCAGTACATTGTTTCCTTTCTTCCTTTAGAAAATTTTTTTTCCATTTAAGGCGTCTTACAAATAAATTCACGTCTTTGATCACTTCAAACGTGTCCATATCAGAGCTGGGTACAAAAGATAGACCCTTACTCAGTAATGATATTTCAGTCCCTGATAAAGATCTAGAGGACAAATTTATTATCTGCAAATCTACGTGGGGGGATTCGTTCGACTTCTGAGAGGGTAGCTTAGATCTAAAAAATTACTCTTTACTGGGGATCTTTTGTTACCACCACGCCCCCAGTTACTCCCTCTCCCCCTATTTTTGCCCCTACCTCTCTGTCCACCTGGCCTGCCTTCACTGTCCGACACTTCTGCTTCTGAGGATGAGATATCTGTGTCTGGTTTACGATAAAATCTGCTGGAGGAAAAAGAATAAGCCTTATTGTCTTTGAACTCCTGAAGATCCCTTATAAAGAATTTGTGTTTTTTGTCTTTCAAATGATACTGAAATCTCTCTACCGAGTTCTGTAATTGTGTTTCTTTTTTAGAAAACTCTGGCTCGGCAGAGAATTTTTTGGTTATATCTATATGTTCCTTCAAGGATTCATTCAGGAGATTCAAATTTTGCTTTTCCTCATCCAGCAGAAGACCCATCAATCTAAGTGAACTTGCTGTAGCTTCCCTCTCCCATTTAGCAAGTAAGCTGGGATTTTTATAACGATAGCCCGGGGCCAGAGTAATTCTTAAATGTCTAGGGACAATACCTGATTTTATATAATTGTCCAAACTCTGCACTTCCCACCATGAGGCTATTTGATCTTTGTATACTCTGGTCAATTCTTTAAATGCGGCATTAAAAGAGGGGACATATTTTTTCTGAGTATAGGATTTTTCAGAGAAAACCTCCCTGGCCTCCGTAACCCATAGATTTGTGTCAATTCCTGTGCTGAGAAATCCTGCCATGCCACTGGTAAATATATATTAAGCGTGGTGTGCTTTATCCAATGGATATGATACCTTATTTAGCAACTGGATAAAAATTAACCTTTATTAGGTATATTAAAAAACCAATATAGATAAAATCTTGATATGAACCAAATAAAGAGAAAAACAACAACAACAGTAAACACAAAAACCCTGTTGTGATGAGTGCCCTATTACCTTCACAGAATGGGAAAGACAAACCAAGAAAAATGACATATAACAAATACAAACAGAACTGACAGTGTTTTAGACTGGCTTCCAATCCCAAGCAATTCTTAGGCTCACACTAGGTGGGCCAATGGTTGATACACCTTAGATCCAACGCTATTGTGATGCAAACAATTGGATCTGTTACTGTGGCTACGACCACACACGTCACCGCGTTCAATTCCTATCCTCAATCCTGCTCACAGGAGAAGAAAATTTTTGGACCCCCTCAATATATATATATATTGCAAGTCTCATATATGATATACAATATCCGGATTTAACCGCTATGTCTAGGCAGTTCGGACAAAAATACATTGGATTGGAGCACTGTCAGTGCAAATTAGCAGCACATTTTAGGGGCGTTTTCAAAAATGCCCTTCACACATGATTACCCATCCATAAAGCTATGGGAAACATTTGTCCTCATTTACACTTCTCATGAGTATTCCCTAGATGGGTTCAATAGTGACAACTTCAAGGGACAAATAATGGTGGAATATTATCATAGAGATGCTGTAAAGCATAAGATCATGGGTATTACCAAACCCATGTGTTAGGGTGGATCTCACTGCATATTCATCTCCATTGCCCCAGCTATCGTATTGTATTTGTTATATGTCATTTTTCTTGGTTTGTCTTTCCCGTTCTGTGAAGGTAATAGGGCACTCATCACAACAGGGTTTTTGTGTTTACTGTTGTTGTTGTTTTTCTCTTTATTTGGTTCATATCAAGATTTTATCTATATTGGTTTTTTAATATACCTAATAAAGGTTAATTTTTATCCAGTTGCTAAATACAGTACATTGTACCCTATGGAAAACAGGAACCGCTGTGCACACGATCCTGAATTAAAAAAAAAAAAACGCGCTGAATAGCTGCGGGAAAAAAGAAGGAGCATGTCACTTCTTTGTCCGAAACCGCAGCGGTTCTGCACCCATAGACCTCCATTGTGAGGTCAAACCCGCAGTAAAACCCGCAGATCAAAAATATATCTGCGGGTTTTATTGCGGTTTGTGGTGCAGAACCGCTGCAGCAGGAAGTGCGGGGAAGCGGGCGGAAGTGCGTGGCCGGAAGTGCGTGGTCCTGTATCCCGAAGAGACTGTCATGGAGGCATACCGTCGCATGGGGATCGATGTCGGGCGTCTGATTGATTTGGTATGTATGTGTGTGTGTGTGTATATGTGTGTGTGTGTGTGTGTGTGTGTGTGTGTGTGTGTGTGTGTGTGTGTGTGTGTGTGTGTGTGTGTGTGTCCCCATGCGACGCTAGTGCCTCCATTGTGCTAAGTCGCCGTATGGGACTACTACTCCCATCCGGTATTAGGATGGGAGAGTTGTCCCTGTGTCCGGCGACTTAGCACAGTTGTAAAGTTACACAAAACACCTACACACAATACACATACATGACACACAGTACAGTACATACAACACATAACACAGAGTATATACTCACCAACAGCACACTTGTAGGCGAAGCCCTCGATCCTCCAGGAAAAAAACCCAAAATAAAAAATCTAATTCATACTCCCTGTCCGCAGAATCCATAAAACGAGTGTCCCACGCCGATCCCCTGCTCTCCGGCGATACACTGCCAGGAGCGAAGCTCCTAGCAGTGTATCGCGTACTGTCCCGGCGTTCAATGGCTCCGGCGTCTCGGTTAACGGCAGTACAGCTGCGTTGAACTTTCCCACGCAGCACTGCCGTTAAGCGAGAGTGCCGGGGTCAATGACCGCCGGTTAACTCGCTCGTGCATGCGCAGTGACACACCGACAGGAACTATGGCTCCTGTCAGGGTGTTGCTGCAGCCGTGGAGAGCAGACATATCTCTGGATGTGTCTGTTCTCCATGGAAGATCTTCGTGGGACCCTCGATGGATTTCTGCGGACAGGGCCAGGGAGTATGAATTTGTTTTTTTATTTTGCCTCTTTTTCAGGTCGAGGGTCTTCAGGACGGATTGAGCGTCCAATAAAATATGGTCAAAAAGTGGGTGTCTTTATTTTTTTTATTTTTTTTCTAGTCTTTGTGTATTTTTTTTTAACCCTTTCATTGGCTTAATAATGGATAGGCGTCTTATTGACGCCTCTCCATTATTAACCGGGCTTAATGCCACCTTACAATAGCAAGGTGGCATTAACCCCTCATTACCCCATATCCCACCGCTACAGGGAGTGGGAAGAGAGTGGCCAAGTGCCAGAATAGGCGCATCTTCCAGATGTGCCTTTTCTGGGGTGGCTGGGGGCAGATGTTTGTAGCCACGGGGGGGCCAATAACCATGGACCCTCTCTAGGCTATTTATATCTGCCCTCAGTCACTGGCTTTACCATTCTGTCGGAGAAAATTGCGCGGGTGCCCACGCCAATTTTTTCCGCCATTTAACCCTTTAATAGCATTAATAATGGATAGGCGTCTTATTGACGCCTCTCCATTATTAACCGGGATTAATGCCACCTTACAATAGCAAAAATACGTGCAACTTAAATACGTGGCACTAAAATACGTGGCACGTATATACGTGGCACTGAAACACGTGATACGTGGCACTTAAATACGTGGCACTGAAATACGTGGCACGTATATACGTGGCACTTAAATACGTGGCACTAAAATACGTGGCACTGAAACACGTGATACGTGGCACTGAAATACGTGGCACTGAAATACGTGGCACTGAAATACGTGGCACTAAAATACGTGGCACTAAAATACGTGGCACTGAAATACGTGGCACGTATATACGTGGCACTAAAAGACGTGGCACGTATATACGTGGCACTGAAATACGTGGCACGTATATACGTGGCACGTATTTTTATTTTTTTTATATATATTTTTTTTAGGGGGTCCACATATATTATAGTAACCCTTTAATAGGATTAATAATGGATAGGCATCTTATTGACGCCTATCCATTATTAAATGTGCTTAATGCCACCTTACAATAGCAACTCTATCATTAACCCTAGGCTCCCTTTAGGGTTAGGGGTAGGATCCCTTTCGGGTTAGTATCCCTTTAGGGGTTGGGTCCTTAGGGTTATGAGCCCTAACCCTACCCTAACTATTTCAGTTTATAGTGGGTTTTTTACTTGATGTTGTTGATTGGCGCACGCACCGCTCTGGATTGACGGCGCCAGAGCTAGTAGTAAAACAACTGCACAGAAACGTTTTTATTGGTGTTTGTGTTTTCAGTTTGTGCTTGTGTTCATTTATTAGGGTTTATTTTGATATATTTCAACTTTTTAAAAGCATTTGTGTAACATTACTTGGTCGTTCTATAGATTATGAGATGACACTATTGTATTCATTGTAGGTTCGTGATTATCCGGCCCTGTGGGACCCTTCAGATGAATCCTATAAGGATAAATATTTTAGGGAACTCGCGTGGACAAAAATAGTTCGCGACATGTTCCCGGATTGGGACAAATATCCTGGGGCAACACGACGGCAAATTGGTAATTATAATTACATTTATTTAGTAAACCTTTAGTATATTAAAAAATATAATTTGTTTAGATCTCTAAAAAAATTTTGTTTTTTGGAACCTTTTTTTGGTAGATAAAGATGTGAGGCAACGTTGGCGCTCCATCAGAGACCGATTTAACAAATATCTAAATGACTGTTCAAGGAGCGGCTCTTCGCCGAGCAAAACAAAATTCCCATTCAGCGAAGAGCTACAGTTCATTGTGACCAGCAGGACATTGAGAAGGTAAGTTAAAATACACTCCACAAGATTATTTATATATAATATGTTGTGCTAAAAATTTTATTAATGATCTTTTTTTTCCCCCACAGGACGGAACATGTCTGCAGCTGATTTAGAGGACAGCGACACAGAGGATGGAGCAGGCAGTTCCTCTGGAGTGGGAGGGACCATCTCTCCCTCCATTCCCACAGCTTCTGCTGAATCAACATCCACTTCAACAGCTGCATCCACATCTGCTTCAGCAGCTGCTGAAGCATCTGATTCCGTAGAAGCTGTGAGAGTGGAGAAGAGAGCTGTCTATCCGGTGGCAGCAGAGAAAAAAAAAAAAAAAACAAAGAAGAACCAAGAGGACCAAACGATTCAAATTGCCAGTGACACCTTGGATTTCATCAAAAAATCAAGTAGCGACGACCATTGCGACTCGTTCGCACTAACTGTCGCAAGAAAAACACGCTCCCTGCCACCGGATAGACAATCTCTTTTTATGTCTATGGTCCAGATGTCCCTCACTGCTCTGGAGGACCCTGCTCCTATTTCGCCATACAATGAGGTTCTGATGGGGGTGTTGGGACTTTTCAGGCCCCGACACAGAACACCTGAAACACCAGCTACAAGACCCCAGTATTTGGCCAACAGCCAAGGAAGTTACGGAGATAGAGTCAGCCAAGGAAGTTATGGAGATAGAGGCAGCCAAGGAAGTTATGGAGATAGAGGCAGCCAAGGAAGTTTTGGTGATAGAGGAAGTTCGCAGCAGCTGGGGGGAACAACTTCTCAAGCAGAGGCAACAAATTTCCTCTATTCTCAAGAGTACACCTTTCATAATTGAATGGTGTCCAGACCAGAGCTTTTGTTTGTAGCTCCTGTTGCATGTTGGCTTTGAAAGGGGCTGTTTATATTTTTTTTTTCAAATTGAAAAATCAATTGTAAAAATTACCACCAATTTGTGTTCTTTAAAATAAATGTTTTTTTTCAAAAAATATTCTCTTCTTTTTAGACAATGGGGACAAGGCCGCTGTCCTGGGTTTATGGGCTATCGATTAGTGGTTTAGGGGTTGATGTGTTAACTATTGTATATCTCATACTGCTGTTAATTTATGAAAACACCACCCATTTTTCTGACATACAAAGAAACAAACAAAATTAAATGCAAAAAAAATTTTTTATTTAAATTACAACCAATTTTTTTTTTCTTTTTTTGGTAAGTTGAAAAAAAAAAATTTTGAAACAAAATTTGGTGTTGATTGCTGTCGTTTATCATTCTTCGTGATCTTTTCACAACTGTTAGCAGCGATGTCGGCAACTTTTTGGGGACGGTCAGTGTAGATGCATCCTTCTCTGCTGGTCAGGCTGCTCAACACCAGCACAGGAGTATTGCCAGTGCACGGCACCTTCTGGACTCATAAAGTAGTCAGTGAAGGATTCTCTCACACGCACACCAGAGTTGGACGGCCTGCCCATACCCCCGTTGACAACTGGATTAAATACTGGCTGCTGGTACTCCACATCTACGTCAGTGTTGTACTCACGAGCATAGTTGTGGAGTACACAGCAAGCCTTTATCACAGCATCAACGGTGTCTGTGTCCAACTGAATGGCAGTGTGAAAGATCCTCCACTGAATGGTCATGATCCCAAAGGTGCATTCCACATATCTGCGTGCACGACTCAGCCGATAATTAAAAATCCTCCGCCGGGCATCCAGTCCCCTTCGTGGGTATGGGCGCAGCAGGGTTGTCGTTAATGGAAACGCCTCATCCGATACCATCACAAAGGGTACTGGATGTGTGGAACCCGGCAAAGGTCTTGGGGCTGGGAGCGTGCCGCCATCTCGAAGAATTTGCATCCCAATCTGTGACGTTCGCAACACCCGAGAATCCCCAGTACTACCATAGGCACCAACATCAATGGCAACAAATTTGTAATGGGCATCAGCCACCGCCATCAGGACCACTGAAAAATACTTCTTATAATTAAAGAAGCGTGATCCTGATCGTGGTGGCTGCTGAACCCTAACATGTTTACCATCGACTGCACCTATGCAGTTTGGGAAATTGGCCACAGACTGAAAGCCTGCTGCAACCTGCAGCCAAGTCTCCTCGGTTGGGGAAGGCATCACTATAGGTTGCAACTTCTGCCAGATGACGGTACATGTACACCTCACAATGTTAGAGATGGTAGATTTACCAACTCTAAATTGGAGGTGCAGTGATGTATAGCTCTCTCCTGTGGCCAAAAATCTGCAAAGAAACAAAAAAGAAAATTAGAAATGTCACACAAAAAGGTAATTACAACATGTCACAAGTAAAGCCGCTATAATATGCGTCCAGCACCATTCAATAATGATGGCATTAACACCCAGCACTAGGGTTGAGCGACTTTCATTTTTTTAAGATCGAGTAGGGTTTTGGGAAACCCGATTTTGTCCAGAGTCGAGTCGAGTGCAGTCGGCCGATTATCGCTAAAAGTCGGGGATCGACCGAAACACGAAACCCAATGCAAGTCAATGGGGAAGCATAGTCGGCAGTGAGTGGAGGCCAGGAAAACACCTACAGTGCCCATTTTAATGCCAAAAACATCCATTCTTGTTTCTGAAGCTTGTCAATCTTAATTAACTTTATAATAATAGTTGGGCATAGGGAATTGGGGGTCATTTGGCAAAAGTTGTGGGGGGAGTAGGGCCGGCTCAAGTTTTTCGTGGGCCCAGGAAATGCGGACTACGTCACGGCGGTGTTGCAGGGAAAGGTAATTATTTAAAAGTTGCAAGTGCTGTGATCCTGAGCAAGCAGGGGGGGGGCCCACTCGTTCGCATTGCCACTGGCACAGGGCCCCTCAAAGTACGGCGGTGTGTTTGCATGGCGGGGGCGCCTCCCACCAGCAGCGACACTTTTGCGTACTCTGAGGGGCCCTGTGCCAGTGACGTCGCCAACGAGTATGCCCCCCCACCTGATGAAGGAACCTGCACTTTCATCTGCACCTTCCTCTTTGTCCCTGTGTAAGGTGGTATAACATGCGGGAAGGGGAACCTTACTTTCAGCAGGGACAGATTCTGGCTGTGTAGAGTACAAGGGGAATGTAGTGGTCTCGGTCAATGTACCAGCAGACTCATTTAGCAGTGGCTGGGCAATGGGCAGGATGAGGAGGAAACAGATATAGGGCCAAAGAATAAAGTAGGCTACATGCAGTTCAAAATTGGTAACAGGACTAAACAGGCGGCATTGCTTTGTTCAGTGGAGTAGCAAACCCAAGAGCAGCAGACACTGTTTCAAGGGCCTAACCACACTAGTAGGCCAAATGCAGTTTAATATCTGATAGTATAGGGCGAAAGCCAGAATGTGGAAGCTCAGCTTTGTTCAGTTGAGGACAACACCAGGGAGGGGCAGACACCTTTAGTAGGCCGGAAAAGCCTATTGCATTTTTTAAAATGGTAATTTGGAGCAGAAGGTTGAAGCTCAGCTTTATTTAGTTGAGGGCAACACCAGGGAGGGGCAGAAGCCGTTAGTAGGCCCTAACCACCATTTTTTTTTTAAAACCACTTAATGAGAGCCGGAAGGTTGAAGCTCAGCTTTATTTAGTTGAGGACAACACCAGGGAGGGGCAGAAGCCGTTAGTAGGCCCTAACCACCATTTTTTTTTTTTAAAACCACATAATGAGAGCCGGAAGGTTGAAGCTCAGCTTTATTTAGTTGAGGACAACACCAGGGAGGGGCAGAAGCCGTTAGTAGGCCCTAACCACCTTTTTTTTTTTAAAACCACATAATGAGAGCCGGAAGGTTGAAGCTCAGCTTTATTTAGTTGAGGACAACACCAGGGAGGGGCAGAAGCCGTTAGTAGGCCCTAACCACCTTTTTTTTTTTTAAAACCACATAATGAGAGCCGGAAGGTTGAAGCTCAGCTTTATTTAGTTGAGGACAACACCAGGGAGGGGCAGAAGCCGTTAGTAGGCCCTAACCACCATTTTTTTTTTTAAAACCACATAATGAGAGCCGGAAGGTTGAAGCTCAGCTTTATTTAGTTGAGGACAACACCAGGGAGGGGCAGAAGCCGTTAGTAGGCCCTAACCACCTTTTTTTTTTTTAAAACCACATAATGAGAGCCGGAAGGTTGAAGCTCAGCTTTATTTAGTTGAGGACAACACCAGGGAGGGGCAGAAGCCGTTAGTAGGCCCTAACCACCATTTTTTTTTTTTAAAACCACATAATGAGAGCCGGAAGGTTGAAGCTCAGCTTTATTTAGTTGAGGACAACACCAGGGAGGGGCAGAAGCCGTTAGTAGGCCCTAACCACCTTTTTTTTTTTAAAACCACATAATGAGAGCCGGAAGGTTGAAGCTCAGCTTTATTTAGTTGAGGACAACACCAGGGAGGGGCAGAAGCCGTTAGTAGGCCCTAACCACCTTTTTTTTTTTTAAAACCACATAATGAGAGCCGGAAGGTTGAAGCTCAGCTTTATTTAGTTGAGGACAACACCAGGGAGGGGCAGAAGCCGTTAGTAGGCCCTAACCACCATTTTTTTTTTTAAAACCACATAATGAGAGCCGGAAGGTTGAAGCTCAGCTTTATTTAGTTGAGGACAACACCAGGGAGGGGCAGAAGCCGTTAGTAGGCCCTAACCACCATTTTTTTTTTAAAACCACTTAATGAGAGCCGGAAGGTTGAAGCTCAGCTTTATTTAGTTGAGGACAACACCAGGGAGGGGCAGAAGCCGTTAGTAGGCCCTAACCACCATTTTTTTTTTTTAAAACCACATAATGAGAGCCGGAAGGTTGAAGCTCAGCTTTATTTAGTTGAGGACAACACCAGGGAGGGGCAGAAGCCGTTAGTAGGCCCTAACCACCTTTTTTTTTTTAAAACCACATAATGAGAGCCGGAAGGTTGAAGCTCAGCTTTATTTAGTTGAGGACAACACCAGGGAGGGGCAGAAGCCGTTAGTAGGCCCTAACCACCTTTTTTTTTTTTAAAACCACATAATGAGAGCCGGAAGGTTGAAGCTCAGCTTTATTTAGTTGAGGACAACACCAGGGAGGGGCAGAAGCCGTTAGTAGGCCCTAACCACCATTTTTTTTTTTAAAACCACATAATGAGAGCCGGAAGGTTGAAGCTCAGCTTTATTTAGTTGAGGACAACACCAGGGAGGGGCAGAAGCCGTTAGTAGGCCCTAACCACCTTTTTTTTTTTTAAAACCACATAATGAGAGCCGGAAGGTTGAAGCTCAGCTTTATTTAGTTGAGGACAACACCAGGGAGGGGCAGAAGCCGTTAGTAGGCCCTAACCACCATTTTTTTTTTTTAAAACCACATAATGAGAGCCGGAAGGTTGAAGCTCAGCTTTATTTAGTTGAGGACAACACCAGGGAGGGGCAGAAGCCGTTAGTAGGCCCTAACCACCTTTTTTTTTTTAAAACCACATAATGAGAGCCGGAAGGTTGAAGCTCAGCTTTATTTAGTTGAGGACAACACCAGGGAGGGGCAGAAGCCGTTAGTAGGCCCTAACCACCTTTTTTTTTTTTAAAACCACATAATGAGAGCCGGAAGGTTGAAGCTCAGCTTTATTTAGTTGAGGACAACACCAGGGAGGGGCAGAAGCCGTTAGTAGGCCCTAACCACCTTTTTTTTTTTTAAAACCACATAATGAGAGCCGGAAGGTTGAAGCTCAGCTTTATTTAGTTGAGGACAACACCAGGGAGGGGCACACAGACAGACTCCTTTAGTAGGCCTGAAAAGCCTATTGCATTTTTCAAAATGGTAATTTGGAGCAGAAGGTTGAAGCTCAGCTTTATTTAGTTGAGGGCAACACCAGGGAGGGGCAGAAGCCGTTAGTAGGCCCTAACCAAAGTTGAAGGCCAAATGCAGTTTAATTTCTGATACTATAGGCCGAAAGCCAGAAGGTGGAAGTTCCGATTTAGACAGTGGAGCACAATTTGAATTAGGGACTGCAGACAGACTTAGTAGGCTGTCCCCTGTGGACCATGCATCCACCACATTAACCCATTGCGCCGTAATGGACACGTAATCTTCCGTGGCCATGCCTACAGGTCCATGCGTCTGTTGTCAGGTGCACCTTTGTACTCACAGATTGCCAGAGTGCATGGACAATGCGGTCTTCTACATGCTGGTGGAGGGTTGGGATGGCTTTTCTCGCAAAAGAAGTGTCGACTGGTTAGCTTGTAGCGTGGTACAGCGTAGTCCATCATGGCCTTATTAATAGTAAATAAAATATATAACTAGGCTCTATGAACTTTTAAATAGGTTCCAGGGGTACACGGGCAGCATTGGTGTGGTCAGTGGAGGAGTATTGCAAGTAGGGGCTGCAGACAGGCTATCAAAGGCCTAAAATAACAAACAGTAGGCAGTCATGGCAGTTTTACATCGGTTACATGGATACACAGGCAGGCACTCCAGGCAGCATTGTGGTCAGTGGAGGAGTATTGCAAGTAGGGGCCGCAGACAGGCTATCAAAGGCCTAAAATAACAAACAATAGGCTCATTGCAGTTTTACAGCGGTTACATGGATAGACGGGCAGGCAGCTTGGTGGTGGTGAGTGGAGGAGTATTTAAAGTAGGGACCGCAGACAGGCTTCAAAGGCCTAACATAAGAAAATGGGCTGGCTGTAGGCACTTTACAATTGGTTCCAGGGGTACACGGGCAGCAGTGGTCTGGTCAGTGGAGGAGTATTTAAAGTAGGGACCGCAGACAGGCTTCAAAGGCCTAACATAAGAAAATGGGCTGGCTGTAGGCACTTTATAATTGGTTCCAGGGGTACACGGGCAGCAGTGGTCTGGTCAGTGGAGGAGTATTTAAAGTAGGGACCGCAGACAGGCTATCAAAGGCCTAACATAACAAACAATAGGCTCATGGCAGTTTCACAGCGGTTACATGGATACACGGGCAGGCAGCTTGGTGGTGAGTGGAGGAGTATTTAAAGTAGGGACCGCACACAGGCTATCAAAGGCCTAAAATAACAAACAATAGGCTCATGGCAGTTTCACAGCGGTTACATGGATACACGGGCAGGCAGCTTGGTGGTGGTGAGTGGAGGAGTATTTAAAGTAGGGACCGCAGACAGGCTTCAAAGGCCTAACATAAGAAAATGGGCTGGCTGTAGGCACTTTATAATTGGTTCCAGGGGTACACGGGCAGCAGTGGTCTGGTCAGTGGAGGAGTATTTAAAGTAGGGACCGCAGACAGGCTATCAAAGGCCTAACATAACAAACAATAGGCTCATGGCAGTTTCACAGCGGTTACATGGATACACGGGCAGGCAGCTTGGTGGTGAGTGGAGGAGTATTTAAAGTAGGGACCGCACACAGGCTATCAAAGGCCTAAAATAACAAACAATAGGCTCATGGCAGTTTCACAGCGGTTACATGGATACACGGGCAGGCAGCTTGGTGGTGGTGAGTGGAGGAGTATTTAAAGTAGGGACCGCAGACAGGCTTCAAAGGCCTAACATAAGAAAATGGGCTGGCTGTAGGCACTTTATAATTGGTTCCAGGGGTACACGGGCAGCAGTGGTCTGGTCAGTGGAGGAGTATTTAAAGTAGGGACCGCAGACAGGCTATCAAAGGCCTAACATAACAAACAATAGGCTCATGGCAGTTTCACAGCGGTTACATGGATACACGGGCAGGCAGCTTGGTGGTGAGTGGAGGAGTATTTAAAGTAGGGACCGCACACAGGCTATCAAAGGCCTAAAATAACAAACAATAGGCTCATGGCAGTTTCACAGCGGTTACATGGATACACGGGCAGGCAGCTTGGTGGTGAGTGGAGGAGTATTTAAAGTAGGGACCGCACACAGGCTATCAAAGGCCTAAAATAACAAACAATAGGCTCATGGCAGTTTCACAGCGGTTACATGGATACACGGGCAGGCAGCTTGGTGGTGGTGAGTGGAGGAGTATTTAAAGTAGGGACCGCAGACAGGCTTCAAAGGCCTAACATAAGAAAATGGGCTGGCTGTAGGCACTTTATAATTGGTTCCAGGGGTACACGGGCAGCAGTGGTCTGGTCAGTGGAGGAGTATTTAAAGTAGGGACCGCAGACAGGCTATCAAAGGCCTAACATAACAAACAATAGGCTCATGGCAGTTTCACAGCGGTTACATGGATACACGGGCAGGCAGCTTGGTGGTCAGTGGAGGAGTATTTAAAGTAGGGACCGCAGACAGGCTATCAAAGGCCTAAAATAACAAACAATAGGCTCATGGCAGTTTTACAGCGGTTACATGGATACACAGGCAGCTTGGTGGTGAGTGGAGGAGTAGTGCAAGGAGTGTCTGTCCCAGTACTCCCAAAATATAAATAGATGTTAATGTCTCGCAAAACAACCAAAACAAAAAAAAAAGGTGGCATACTTAGGTACAGGGGTGGGCTCATCTACTGAGTTTCTGACATTGTAATTTGGCAGTAACTATTTAATGGTGCCAATATAGGACACAGACACAGACTACTTTAAGTTGCATCATAGATGTCTACAAATTTGTATTGTCAGTGCCAGACATTGAATGATGTCAGCGAATAGACTAAAGATTGGTGGAGCTGTGCGACATAATTTTGCACGTGGTAGAGCACATTTTGAGCTGGGGTAGGGGGGAACTCTCTTGAGGCCGGCGGGACCGCCCCAGGGCCCCTCATGTTACAACGGTGTGTCTGACGTTGGGTGCGCACCACCACCGCCAGAGACACTACATTGTACTATGAGGGACCCAGTAGCAATGCCGTCAACCAAAAGCGAGCACACCCACCTCTTCAGACAAACAGCAGTCTCACGGGTGCTTGCGCCAAGTCGCGATACCACGGCCCCGTGTGGGGAGTTTTGCCATTTAGGGAGGTGTAAACATGTCGTATGCTGTACAATCAGCTGCAGCAAATTAGACATTAGAAAAGTAATTCACAGGCAAGAGCTTTTCATAGGAAAGCTAGGTGTCGGCCGGGCAAGGTGGGGCAAAAGATTTCGAAATCCAGTTGTGGTTCATTTTAATGAATGTTAGATCGTCAACATTTTGGGTAGCCAGACGAGTCCTTTTTTCGGTTAATATTGAACCTGCAGCACTGAATACTCTTTCTGATAGGACACTTGCTGCCGGGCAAGCAAGCTCCTGCAATGCATATTCTGCCAATTCTGGCCAGGTGTCTAATTTGGAGGCCCAGTAATCAAATGGGAATGACGGTTGAGGGAGAACATCGATAAGGGATGAAAAATAGTTAGTAACCATACTGGACAAATGTTGTCTCCTGTCACTTTCAATTGATGCAGCAGTACCTGTCCTGTCTGCGGTCATAGCAAAATCACTCCACAACCTGGTCAGAAAACCCCTCTGTCCAACGCCACTTCTGATGTGTGCACCCCTAACACTCCTAGTCTGCTGCCCCCTGGAGCTTGTGTGAGAACGATCACGTGCGCTGTGTGCTGGGAATGCCTGAAGCAAACGGTCAACAAGAGTTGATTGTTTGGTTGCTAATATTAGTTCCAAGTTCTCATGTGGCATAATATTTTGCAATTTGCCTTTATAGCGTGGATCAAGGAGGCAGGCCAACCAGTAATCGTCATCGTTCATCATTTTCGTAATGCGTGTGTCCCTTTTTAGGATACGTAAGGCATAATCCGCCATGTGGGCCAAAGTTCCAGTTGTCAAATCTCCGGTTGTGATTGGTTGAGGGGCAGTTGCAGGCAAATCTACGTCACTTGTGTCCCTCAAAAAACCAGAACCCGGCCGTGACACGCAACCAATTTCCTGTGCCCCCGTGAAAGTTTCCGCATTAAAAATATACTCATCCCCATCATCCTCCTCGTCCTCCACCTCCTCTTCGCCCGCTACCTCGTCCTGTACACTGCCCTGACCAGACAATGGCTGACTGTCATCAAGGCTTCCCTCTTCCTCTGGTGCAGACGCCTGCTCCTTTATGTGCGTCAAACTTTGCATCAGCAGACGCATTAGGGGGATGCTCATGCTTATTACGGCGTTGTCTGCACTAACCAGCCGTGTGCATTCCTCAAAACACTGAAGGACTTGACACATGTCTTGTATCTTCGACCACTGCACACCTGACAACTCCATGTCTGCCATCCTACTGCCTGCCCGTGTATCCTCCCACAAATAAATAACAGCACGCCTCTGTTCGCACAGTCTCTGAAGCATGTGCAGTGTTGAGTTCCACCTTGTTGCAACGTCTATGATTAGGCGATGCTGGGGAAGGTTCAAAGACCGCTGATAGGTCTGCATACGGCTGGCGTGTACAGGCGAACGTCGGATATGTGAGCAAAGTGCACGCACTTTGAGGAGCAGGTCGGAGAACCCAGGATAAGTTTTCAATAAGCACTGCACCACCAGGTTTAAGGTGTGAGCCAGGCAAGGAATGTGTTTCAGTTGGGAAAGGGAGATGGCAGCCATGAAATTCCTTCCGTTATCACTCACTACCTTGCCTGCCTCAAGATCTACTGTGCCCAGCCACGACTGCGTTTCTTGTTGCAAGAACTCGGACAGAACTTCCGCGGTGTGTCTGTTGTCGCCCAAACACTTCATAGCCAATACAGCCTGCTGACGCTTGGCAGTAGCTGGCCCATAATGGGACAACTGGTGTGCAACAGTGTCATCTGCCGATGGAGTGGTTGGCCGACTGCGTTCTGTGGAAGAGCTGTAGCTTCTGCAGGAGGACGAGGAGGAGGAGGAGGGGGTGCGAACGCCTACAGCCAACTGTTTCCTAGACCGTGGGCTAGGCACAACTGTCCCTAAATTGATGTCGCCTGTGGACCCTGCATCCACCACATTCACCCAGTGTGCCGTGATGGACACATAACGTCCCTGGCCATGCCTACTGGTCCATGCATCTGTAGTCAGGTGCACCTTTGTACTCACAGATTGCCTAAGTGCATGGACGATGCGCTGTTTAACATGCTGGTGCAGGGCTGGGATGGCTTTTCTGGAAAAAAAGTGTCGACTAGGTAGCTCGTATCGTGGTTCAGCGTACTCCATCAGGGCTTTAAAAGCTTCGCTTTCAACTAAACGGTAGGGCATCATCTCTAACGAGATTAGTCTAGCTATGTGGGCGTTAAAACCCTGTGTACGCGGATGCGAGGATAAGTACTTCCTTTTTCTAACCAGAGTCTCATGTAGGGTGAGCTGGACTGGAGAGCAGGAGATCGTGGAACTTTCGGGTGTGCCGGTGTACATGGCAGACTGAGAGACGGTTGGAGACGGTATTGTTTCCGCCGGTGCCCTAGATGCAATATTTCCTCCTACTAAACTGGTGATTCCCTGACCCTGACTGCTTTTGGCTGGCAAAGAAACCTGCACAGATACTGCCGGTGGTGCGGAAAATGGTGGCCTTACAGTGACGGAAGGGATGTTGCGTTGCTGACTAGCTTCATTGGCCGAGGGTGCTACAACCTTAAGGGACGTTTGGTAGTTAGTCCAGGCTTGAAAATGCATGGTGGTTAAGTGTCTATGCATGCAACTAGTATTTAGACTTTTCAGATTCTGACCTCTGCTTAAGCTAGTTGAACATTTTTGACAGATGACTTTGCGCTGATCAGTTGGATGTTGTTTAAAAAAATGCCAGACTGCACTCTTCCTAGACTCGGATCCCTTTTCAGGGATTGCAGACTGAGCTTTAACCGGATGGCCACGCTGTCCTCCAACAGGTTTTGGCTTTGACACGCGTTTTGGGCCAGATACGGGCCCGGCAGATGGAACCTGTTGCGATGTTGATGCCTGCTGCGGCCCCTCCTCCACCTCCGCTTCTGAACTACTGCCGCCTGCACCCTGTTCCCCCAATGGCTGCCAATCGGGGTCAATAACTGGGTCATCTATTACCTCCTCTTCGAGCTCGTGTGCAACTTCGTCTGTGTCACTGTGTCGGTCGGTGGTATAGCGTTCGTGGCGGGGCAACATAGTCTCATCAGGGTCTGATTGTGGATCTGTACCCTGAGAGGGCAATGTGGTGGTCTGAGTCAAAGGAGCAGCATAGTACTCTGGCTGTGGCTGTGCATCAGTGCACTCCATGTCAGAATCTACTTGTAATGGGCATGGCCTGTTAAATGTTTCACTTTCTAAGCCAGGGACGGTATGTGTAAAGAGCTCCATGGAGTGACCCGTTGTGTCGCCTGCTGCATCCTTCTCTCTTGTTGTAGTTTTTGCTGAGGAGGACAAGGAAGCGACTTGTCCCTGACCGTGAACATCCACAAGCGACGCGCTGCTTTTACATTTACCAGTTTCGGAAGAGGAGGCAAAAGAGCTAGAGGCTGAGTCTGCAATGTAAGCCAAAACTTGCTGTTGCTGCTCAGCCTTTAAAAGCGGTTTTCCTACTCCCAGAAAAGAGAGCGTTCGAGGCCTTGTGTAGCCTGACGACGAAACTGGCTCCACAGCTCCAGACTTAGGTGGAATATTTTTATCCCCACGACCACCTGATGCTCCACTACCACTACCATCATTACCAGCTGACAATGAACGCCCACGACGACCTCTTGCACCAGACTTCCTCATTGTTTAAAAATCGTAACCAAAGTAACTTTATTTGTTGCTGTCAAACAACTTACACGGTGAGCTATAACTTCAGTATGATTTCAATATCCCTTAACAGGTTGGTGAGACCACAAGGAAAATCAGGCACAATGTTACACACTCTGTTTTCTGTGACACCAAATCACAGAGATGACACACACGCAGGACTGTCACTCAAGCACTAATGTCAATATTAATCTCCCACCTAATTTATTTTTTTTTTTTTCTCTGTGAGACTTTAGAAACCAAATAATATTTAAAAAAAAAACAAAAAAACAAGGCTTTCTATGGCCCACTGAATGAGAGATGGCACGCACAGGAGTGGCACACAAGCCCTGACTGAGGCCAATATTTTTCTCCCACTGATTGATGTAGTGTTTTTGTGTTGAGGTTGATTTTAAAACACAAATGAAGGAAAAAAATAAAAAGGCTTTCTATGGCCCACAATTAGAGAGAGAGGTGGCACACCCAGGAGTCAAGACTGGCACACAAGCTGAAATGGCAATATTACTCTCCCACTGTTTTTTTATGTATTTTTTTTTTATTTTCAGGGAGACTTTAGAAACCAAATAATATTTAAAAAAAAAAAAAAAAACAAGGCTTTCTATGGCCCACTGAATGAGAGGGACAGAGGTGGCACACCCAGGAGTCAAGACTGGCACACAAGCTGAAATGGCAATATTACTCTCCCACTGTTTTTTTATGTATTTTTTTTTTTTATTTTCAGGGAGACTTTAGAAACCAAATAATATTAAAAAAACCAAAAAATAAATAGGCTTTCTATGGCCCACTGAATGAAAGGGAGAGAGGTGGCACACCCAGGAGTCAAGACTGGCACACAAGCTGAAAGGGCAATATTACTCTCCCACTGTTTTTTTATGTATTTTTTTTTTTTATTTTCAGGGAGACTTTAGAAACCAAATAATATTAAAAAAACCAAAAAATAAATAGGCTTTCTATGGCCCACTGAATGAAAGGGAGAGAGGTGGCACACCCAGGAGTCAAGACTGGCACACAAGCTGAAAGGGCAATATTACTCTCCCACTGTTTTTTTATGTATTTCTTTTTTTTTATTTTCAGGGAGACTTTAGAAACCAAATAATATTAAAAAAACCAAAAAATAAATAGGCTTTCTATGGCCCACAATTAGAGAGAGAGGTGGCACACCCAGGAGTCAAGACTGGCACACAAGCTGAAATGGCAATATTACTCTCCCACTGTTTTTTTATGTTTTTTTTTTTTATTTTCAGGGAGACTTTAGAAACCAAATAATATTAAAAAAAAAACAAAAAAACAAGGCTTTCTATGGCCCACTGAATGAGAGGGAGAGAGGTGGCACACCCAGGAGTCAAGACTGGCACACAAGCTGAAATGGCAATATTACTCTCCCACTGTTTTTTTATGTATTTTTTTTTTTTATTTTCAGGGAGACTTTAGAAACCAAATAATATTAAAAAAAACAAAAAATAAATAGGCTTTCTATGGCCCACTGAATGAAAGGGAGAGAGGTGGCACACCCAGGAGTCAAGACTGGCACACAAGCTGAAAGGGCAATATTACTCTCCCACTGTTTTTTTATGGTTTTTTTTTTTTTTCAGGGAGACTTTAGAAACCAAATAATATTAAAAAAAAAAAAAAAAAAATAGGCTTGCTATAGCCCACTGAATGAGAGATAGCACACACAGCAGTGGCACACAAGCCCTGACTGAGGCCAATATTTTTCTCCCACTGATTGATGTAGTGTTTTTGTGTTGAGGTAGATTTTAGAACACAAATCACGTAAAAAATAAATAGGCTTTCTATGGCCCACTGAATGAAAGGGAGAGAGGTGGCACACCCAGGAGTCAAGACTGGCACACAAGCTGAAAGGGCAATATTACTCTCCCACTGTTTTTTTATGTTTTTTTTTTTTTTTCAGGGAGACTTTAGAAACCAAATAATATTAAAAAAAAAAAAAAAAAAAAAAATAGGCTTGCTATAGCCCACTGAATGAGAGATAGCACACACAGCAGTGGCACACAAGCCCTGACTGAGGCCAATATTTTTCTCCCACTGATTGATGTAGTGTTTTTGTGTTGAGGTAGATTTTAGAACACAAATCACGGAAAAAATAAATAGGCTTTCTATGGCCCACTGAATGAAAGGGAGAGAGGTGGCACACCCAGGAGTCAAGACTGGCACACAAGCTGAAAGGGCAATATTACTCTCCCACTGTTTTTTTATGGTTTTTTTTTTTTTTCAGGGAGACTTTAGAAACCAAATAATATTAAAAAAAAAAAAAAGGCTTGCTATAGCCCACTGAATGAGAGATAGCACACACAGCAGTGGCACACAAGCCCTGACTGAGGCCAATATTTTTCTCCCACTGATTGATGTAGTGTTTTTGTGTTGAGGTAGATTTTAGAACACAAATCACGGAAAAAATAAATAGGCTTTCTATGGCCCACTGAATGAAAGGGAGAGAGGTGGCACACCCAGGAGTCAAGACTGGCACACAAGCTGAAAGGGCAATATTACTCTCCCACTGTTTTTTTATGTATTTTTTGTTTTTTCAGGGAGACTTTAGAAACCCAATAATATTTAAAAAAAAAAAATAAATAGGCTTTCTATGGCCCACTGAATGAGAGGGAGAGAGGTGGCACACCCAGGAGTCAAGACTGGCACACAAGCTGAAAGGGCAATATTACTCTCCCACTGTTTTTTTATGGTTTTTTTTTTTTTTCAGGGAGACTTTAGAAACCAAATAATATTAAAAAAAAAAAAAAAAAATAGGCTTGCTATAGCCCACTGAATGAGAGATAGCACACACAGCAGTGGCACACAAGCCCTGACTGAGGCCAATATTTTTCTCCCACTGATTGATGTAGTGTTTTTGTGTTGAGGTAGATTTTAGAACACAAATCACGGAAAAAATAAATAGGCTTTCTATGGCCCACTGAATGAAAGGGAGAGAGGTGGCACACCCAGGAGTCAAGACTGGCACACAAGCTGAAAGGGCAATATTACTCTCCCACTGTTTTTTTATGGTTTTTTTTTTTTTTCAGGGAGACTTTAGAAACCAAATAATATTAAAAAAAAAAAAAAATAGGCTTGCTATAGCCCACTGAATGAGAGATAGCACACACAGCAGTGGCACACAAGCCCTGACTGAGGCCAATATTTTTCTCCCACTGATTGATGTAGTGTTTTTGTGTTGAGGTAGATTTTAGAACACAAATCACGGAAAAAATAAATAGGCTTTCTATGGCCCACTGAATGAAAGGGAGAGAGGTGGCACACCCAGGAGTCAAGACTGGCACACAAGCTGAAAGGGCAATATTACTCTCCCACTGTTTTTTTATGGTTTTTTTTTTTTTTCAGGGAGACTTTAGAAACCAAATAATATTAAAAAAAAAAAAAAAAAAAAAAAAGGCTTGCTATAGCCCACTGAATGAGAGATAGCACACACAGCAGTGGCACACAAGCCCTGACTGAGGCCAATATTTTTCTCCCACTGATTGATGTAGTGTTTTTGTGTTGAGGTAGATTTTAGAACACAAATCACGGAAAAAATAAATAGGCTTTCTATGGCCCACTGAATGAAAGGGAGAGAGGTGGCACACCCAGGAGTCAAGACTGGCACACAAGCTGAAAGGGCAATATTACTCTCCCACTGTTTTTTTATGTATTTTTTGTTTTTTCAGGGAGACTTTAGAAACCCAATAATATTTAAAAAAATAAATAAATAGGCTTTCTATGGCCCACTGAATGAGAGGGAGAGAGGTGGCACACCCAGGAGTCAAGACTGGCACACAAGCTGAAAGGGCAATATTACTCTCCCACTGTTTTTTTATGGTTTTTTTTTTTTTTCAGGGAGACTTTAGAAACCAAATAATATTAAAAAAAAAAAAAAAAAAATAGGCTTGCTATAGCCCACTGAATGAGAGATAGCACACACAGCAGTGGCACACAAGCCCTGACTGAGGCCAATATTTTTCTCCCACTGATTGATGTAGTGTTTTTGTGTTGAGGTAGATTTTAGAACACAAATCACGGAAAAAATAAATAGGCTTTCTATGGCCCACTGAATGAAAGGGAGAGAGGTGGCACACCCAGGAGTCAAGACTGGCACACAAGCTGAAAGGGCAATATTACTCTCCCACTGTTTTTTTATGTATTTTTTGTTTTTTCAGGGAGACTTTAGAAACCCAATAATATTTAAAAAAATAAATAAATAGGCTTTCTATGGCCCACTGAATGAGAGGGAGAGAGGTGGCACACCCAGGAGTCAAGACTGGCACACAAGCTGAAAGGGCAATATTACTCTCCCACTGTTTTTTTATGGTTTTTTTTTTTTTTCAGGGAGACTTTAGAAACCAAATAATATTAAAAAAAAAAAAAAAAAAATAGGCTTGCTATAGCCCACTGAATGAGAGATAGCACACACAGCAGTGGCACACAAGCCCTGACTGAGGCCAATATTTTTCTCCCACTGATTGATGTAGTGTTTTTGTGTTGAGGTAGATTTTAGAACACAAATCACGGAAAAAATAAATAGGCTTTCTATGGCCCACTGAATGAAAGGGAGAGAGGTGGCACACCCAGGAGTCAAGACTGGCACACAAGCTGAAAGGGCAATATTACTCTCCCACTGTTTTTTTATGTTTTATTTTTTTTTTCAGGGAGACTTTAGAAACCAAATAATATTAAAAAAAAAAAAAAAAAAAAAAAAAAATAGGCTTGCTATAGCCCACTGAATGAGAGATAGCACACACAGCAGTGGCACACAAGCCCTGACTGAGGCCAATATTTTTCTCCCACTGATTGATGTAGTGTTTTTGTGTTGAGGTAGATTTTAGAACACAAATCACGGAAAAAATAAATAGGCTTTCTATGGCCCACTGAATGAAAGGGAGAGAGGTGGCACACCCAGGAGTCAAGACTGGCACACAAGCTGAAAGGGCAATATTACTCTCCCACTGTTTTTTTATGGTTTTTTTGTTTTTTCAGGGAGACTTTAGAAACCCAATAATATTTAAAAAAAAAATAAATAGGCTTTCTATGGCCCACTGAATGAGAGGGAGAGAGGTGGCACACCCAGGAGTCAAGACTGGCACACAAGCTGAAAGGGCAATATTATTCTCCCACTGTTTTTTTAGGTTTTTTTTTTTTTTTTCAGGGAGAATTAGAAACCAAATAATATTAAAAAAAAAAAAAAAAAATAGGCTTGCTATAGCCCACTGAATGAGAGATAGCACACACAGCAGTGGCACACAAGCCCTGACTGAGGCCAATATTTTTCTCCCACTGATTGATGTACTGTTTTTGTGTTGAGGTAGATTTTAGAACACAAATCACGGAAAAAATAAATAGGCTTTCTATGGCCCACTCAGTGAGAGATGGCACACACAGGGATGGCACTGTAGCAGAAATGCCAATCTTAATCTCCCACAAAAAAAAAAAACAAAAAAAAAAAAAAAACTGTCCTACAATTACTATCTCCCTGCAGTAATGTAAGCCAGGTATGGCAGGCAGCAATAGGAGTGGACTGATGCACAAATTAAATAAAAAGTGTGGAAAAACAGAAAAGATAGCTGTGCAGAAAGGAAGGAACAAGAGGATATGTGCTTTGAAAAAAGCAGTTGGTTTCCACAGTGGCGTACACACAGCAATACAGCTATCACGGAGCCTTCTAGGGCAGCCCAATGAGCTACAGCGCTGAGGGGAAAAAAAAAAAAAAATAGCTTCCACAGTCCCTGCACACCGAAGGTGGTGTTGGACAGTGGAAATCGCTGCAGCACAAGCGGTTTGGTGGTTAGTGGACCCTGCCTAACGCTCTCCCTGCTTCTGATGAAGCGGCAGCAACCTGTCCCTAAGCTCAGATCAGCAGCAGTAAGATGGCGGTCGGCGGGAACGCCCCTTTATAGCCCCTGTGACGCCGCAGACAGCAAGCCAATCACTGCAATGCCCTTCTCTAAGATGGTGGGGACCAGGATCTATGTCATCACGCTGCCCACACTCTGCGTTCACCTTCATTGGCTGAGAAATGGCGCTTTTCGCGTCATTGAAACGCGACTTTGGCGCGAAAGTCGCGTACCGCATGGCCGACAAGCACAGGGGTCGGATCGGGTTTCATGAGACGCCGACTTAGCCAAAAGTCGGCGACTTTTGAAAATGATCGACCCGTTTCGCTCAACCCTACCCAGCACAACACAAAGGGTGTAAAAAACATTAAATAAAAAGCCTGATGGGACTTGTGCACACACGCATGCGAGATATGACCGAGTGTTGCATGGTAATCCCCGGACCTGCTGCGTGCACTCCGTTGTGGAGCGTGCGGCTCCATGTATTGGTATGTGGGTGCACACTCTGCTCCAGAGTGCAGGCGGCACGGCCGGGGATTACCATCCAACACTCGCCCGTATCTCACGTGTGTGTGTGTATGTGTGCCCCCCGTCCAACAGGAGGACTGGGTGGGTTTAATCACACATACTGGACACAGAGACGTGTAAAATAGAGACGTAACGACATTCCCCCCGAAAAATTGTTACTTACCGCAAGGTGATGAGCAGCCTTTCCTGTTAAATGGGGTGCCAGGATGGTAAGCAGTCTGTCAAATGCCATAATTGGTAGCCGACAAAAAGAGATAAATTTTTCCGGATATCTGAAAATTGAAAAAGAAACAAAAAAAAGGGTTACTTCACAAGTATTGTTAGCAAAAAAAGGTAAATTTGTCATTCAATATATTTCTACTTACCTCCTCAAATCATTGTACAGCACATAAAAGTGCCCCTTCTCTGTTCGCTCTGCTAAAAGCGGGTGTACCCACATCCTTTTCTGCGCACGTCTTCTCTGCCGCCGCTGCCTCTAAAATAAAAAAAATATATATATTTTGTAAAACACAACAATGAGAAAAAAATATCAAACATGCCTGGAAAGCAATGCGGATTATGTAAGGGTACGTGTCCACGTTCAGGATGGCCATCGTTATCGTTGGAGCGCCAAAGCCGCTATGTGCAAAGCCCCGCCCCCTTCTGGGACGCAATGATGCCAGATGTGTTCCTTGTACAAATCCAGCATCATCGCACCCCACGCATAGGGCCCTGTTTTTCCTTGCGGAGCCGCAGCTTCTCAACAAGGAACACGGACATGCTGTGATCATAAAAGACGCGCAGCATGTCCGGAGTCGCAGGGCTGACGGATGACACACAGTGGACACGTGATTTCATTAAATCCCCTCCACTATGCTGTTACATGTGGACGCTGCATGTTTGGCGCTGCGGCCACACGCAGCGCCAAACACACAGCGTTTCCAGAACGTGGACATGTACCCATAACCCAATATATAAAACAAACAGACATCTGCTTACCTGACGTGCATGTCGATTCAGAATTAGAAGCATCAACCCCAGGATCGCAATCCGGTGTGGCGTGCGGAGCTGGATCCGCGGGCTGTCATCTGGCCTACGCTCAGCACGTCCACTCATTTTGATGTGTAAGTTCCAAAATGGAGGATGGAAGAAGAAAAGGGTTGGACAAGGAAATGACATCGTTTCTTTTTTTTTTTTTCCCCACTGCAGTTAAAAGCTTTATTTGTGTCAAACACAGACAATCTGCAGAGAAAACTGCATCAAAAACCGCATCAAAAACCGCATCCAAAAACGCACCAAAAACGCACCTGCGTTTTCTGCCAAGAGCTGCGGTTTTAGTCCTGAAAAAAAAGGATTGAAATCAGGAACGTGTGAACATACCCTAACTGTGTTATTTCCCGCAGAAACGAGTCCTGGCTGGAAGAAATTATGGTGGTCTGTGCTGGATGAAAGATGAAGGACTTCACCTAGAGACATCACTGGTGAGTCAGTGTTACCTATACACTGACACTATACACTGTATACTATATACAGAGGTCCTGTGTATAATGTCACCAGTGATCTCTGTATTACCTCTACACAGACACTGCATACTAAGTACAGATCTCCTGTGAATACTGGCACTGATGGTGATAGTATTGTGTTCTTTTTTTTTATTACTGATCTCAGTATTGTAGTATTCATTCACTATGTGGTGGTAATATGTGGTCTGGAAATGGTGTTGTGGTATTTGTCCCTTGTATGTGCTATTTGGTCACCAAGTGGTGGTAATATGTGGTCTTGACATGGTGCGGTGGTATTTGTTCCTTGTATGTGATATTATTCGATCACTGTGGTTGTAATTTGTGGTCTGGTCATGGTGCGGTGGTATTTATTCCTTGTATGTGATATTGGTCATTTTAAAAATTGAAAAATAAATCCAAATATACCTAAATTGTATTGGATATTTTAATAAATATTTAATAGGTTACAGTAGAGTAGGGCCCGGCCATTTTTCTGGAATAATCTGGTTCAGGTATCACATGACCCCCGTCACATGACCCCCCGTCACATGACCCCCGTCACATGACCCCCGTCATATGACCCCCATCACATGACCGGGGGGGGCCCACAGTGTCTGAACAGCCCAGGGCCCTGGCTACCCTTAATCCACCCCTGGTCACGTCCCCCCAGACCCACCAGCAGTTTTGTCTGCATATGTAAATAACCTGCTAACAGTCCCTGTATTACATTACACACATAAGCAGATCTTTAAAAAAAATATTTCTACACTCCGTTTATGATATGTAAATGAGGACTTTGACTAGTCGATGTGGCGTTAGTGTCCCCAGACTAGCCGCTCACTTAGATGTTATCACGCTCCTGTGGGTGTGATAACATAACTTACAAGCGCCGACATCATCGCAAGTGCCATACTTACCTCGCGCATGCGCACGGCTTCTTCCCCTCGCATCATGGATCATCTGAGGCCGGGTGTTGTACACGTCCCGGCTTCAGATGATGTGAGAGTAAGAAGCCGCACATTACACTTGCGATTAACCGTGGGCAAGCATTTGACTATCAGAAATAGCCAAGTTGAGCCAAGAGCAAACATAGTAGCGGTGATTTTCTCTTTATTGATTCTCTGTTCCAACCATATGATATATCAAATATCCACCTATTATACCTAGAACCTGGAGACCCCTATTAAAGGGGTTGTCTGGTCCAAATCAATAAGTCTGCAGCCTCTCTGCGTGGCTGCAGATTTATGAATTCCCTGAGGGCACGCACTGTACTTTGCGGGGAATCGCCATTTTCTGAGTCTGGCCCCGAGGGTATGTATGAGTTATACATATTCCTGGGCAGTGGGTGTGGCCTCGCTACATACATTTGTATAAATGGAGGCCGCGGCCCAACTAGTGATATGGTTGCCCAGCCGGTGTGGCTGGCTAGAGGGTGTGGCCTTGCCCTATATAAGTACATGGAGCTAGGCCGCGTGCAGAAGGTCTGTTCCTGGGAATATGTACAACCGATATATACCCTCTGGTCCTGGCTCAGAAACCAGCAAATCTCTGTAGCGCACAGTGCATGCGCTAGGGGGATTCATAAGTCTGCAGTCACACAGAATCACTGCAGACTTATCGATTTGGACCAGACAACCCTTTTAGTGTATCATACAGGGTGCAGAGCATATGTACCAGTTTCCTAGCACTTTGCTGCTGAAATCTCAAGATCTGTCACAATATATTGAATCTTTCCAGACGGCAGCATGTCAATTTCTCTCGTGGAGACGCAAGTCTCCGCAACAGAAATATCACCCATACAATGTATTGGATACAAAGAATTCGCACGGTTCAGTGATCACCTGCGTTCAATAGACGACAGCACTTTGGCGCAGCGGACATGTGCTGCATCTAAAACGCTGCTACTTCTGGATCGTGGGCACATAGCCTAAAACACAAGTGCCGACCTTAGAAACATTGTCCTGTATTCTCAGACGGAAACACTGCAATCATGCAAGCAGATACAGATTTGACAGACATAAATCTGAAAATAGCATTATTGCTATGGACACTATGGATTTTAGATCATTTATTTAAAAAGTGTTTTACTCAGAAAATAGTTTCCATCAAAGCAAACTCCTTCCGAATTGACATTGACTGATATTAAATGTCATCAATCTTTCAGGTTGACTAGTTTCCAGTGTGTAATTTCTGGCTGAGTCTGGAGTTTGGTGATTTTTCTATCTTGTTGTTCCTCTATGGTTTGGCGAAGTTTCTTTAGCTTCCTTAGAAGGTCCCCATTGTGATGCAGGAGCTCCGACTGGACTCTCTGTGCTTCCATCTGCTGCTTTTCTGCCGCTTCCACGTCCATTTTTGTGCTTTTCAGTTCTTTTTCTAGCACTTTGTACCTTCAACGTAAAACCAGCAAGATATGAGAGGACTTTACTATAAGATGCGGTAGGAAGTGCATAGGTAACAATGTGCCTAGTAGCCCCGGTACCTGAGGTGGCTGAAACCCCTTCAGGCACAGGAGACGATATTATAATTCTGGAGGTCTTTTTAGCAGCTTTTGCATTGGGGAACAAGTTTCAAGTTACAGAGCGACTATAAAGAATTAATTAGCTTTAGCGGCTTTCCATGGACTAGGAAGGAAGGATGTGCATTTTTTTTCTGCTTTTTTGTTGCATTTTTTTCACCACCCATAAAAAGAAATGAGAAAGTGCAAAAACACTGTAAAAAACGCAGCATTTCTGAAGCATTTTTTGCAGCATCTGTGGTGAATAAAGTTATGGTAACTTTAATAACATACACGGAAGATAAATCACACATGTAATGCTCCTGAAAATCTCAACAAAAAACGCAGAGAAAAAAACCCACATATATTTGCTGTGTTTTATATGCAGAAGAGTGAAGATTTTGGCTGCAGAAAGAAAACTCCGCAAAAACGCTGTGTTAACATACCCTAACTTTAGTTTCTAAAGCCTAATGGTGGGCCAGTTTCTTCTCTTTTCCCCAAAGGCAATGATCACACATTTTGTATTTTGTCAGTATTTTACCTCAGTGTTTGTAAGCCAAAACCAGGAGAGGATTATAAATACAGGAGTGGTGATGTGCTTCTATAGTTTTCCTTTGATTGTTCCACTTCTGGTTTTGGCTTACAAATACTGAGGTATAATACTGACCAAATACTGAACATGGCCTAACGGTGAGAGCTCTGAATCCCCACAATATGTTCATCACCACCTTGTCAGATAAAGATGTGTCATATTCTCCATTACTGCACTAAGGCTTAAAGCTTCCTGCCGGTAACCTCTTCTTAATTCCTCTTCAAGAACATCCACCTTACTTTGATGGACTCCGGCTTTCCATATCTTCCCATTAAATGGAACATAGTCTAGGTAAGAAATGGTGCAGAACATGAATATGATATAAGTGAAAGAATAACATATACAGAAAGAAACAAACCTCTTGGGGGCAATACGTAAGGATGTGACAGCTACATGACTTCTGACATCAATAATTTCACTTTTCAGCTTCAATCAGTTGAAGGGGTCAAATAATAAAAGGAGTATGCCTACATCTGTATTTGTTAGGCTTCATTCACACAACAGTTTTTTTGGCCATAGCCTTGTCAATGAAAAAACTGACAGTACTCGGGAGCAATGTTTTTTAATAAGGATGTTCAGGAAAAACGTATTTAGGATGAGATTCGCCCATTGAAGTCTATTTGTGCACAAAAAAAAACAGATTCCATACAGATGAAACACTTAGCATCCAATTTTTATGGATACATTGCGATTAATTCTAACATATAAATCCCCTTAAAAAAACAATTTCTTAGATATACACTCACCGGCCACTTTATTAGGTACACCATGCTAGTAACGGGTTGGACCCCCTTTTGCCTTCAGAACTGCCTCAATTCTTCGTGGCATAGATTCAACAAGGTGCTGGAAGCATTCCTCAGAGATTTTGGTCCATATTGACATGATGGCATCACACAGTTGCCGCAGATTTGTCGGCTGCACATCCCAAAGATGCTCCATACAAGGCAGGATGGATCCATGCTTTCATGTTGTTTACGCCAAATTCTGACCCTACCATCCGAATGTCGCAGCAGAAATCGAGACTCATCAGACCAAGCAACGTTTTTCCAATCTTCTACTGTCCAATTTCGATGAGCTTGTACAAATTGTAGCCTCAGTTTCCTGTTCTTAGATGAAAGGAGTGGTACCCGGTGTGGTCTTCTGCTGCTGTAGCCCATCTGCCTCAAAGTTCGACGCACTGTGCGTTCAGAGATGCTCTTAGGCCTACCTTGGTTGTAACGGGTGGCGATTTGAGTCACTGTTGCCTTTCTATCAGCTCGAACCAGTCTGCCCATTCTCCTCTGACCTCTGGCATCAACAAGGCATTTCCGCCCACAGAACTGCCGCTCACTGGATTTTTTTTCTTTTTCGGACCATTCTCTGTAAACCCTAGAGATGGTTGTGCGTGAAAATCCCAGTAGATCAGCAGTTTCTGAAATACTCAGACCAGCCCTTCTGGCACCAACAACCATGCCACGTTCAAAGGCACTCAAATCACCTTTCTTCCCCATACTGATGCTCGGTTTGAACTGCAGGAGATTGTCTTGACCATGTCTACATGCCTAAATGCACTGAGTTGCCGCCATGCGATTGGCTGATTAGAAATTAAGTGTTAACAAGAAGTTGGACAGGTGTACCTAATAAAGTGGCCGGTGAGTGTACATTAAAAACTATACATCAGAAACAAAACGGTAAAGACAGACAATGCGTAATAAAGAAAAGCCCAGTAAAGAGCAAAGAAAATGGCACTTAGATGATACAGCTCTATATGATACCAGGCAAAAAAACGGTCACTATAAATACCCTACAACCCTTATAGGGGCCCCCACAACACTGTGTAATGTGGCACGGATGTAGCCGTGGGCGAGGGACATTTGTGTCTATGCCCCGGCACAATACAGGAAAATGGGGGTCCTGGCTGGGTGTATGGACCCTAGCTATTGGAGAGCTATGCCCTTGCAGTGACTTCGGATGGCCAAGACTAGGTGTTATGAAATTCAATGAGGGAGACCACCACCTAAAAAATAAATGGTCTTTTCCTAAACAAAAATGTGGGGAGCTGCATGTACAAGGGGATAGCGCTTACAAAACTTCATGGACATTTCCCTTAAAATATAGAACATCTTCATACACATTCTGTTACTTCATGAGCTCATTCCGCTTACCGTCCATTAGCCTCTCTAGCTTCACTATCAGCCAGCACAGCACTTCAGGAGCTTCCCTAGTCTCCAAAAACAGCACCACTAAACAATAAGCGGGAGTCCTATTTTTCAACCACTGATCCCCTGTCCTTTTCCTCTTAGGAAAGATACTTGTGTCATTATGGCCACTACTTAGCTTCTCTGCTTTTCTTGCTCTGGATCATGCTATCTGTTGCCTCAGTCTCTGCTCACGTTAGGGAAGGGAGGCGGGGACAAATGGTGTGGTCACTCCAGGCCCTGAGCTCGGAGGGGTCCACCTGGAGCTTTGCTACTTTTAACTGTATCAGCATGCACAGGGCAGCAATACAGTTATGCTCTATGGCAGAGAAGGGAGACACAATCTCCCTGCACTGTCATGCAGCCGCCATGTGGCCCGTGAGTTAAGGAGGCCCGATGCCAGCGCCGGCACAAGGCCCCCTGCACGTCATCACAAGTTCAACTGTATCTGCATCCTGGATACAGTTGAACTGTTATACTGTATAGAGGACAATGTGGAGCACATTATACTGTAAGGGGGATTATGGGAAGTGCATTATACTGTATGGAGGATTGTGGGGAGTGCACTATACCAAATGGAGGACTATGGTAAGTGCATTATACTATATGGAGGAATGTGGGGAGTGTATTATACTGTCTGGAGGACTATGGGAGTGCATTATTCTATATAAAGGTCTGTGGGGTGCATTCTACTATATGTAAGGCTATGTAGGGGCAATTATAATATTTGGAGGGCTATGTGGGAGCCTTTATACTTTTTGCAAGCAATTATAAAGTGTGAAGGTTTGTGTGGGGTCCATTATACAGTGTGGAGAGGTGTGAGGCCATTATACTGTTTGTAGGTGCTTTATAATGCGTGGAGGGTTGTGTGGGAATCACAGTTGTGGAATCATACTGTGTTGGAGTAACTATACTTTTCCTTGTGAGTTGAAGGGTGGAGTAAAATAGGGTCATCATACTACTGCATGTGGAGGGTAATGTGGAGGAATTCACTGTGGCGGTATCTTACAGTCTGACGGACTCCTTTTAGCAGGGAAAGAACAGCATAGCTCTTTATAATGTATAGTAGCTGTTCTGGGTACTGCAGCTCAAATCTTATTCACTTCAATAGGAGGTGAGCTGCAGCACCTAGGAAACAGTCGACAGGCTTGTGTGATACCTGAGTGACCTCCAAGGATACTAAGGTGGGGTAATCAATATGTTAAGCATAGAAAAGCCATCTAAGGTTTAAATTAGCTTTACCCAGAGCCAGTAAGGCCTCTGATCTTACATGGATATTGGGACTATAAGCCCGGGGTCACACTTTCGAGTTCAATGCGAGAAACTCGCACGAGTCTCTCGCATCAAGTCCTGGCACTGCCTCCGGTACTTGGGACTGGAGTTTGTGGCTGTATGTATTTCTATGCAGCCGCACGCTCCGGTCCCGAGTGCCGGCGGCAGTGCCGGGACTTGATACGAGAGACTCGTGCGAGTTTCTCGCATTGAACTCGCAAGTGTGACCCCGGTCTAAAACATTCACACCACTAATCTAATCCAATTATGGATTAATTCTCTGAGCTCAGTTTGTTTATAGAAATGCCCATATATTATCCCATGCCTCTGTGTTTTTTGTGTATATATTTATGTTTCTTTGATGTCTCTAAGGCTTGCTTTGTAACATAATCTATTTTATTTTTGTTAGCCATTAAAGGTTATTATCTACAAGATTATTTTCTTGTTTTTTTTCCCACTGAGAGCAATCCTAGATTTAACCTGTAACATTTACCTGTACTGTGAGGACTGAAGACAGCAAGTTGTTCGCTATAGCGAGACTTCATCATTGCTAAAACAAGAAATAGACGTGTTGTTAGACTACAGACTCCTAGAAATATAACAGTTCACACTGTGCATCTAGATAAGTAGCATGGAAATAAAGCTTGCCTCCTCTAACAATGGGGGTTTTATTTTTCAATATGTCCTTGTATGTTTTTGATCAGTTACATCACTTTTATGTCTATGTACTGTCTGAGCAAAGAGGAAATATTGACAAGTCCATATATCATAAAAAAAATTACATGGGGTGTGTCCTTACTTTTTCACATGACTGTATCTGTCCAAGGAAAGTAGTGGTAGTGTGCAATGCTGACAACTGCAGGGTATACAATCTACAGTAAAATTCATTTAACCCATTAAACGTAGCAAAGGATTTAGCGAAACAGTTAAGAAATGCTGCTACTCACGGACTAGTTGCAGGACTCGGCCAGTGTCTGTCTGATGGTGGACGGTATGTAGTGAGATGTTAATGGGAACAGCTTTAGTTGCTAAGTCACTGGAGTACACAGAGGGAGAGGACGCAGGGAAGGGTAGTCATTAGTCATCCAGGTATAATTAGTTACTAAGATTATTGCTAACCAGGGCAGGATGCAAATCATGTTATGTTTTACAGATTGCATTGATGTGTACATATACAGTATATACCCTAAATGCACAGGATGATTTACATCTAAACAGAGGCATAGCTAGGGGTTCAACTTCAGGATAGGGGGGCGCGGGGTGGGGTGAAACATCTGAGTGGGCATGTTTATACAGTAATTACCATGGCGCACCTTTATTTTGGGTATAAAGAAAACCTTATTAGACATTTGACTATTCATATACTCAGCACTGTCCCCATCTATTGCCGGCCTACACAAACTCATCATCTTACTGTCACCCCAATGTTGAGCTACTGCTGCTACATTTTTCTCTGTTACTGCACTCGCTGAGTGACACAAATAAGCAAGGCCACCATCAGGGCATTACTGCCCTTACTGGTGTATGTAGCTCAGTAAGCAGAAGCAAAAAGAGGGGCCTAGACTGGGACCCCCTCTTTTTGCTTTTGCTCACTGGGCTCCAAGGACAGGATTCTGCCAGTCCAGTAATCGATGCACATTCAGTTCAAATCTATTGTCATGAAGGAAGCCAACAGCTTCCTGCACTGCAACAGTTAATAGCCGGTAGCCAATCAGAAGCTGGCAGCTGATGTTGGCGCGTACGTCGCCGGTGTATGACACCACTGCCATGCGCCAGTGCGTCTATGCCTCAAATGGAGGAGGAAGAGGACACTGTTGGACTGCGGCCAGGTAAGGAGAACTTTTTTAAAATTTTTGTACTGAAAGCCGCAATATAGGGGCAGGATGGGAGGACTCATGGACCAGGATGGAGACACATGGGGCAGGATGGAAGATTATATGGGGCAGGATGGAGACACATGGGGCAGGATGGAGACACCTGGAGCAGGATGGAGACACCTGGGGCAGGATGGAGACACATGGGACAGGATGGAAGATAATATGAGTCAGGATGGAGACACTTGGGGAAGGATGTAGACACATGAGGGAAGATGGAGACACGTGAATATGGTGAAGAAGAAAAACCCGGCACCAAAAATCACATATCGCTAGTTACAAAATTGCCTCATACAACAGTACTGTTGCGACCGGTATAATTGGATCCTGGATCTCATCAGAAAAACAGTCCATGTATAACAGTTAAAAAAAGAGAAGAGGTGGCACTCTCCATCACTTTAAAAGTCCTTTGTTGTTGTTAAAACATAATAGTGCCTCCTGCACTTCAATGGGTCCTATCAGGAGACACATGGGGCAGGATGAAGACACATGGGGCTAGGATGGGAGGACATATGGGGGCAGGATGGAGACACTTGGGGCCATGATTGGAGGACATATGGGGCCAGGAATGAGACATATGGGACAAGGATGGGAGATGTTATTACAGGAAGTGCCAGGATGTGAAAGATTATTAATATAGGGGCTAATTAAGGGATATTATTACTGCTGTGATGTATTTTATTTTTGAGTATACTATTTTCATATCACAATGGGCATACTATTATCCTGCATTTACCATCTGTCATAACTTTTATACATGGCCTCCTGATAGTCCTACATATGGAGAAACGTGTCGAGGCATGGAATGCTCTTTAGTTATCATAAGAACAGGCTTAGTTTGTCTAGATTAGAATGTTATTTACCTTAGCATCAAGGGAACATAAGGGCAAGTAAGGGCAAGCTACCGTGGAGCAGGGGTGCCAAATCACATATTAGGGTGCCAATCTCTACTGCGAAGCAAGGACAGCCTAGTGGACATCACAGGGTTGCATAGTCCCGCTGTCACTGTACCATCCCTCAGGGTATCTGGGATGCAGTTACTGACAGCTCGGCCGTCCAATGCAGGTACAGGGGCATGCTGAGCTGTCAGTGTGTTGAATGACAGCTCGACTATCCAATCTGTGACTGGGAGGTGTCGGCTGTCTCCAGGTGTTCACTATCCCGGGTGATTGCTATGCTACTTAACTAAGCAGCTTCTCCCAGACCACTGCCAGACGTACATTCAGTTTGTGCTTTCCTGTGCCTTGAGTTCTGTATGCTTAATCTGTTGCCTGACGTTGGACTTCGTTCTGACCATCCGCCTGTTTAACCCCTTCAGCTCTGATCCGTTATCATCCCGGCACTCTGACCTCGGAAAATTACCTGACTACGCTTCTGTTGCTTCCTTCTGTCTATGACGTACCCTCCTGGCTTCTGACCTTGGACTCCTTGACCCCTCTGACTCATGGCTTGGCCGTGAGAAGTGATGAGCGTCACACCCACTATTTGTGATATAACCTGGGATGATGTATTTTGATCTTACATGACACAGCAATGATTCTAATGCATGAAAAGAGATATTAATTAATCTCCTGCTGTCAGTTTTTGCATGTATATATACATATAAGAATTTGTATTTGCTGAAGGCTGTAGGGATCTTTTTGAAATAAAATCTCTGAAGATACAGCATTGATAGGGTTGTATAGTCCCATCAGTTGTGATATAACTATGGATGATATGTATTGATTGTATATGCTACAGCAATTATTCTAATGCATGGGAAGAGATGATATTTAATCTCTCATTAATATATCAGTCTTCATATATATATATATATTGTGACAAAGTCACTGGTAAAGTGCTGGAGGAGAGATAGGTTTCACTAATCTTAATGGCGTCAGTGACTTAAAAGCCAGAGTTTTTTCTCCAGCACACTATGTATAGGGAGGGGTTAAGCTAACCTGTATAATGGGCTGGCTTTTATGTGGACATCCATAGAGCAGGTGGGAGGATGTCCACCTTATCTCCACCACAGGGTGTGGTGTGATCTAGGGCTTAAGTAGCTGGCCCTCAAAAGCAGCAGTGTTCAGTGTCTGGAAAGGAACACTACAGAGAAGTGTTTGTGTTTTGCTTATGCCTGAACTGTGGGTCTTGCTAACCTTGAGTGGGCTGATCCCCGTTAATATAAGGACTGTGGAAGCACTTGGGAGAGACATAAGTAAAACGGATAAAAAGCAATTCTTTATTTAAGATTTAAAAAGAGAAACATACAATATACGAAAACTTATATGCCAGTATAATGCATGGTGGTGATCCAAAAAGATTCAGTGGCACCACCAGATGGCAGGAAAGGACAACATTTTAATTTCTGGTCTTTATAAACCGCATAGTCCAGAAAAGATCAAAGATTGATCTAAAATCAAACAAACATGCATCCAGGGAAATACCATTAATGTGCCATGATTATATCTACAGTGCCTTGCGAAAGTATTCGGCTCCCTGGATCTTTTCAACCTTTTCCCACATATCATGCTTCAAACATAAAGTTACCAAATGTAAATTTTTGGTGAAGAATCAACAACAAGTGGAACACAATTGTGAAGTTGAACAAAATTTATTTGTTACTTTAAATTTTTGTGGAAACTCAAAAACTGAAAAGTGGGGCGTGCAATATTATTCGGCCCCTTTAACTTAATACTTTGTTGTGACACCTTTTGCTGCGATTACAGCTGCAAGTCGCTTGGGGTATGTCTCTATCAGTTTTGTACATCGAAACACTGAAATTCTTTCCCATTCTTCCTTGGCAAACAGCTCGAGCTCAGTGAGGTTTGATGGGAGATCGTTTGTGATCAGCAGTTTTTAGCGCTTTCCACAGATTCTCGATTGGATTGAGGTCTGGACTTTGACTTGGCCATTCTAACACCTGGATACGTTTATTTGTGAACCATTCCATTGTAGATTTTGCTTTATGTTTGGGATTATTGTCTTGTTGGAAGACAAATCTCCGTCCCAGTCTCAGGTCTTTTGCAGACTCCAACAGGTTTTCTTCAAGAATGGTCCTGTATTTGGCTCCATCCATATTCCCATCAATTTTAACCATCTTCCCTGTTCCTGCTGAAGAAATGCAGGCCCAAATCATGATGCTGCCACCACCATGTTTGAAAGTGGGGATGGTGTGTTCAGGGTGATGAGCTGTGTTGCCTTTACGCCAAACAGATAGTTTGGCATTGTTGCCAAAAAGTTTGATTTTGGTTTCATCTGACCAGAGCACCTACTTCCACATGTTTGGTGTGGCTTGTTGCAAACGTTTTATGGACATCTTTGAGAAATGGCTTTCTTCTTGCCACTCTTCCATAAAGGCCAGATTTGTGCAGTGTACGACTGATTGTTGTCGTATGGACAGACTGTCCCACCTCAGCTGTAGATCTCTGCAGTTCATCCAGAGTGATCATGGGCTTCTTGGCTGCATCTCCGATCAGTCTTCTCCTTGTTTGAGATGAAAGTTTAGAGGGACGACAGGGTCTTGGTAGATTTGCAGTGACATGATACTCCTTCTATTTCAATATGATCGATTGCACAGTGCTCCTTGGGATGTTTAAAGTTTTGGAAATCATTTTGTATCCAAATCCGGCTTTAAACTTCTCCACAACAGTATCACGGACCTGCCTGTTGTGTTCCTTGGTCTTCATGTTGCTCTCTGTGCTTCAAGCAGAACCCTGAGACTGTCACAGAGCAGGTGCATTTATACGGAGACTTGATTACACACAGGTGGGTTATATTTATCATCATTAGGCATTTAGGACAACATTGTATCATTCAGAGATCCACAATGAACTTTGGAGTGAGTTTGCTGCAATGAAAGTAAAGGGGCCGAATAATATTGCACGCCCCTTTTTTCAGTTTTTGATTTTCCACAAAAATTTAAAATAACCAATAAATTTCGTTCAGCTTCACAATTGTGTTCCACTTGTTGTTGTTTCTTCACCAAAAATATACATTTGGTATCTTTATGTTTGAAGCATGATATGTGGGAAAAGGTTGAAAAGTTCCAGAGAGCCGAATACTTTCGCAAGGCACTGTATACAGTATATATCTCTTCCTAATACAGGCTAAGATGCATAAAGCTAGTGCAAAGTATGAAGCTGGATCATTATTATATAGACCGTTGCCCCAGATGAAGGCACGCTGCTGGAATGCGCGTAAGGGAAGTGGAACTAGCTGTATGCACCTTAGCTTGTGTTAGGAAGATATATATATATATATAATCATGGCACATTAACGGTATTTCTCTGCATACATGGTTGTTTGATCTTGGATCAATTTTTGATCTATTCTGGTCTATGTTGTTTATAGATATCAGAATTTAAAATTTTGTCCTTGCCTGCCATCTGGTGGTGCCACTGAATCTTTTTGGCCCACCGCCATGCATCATACTAGCATATAAGTTTTCGTATATTGTACCGTATGTTTCTCTTTTTAAATCTTAAATAAAGAATTGCTTTTTATCCGTTCTACTTATGTCTCTCCCTATATGCTTCCTTGATTATGGTGTAGAACAGCAATGTATTAAGTCCTATTTTTAATGCTAGAAATTGACCTACCTGGATGTATTAGTATTTATGATCATTATGGAGCATTACCCCGTAGGGATTTGTATATGTTTTTCCTAATATAAGGACTGTGCCTAGTGCTACTGTTTTGTTTTTGTTTTGCCCAGAGAGCTGTGTTTACTTTATGATTCACCTTGGTTTATGCTGCATCTAAATAAACCTTGGTTTATGCCGCATTCCTAAAGCCACAGCGTTCACTATGGTCACTATCCAAGGATAAGAGGATATCATATCCTATGACTTAGGACGTTTAGACGCCAGAAACGCATCAGATTTTATATATATTTATTTGGATTCCATGTTTTTAATGAGTTTTGAATAAAGCAATTTAAATTTTTTTATCTATTGTTGGATGGATATGCCGCTCATTTCCTCTTATCCTTGAATCTTTGGCTGAACTTCACCAGCAGGACCGGCACACGACACACAAATTCCAACCCTCAACATTGGATGGCATGGCGTGGTGAGCTTACAATTTCCCCCTCTCTATCAAAATATGGTCACTATCACTGAACTATGGTTCAGTAGTCACTATGTGATGGTAATTTGTGGTCTGGCCCTGGTGTGATGGTATTTGTACCTTGCCTATTGTATTATTGATCATTTAAAAAAATGTATGTGACTCATTCCTTTAAAGAAAAATGAATAAAAATATACCTAAAAAGAGTATTGGGTATGTTAACAAATGTTTAATAGGTTAGAGTAGAGTAGGGCCCTGCCAAAAGAGTCCACCTTGTCATGGTGGCAGGCTTTACAAATCTTTTGGCCAAAACAAAAGCTGATGGTTGTGTATGTGATATGGGGTTCCATGGGAACTGTTATTGTGTGACTAGAGAGGACGTGAAGCAGAAGTGGAGTTTTTCTGAGAATGGTTGGTGGGACCGTGGAAGATTTGCAGCACCCCAGAGTCCTGGTCGTTGCAGTATCGTCACTCTTCCACCAGGGGGAGTGATGTTACGTCTGATGGCACTAAAGGAGTTCACCTGACCAGGTATCACAGTCACACACTACACTTCACACTCCAGTCCACCAGGGGGAGCAAAGGTTCTATATACTAGGCCACTCCTCACACACGGGTAAAACTGGTGGGTTGGAAGGGAAGTTAGGCAGAACGCTACTGAGTTTGACCCAGGGAAGACCTGTCAGGCAGACAGGGGGAGAAGGAGGAACATCTGAGCTGCAGACAGAGGTCCCTGTCAGGGGTGGGATCCTGACAGAGACAGAGCGAGAGATAGAACGTTACGGAGCTGCGCCTGCACCTCATTGCGGCAGCATCCCAAGAAAGGACACGAAGCGAAGTATATTGTGGAGAGTGAGCAACGAGATCACAGCACAAGGAGATAACACCGGGAGGAGGGTCTGCCCCGAGATCGGCGGCCTCCTTCTGAGGCGCGTAGACCTCTTGGAACCGCGGGCGGAGGAGCCGAGCCAACCTACCCCAATTGTAGAGCTGACCGCGATGAAGAAATGGAAGTCAGAGCTATGCAGGAAGGTCGCATCGGAAGACCCGTGGCCCGAGTCGCAGCCAATGGAACGGGTCGGCATCGGTGGAATCACATCAGGCGCAGGTATGGAAAACGCCCCTGCTTCACCGACCAATCCTGCTCCCGTGACCGCTCCCCGTCCTGGCAGTGACCGATTCCCCGCCGCTGAGCTCGTCGTGGTAGCCCTTGACACCGTGGAGAAGACAGTGCCTCCGTTACCAACAACTATGGGAGAACCACTAGACTTGAGCTCCGAGGGGGTGATCTTCCAATGGGACGCGCCAAGGACTAGACCAGACGGGTCCCGAGAAGAAGGAATCTATATTGCTGCACTCACCTGGGAGCAGTACAAACAATGCCTAATTTCACACTGGAAAAACCGAAAAGAGACAGAACAACGAGACCCACCGAGAGTACAAAAACCAAAGACCGATCGCGGTAATAAGAACTTGGTAAAACAGGGAACTGTACTAGCCTTTCACCCAAAAAGGGGTTGGGGCTTTATACAGGAACCGGGACTACCGACCGAAGTATTTGTTACCAGCTATGACGTGGAGGTCCAATACCGGATGGGTATCGGAACCGAATCCTAAACAGAGGGGACCAGGTGACCTACACTCGCCATCGGAGTGCGCAAGGCTGGTGCGCTCGGAATGTTAAGCGATGCGAGCCTGCGGTAGCGCCACCCGCTGTCCTGACTACGACTAACTCTGAACTGACAAATCCTAACACTACCACCACTGTGTGCATTATTGCCGCCACTGAACTGGCTACCAAAACTGACATTCGAATCCAGACTCCTAGTGATCTGGCCACACCTGAGAGACGAACCAATGACACTGACACTGCATCAGACGAGAGTACGGAACTGAAGCTTCCCCGGTCAGGAAGTGTTCCCTACCAACTGATGCCTTGCAACCTACTATGAGGATGAACCTCGGAAACCTGAGTATGTATATAGTTATTTTAAAACTTTTCCTGTTGTTTTGCTGCTACACCCGTTAAGGGTTAATTCTTAAAGGGATCCCTTTGTTGACCCGGGATCCCTATTGTTTCTAATTTTTGCACCAAGTTCATCACTGTTTTGCCAAAGAACATTTGAATCATGAACTGCGCATGATTACAAACTGCCTGTATATAGTTTGCACCTTCTTAAAGGTGCTCCCTACTGGTTTTACAAAAAGAAGAGCTTTTTGAAGAGACTGTTCCTGATTACAGCGCGGAAGTTCTTGCTTTAACAGACTTGCAAATTGATAGTTTGCACTACCTCAGAAAAGACTTGGTTTCCTCTTAAAGGGGATGTTCATTTGTTGCACTTAGTCGAAACATGATAATGTTGCCTTAAATGGTTAGATAGTAATAATGTTTTACATAGTGATAGTATGTAGTTAGGAATAGAAAATGTCATATAATGTTCTTGAATAAAACTGAAGTTAAAGTAATATTAGAATTTCATGAGAAGAAAAGCTGAAGAAAGATGCAGTAGGCCCATAGGGGTAGACAGATAGTACTGCATACGTGAAAGTAAAAGAGAAATAAAGAAAATGTTAAATTGCACTTTTGAGTTTTATAGTATGCCTTTAGTGGGTACACGCCCTTAAAGGAAAAGTACTGTTTTGTATTTGCACTTCATAGATAGTATGCCCGGCTGGGTAATAACAGTTATTTATAGTTAGTTAATTAATAAGTGTTATTTAAAAACTTAAGCACAATGTAAATATGTTTTTGTTTGCAACGTTCAAGTGTCCTCACCTCCCATAAAGGGAAGCATTGTTATATTTACTTGTTTACAGCATTTCAAAAATTTGTATGTCTTTTGTTAACATGTATTGTTGTTCTTCTTTTCCCAGTCCGGGAGTACTGGATTTAATGGGGGGGGAGTGCAGTGCCCCAGAGTCCTGGTCGTTGCAGTATTGTCGCTCTTCCACCAGGGGGAGTGATGGTACGTCTGATGGCACTAAAGGAGTTCACCTGACCAGGTATCACAGTCACACACTACACTTCACACTCCAGTCCACCAGGGGGAGCAAAGGTTCTATGTACTAGGCCACTCCTCACACACGGGTAAAACTGGTGGGTTGGAAGGGAAGTTAGGCAGAACGCTACTGGGTTTGACCCAGGGAAGACCTGTCAGGCAGACAGGGGGAGAAGGAGGAACATCTGAGCTGCAGACAGAGGTCCCTGTCAGGGGTGGGATCCTGACAGAGACAGAGCGAGAGATAGAACATTACGGAGCTGCGCCTGCACCTCATTGCTGCAGCATCCCAAGAAAGGACACGAAGCGAAGTATATTGTGGAGAGTGAGCAACGAGATCACAGCACAAGGAGATAACACCGGGAGGAGGGTCTGCCCCGAGATCGGTGGCCTCCTTCTGAGGCGCGTAACCGGTGGCCGGAATGCCGAGGGAGTAATAGGCTCTACGCATTACTTCAAACTACGGCAGTTCAGTTAATTCCAAGTTGGCTGCCCAACCTTAATACCTAATGAAGACAACGGAGGCAAATTGTGGGAGAGGGGCGTCTCTAGGGTCCCTATAAAATAGCTCCAGGCCTACCCCGTCATACGGGTCGTCCTATCCATACCATCTGGGGGACGGAGAGAGAATATCAGAAACATACACGACAGTTGTGAGGACTATCCCGTGGTGCTCAGCATGGAAGTACTACAACACACAGGCACTAGTAGGAAGGCTACTGATTTCCACCTGCAAAGGGAACTCTGGATGTACCTTCGGACCGTCCGGATTCAGCCAGCCCTGTTAGCAGTGCTCTGGATTGTGGACGCTGAAGTCTACAGTAAAAGGTAAAGAGACTGCAACCTTGTGTCCTCGTTATTTACTGCGACTTACACCATCATCCTCTACCTTACTGGGAAGCCCTGGGGACATACTTCACCTGTGGGAAGGTATACCATCTAGCTGCCATAACATCACCCCAGCGGCCCCCTAAGCAGCGTCAGTCCCCCTGACCGAACATCACAGGTGGCGTCACGAACACTTGACAAACTACACCTTTAATTGGGCGCCCCTTAGCAGGGCCACGGACTGGGTCGGGCCACCGTGACATCCCCAGAACCGAGACCGAGGGACCCGGTACCGAGTACCCCACTGCCCTGCGCCTGGGGGCGATCCAGATTTAAGGGGTGGAAGCAGAGCTGGGGTGGAGCCTGGGCAGAGTCTCAAGGGGGCTTGAAAATTTTGCCAGTATAGGGCCCTGAAATTCCTGGTGGCAGCCCTGCCAAAATGTGCTTCTTTTAGTGTTCCACGTAATTATGCCCATTTTTGTATCCCTATGAAAGTAAAATGCCTCGATTGTGCCCTCTAGATGGGAAAATTGCCCCCCCCCTGAAAATATTAATACCCTCTGCAAGTGCACTGAGTCTCCTCATGTACAGCTCCCCAATACAAAGAATAGTGGCCCCCAAAGTATTCCCCACATTAGTTCCCACACTGTATTATGGTCTACTCAGCAGTCCTCACACTGCATTATGGCCCCAACAGTAGTGTCTTCATGGTCTTCAGAGTAGTCACTACACTGTATGATGGCCCATACAGTAGTCTCCACACCAGAGGCAAACAGAGAGGAGAGCCCTGTGAAAGTACTGCTACTTTGAGTATGGGAACACTCTGAACTATGATTAAGAACCAGTCAGTTTGAAACGTAAGGCCATGAGTTTCCTGGGTTACTTGCCTTTTTTCTAAACTAATGGTTTTATACCATAATTTTAACCATGCCATACATTAAAGATTTTTGTTTTTAAAGGAAACCTGTCCCCAGGTTTGGCCGATTCGAGTTACTGCCACCCCCTTTCAGGGCTTATATACAGAATTCTATAATGCTGTATATAAGCTCCCGAACTGACCTGTAAGTGAAGAAAAATACCTTAAATTATTCTCACCTTCGCGGAGGTCCGGTCTGATGGGTGTCACTCTTCTTGGTCTGGCGCCTCCCATCTTCTTACGATCCCCGTTCTCCTGCTTACTTCATGTGGATGACGCGTCCCTACGTCATCCACACAGGCTCCCTGGAATCGCGCTCCTGTACAAGCGTACTTATCTGCCCTGTTGAAGGCAGAGCAAAGTAATGCAGTGCGCATGTGCCGGAGCTCTTTGACCATTCTCCGCGCCTGCTTCATTGAATGTTAAAGTTAAAGTATTGAGAAAAGCACGGAGAGAACTTAGTCGGCACATGACCAAAAGAATGGAAATTACATATAAGCGATCATGTGGTTATTGATCAATCTAGCAAGCAGAGCTAAATGTTATCAGTAAGTATGTTACACACTGCTAGTGTAAGCAGGTTGAGGGATGCAGTAATGGATAGGAGGCAGAACAAGGGTTAAAATTAACTTTACTATAACAGGGGTATACTCCACGCAGGGAGGAGAAAAGATATAGACAGGTGGTATTAACACTTTCGTTACACCAACAAAGGGAGTTAGGGCAAAGGGTATAAACAATGTTCAACAGTAGTAAACTTATCAGTCCGGCGGCTTCAGAGTGGGGAGTCTCAGATGTTCAAGGTGGTGCCGACACGGTCAGCACGTGCTGGGAACGATGCAGGCTTGTAGGCGTCGGTGAATCGGTTCCTGGCGATGACAGAGAGTCCTTGATGTCTGCCCCGGGGTCCTGCGTAGCAAGGAGAAAAGAAGTACTGTGCACTTCCAGGGTTGGACGGAGTCCGGCAGAAGTAAGCGGGTGAGTAAGGATAATGCTCTCGGTAAGTAACCCGGTTTCTTTTAGGTGGCACGCGTGCGTTATAGGGTAGCCTGTAATGAGTAGTTACTTGAGCAGCAGGGGCTAACGGGCGCAAAACGTTTCTCCGGTCACATTCTTTGTAAGGAGCAGCTGGAACTATGTAGCGCGGTCCTGTGCTGTCACGGTGCTCAGAGGACGGAGCACCCAAATTACCCTGCTGCACGCTGCCTCTTCCCACCAAGTCTGCCTGCCGTTTTGCGTGCTCTGCCCTTTTTATCCCCACTCCGCCCCCTGCTGTCCAGTGCAAAGATCTGTCCAGGTCTCTAATCTTTCCCCCAGACAACAAAGGTGACAGTCCCGACAGTTCCGGCCCCAGCGTGAAAAAGGTACCCCGATCCGGGCACTTTTCTTACACTAGAATTTGGCATGATACAGTGCCTGGCCTGCTAAACCTCTTTAATCATGCATCCCAACTTTTGAAGAACAGAAAGAGGGACAGTTAATGCGGGGCAGCAAAATTTTACCACATCCATGGCCACACCCCAATCCACGCCCATTTACCATTTCTTTCTCCCCCGGCAGGAGGAGATGTCAGATAGGCGGTGGTAGTGAGGGACATTCAGCAGATGCCTGAGACTGCAGGGCTTTGCCCCAAATGCCAGACTGTCCGCTGTATCCAGGAAAGTTGGGACTAGAGATGAGCGCATGGATGCCTGGGACTCTGGTCCAGTGTGCAAGTCAGTGGTACCCAGGGGTGAACCTAGCCTCTCTGCTGCCTGAGGCGAACGGAAAAATGGCGCCCCCCCCACACACACACAGTCCCTGCCTCACGGCCTGTGCACACACATCCCTCCACCGGACCCAGTAATCGCCGCTCGCAGTAGCATACCAGCAGAGGTGTATCTAGGGTTTCTGGCACCAGGGACAAGAATTCATTTTGGTGCCCCCCCTCCGCCAAGGACATATGCGATTTGCACACTCAGTCATGTACCGACGAGCCGCTCTCCCTAATGCTCTCAATGTTCAGTGAAAAACTGAGAGAAGCAGAAGAGAAGCTCATTGTCACAGGACCATGAGTATGAAAATCGCATATGAGTGAAGTGTCCATGTGACGACTACTGGAACCTGCAGAGCTGAATCCTGACATCGCAGCTTCTGAATTCTCACAACGAATGCACTGCACACTTTTAGGATTCTCCCTTGCCGGTAGACGGTCATGTCAGCACAAGCATGCGATTTGTATACTTCTGACCACATTCCAACTAGATGTGCCCGGCCTCGCTCAGTTCATTTTCATAGAGTGGGGCCACGCATGTCTAGTCAGCACGTGACCGCATTAATATAAATCCCCAGCATGAGAGAATCCTGACAGTGTGCAGTGTGCACTGTGAGAAGTCAGAAGTCTGCAGTCACAAAGAATGACTGCAAACTCATCACAAACCTGGACATCCCCTTTAATGCTCCTAACATAAATAAAAACATGAGAGTTAACATCACAAATAACATTTACATCCAGGTACCTTATAGATGGCGTTGACTCTGGAGCCGTTGTTCTTTTCTTCATCTTGTCCAGACCCCATGATGAGTTTTCTCAGCCACAGCCGTCTCTGCAGACTTCCATCTTCTCCGCTCTTTTGCAGAAAGTCTCCACAAGACGCCCTTAAAGATACAAGTGTCATTATAATGCTCCTGAATAAAAAATTGCCCTCACTATATTGTCTACACAAAATATGACCCCCACACTGTCCCTCTTATGGTACATGCTCTTCACACTGACCTCTCCTTTCTATACCGGCCCCCTCTTCACACTGTCCTCTCACACTGTGTCCCCCCTATAGGGCCTAGTATTTATACTCCATATTTATACTCCATCCTCCCACTCTGTGTGCATGGCTCCCCCATCCTTCTCCCCTGCGTGCATGGCTCTCCCATCCTTCTCCCCTGCATGCTTGGCCCCCCCATCCTTCTCCCCTGCGTTCATGGCTCCCCCATCCTTCTCCCCTGCGTTCATGGCTCCCCCATCCTTCTCCCCTACGTTCATGGCTCCCCATCCTTCTCCCCTGCGTTCATGGCTCCCCCATCCTTCTCCCCTGCGTTCATGGCTCCCCCATCCTTCTTCCCTGCGTTTATGGCTCCCCCATCCTTCTCCCCTGCGTTCATGGCTCCCCCATCCTTCTCCCCTGCGTTCATGGCTCCCCCATCCTTCTCCCCTGCGTTCACGGCTCCCCCATCCTTCTCCCCTGCGTTCACGGCTCCCCCATCCTTCTCCCCTGCGTTCACAGCTCCCCCATCCTTCTCCCCTGCATTCACGGGTCCCCCATCCTTCTCCCCTGCGTTCACGGCTCCCCCATCCTTCTCCCCTGCGTTCACAGCTCCCCCATCCTTCTCCCCTGCATTCACGGGTCCCCCATCCTTCTCCCCTGCGTTCACGGCTCCCCCATCCTTCTCCCCTGCGTGCTTGGCTCCCCCATCCTTCTCCCCTGCGTGCTTGGCTCCCCCATCCTTCTCCCCTGCATTCATGGCTCCCCCATCCTTCTCCCCTGCGTTCATGGCTCCCCCATCCTTCTCCCCTGCGTGCATGCCTCCCCTATCCTCCCACCCTGCGTGCATGGCTCCCCATCCTTTTTCCCTGTCATACTCACCTCTCACCGCGCGCACAGAACTTCCTGGCATCTCTGCAGCGTCTTCCTTCCTGTCTTCAGCGGTCACATGATAGCGCTCATTAATGAGCGGTACCATGTGACCGCTGAAGACCGGATGCGCTGCCGGCGCTGAGACGCAGTTGCAGCCACCGCTGGAGGAAGGTGAGTATTACGTCTTCAGGGAGGGGGGCGGGAAGGAGGGAGGGAGGGAGGAGGGAGGGAGGAGGGGGGCGGGCACTTGACCTCGGAGTTTTATAAAAAAACAAAAAAAACCTAGCAGCGCAAATCCAGTTACTACAGAATCTGCTGCCCCCTCTCTTCTGCCGCCTGAGCCAAAGAGCTCAACTCGCCTCATGGTAGCAGCGTCACTGGTGGTACCTTGCGGCTGGATGGGAGGCCATGAATTTCTTACCATTCCACATTCTCAGCACAGCTTTTGATTAGCCAGAGCTATGAAAACCACAAATGTGTTTTTTAGGTTCCACATAGAAGCATCTAGAGAATAAAAAGCACCAAAACCGCACAATTCAGCAGCATGCTTCTTGTTAAAGAAGACTCGGACTTCTTCCAAGTCTAGCTCAATACTGATACCCAAAAAGAAAAAATGGAGTTCAAGTCCAAATAAATTAAGCAGGTATAAATTTATTACACAAATTAACACATTATTCACAAGTAGTGACTACTGAGCAAAAAATAGGTAAAATACTGATGACCATTATAAGTTCAGCGAGGAAAACAGATAGAAATGTACCATTCCTTGAGCCACTTGTGCGCATGTCTTCTGCGGTCTGCTCTCCGAGGCATTGCCGATGGCACCAGGAAGTGACGCATGCAGTCCAGTGGCGATGCTGTGACTCACAGCACCATTTTGGATTGCCAGAAGTGATGCACCTCTCAGTGAGGTTGACGGGATACATGCGTCGCCACCGGTGACTCATAAGGAGTGATGGAGGGATCTATATAAGATCAAGCCTGATACACACTGCAGTACCGCCCCCTGATGAAGCCAACGCGAAACGCGCATTGGGGCTGCACGGTGGTGAGCCAAATGAAACCACAAAATGGGTAAGAGAGCCAGGGCTTGGGAGGTCATTATATTGACATGGCACTGGTCTCTGGGGATGTAGGATTTCTACACCAGCTATATCTACCACCCTTTTTCCTGGTTCTCCTTCCTATTTGTTTCATCGCAAGGCACTATGCGCATTACTTCATAACGTATGTGGTAATCTCTGGTTGACCCACCGGTCATTTCTATCTGTTTCCTCGCTGAACTTATAATGGTCATCAGTATTTTACCTATTTTTTGCTCACTACTTGTGAATAATGTGTTAATTTTTGTAATAAATGTATACCTTTTTAATTTTTTGGGACTTGAACTCTATTTTTTCTTTTTGAGTATAAGGATTCAATGTTGGAGTGTCCTCATCTCTATTTTTCTGCTCTCTGCTCCCCCACTTGGTGTTGAGCATGTATGACAGACTAATATATATTTCTTCCGTTGTGGGTTGTATTTATCTACCTCAATACTGTCCTGAGGATTCGGCATCCCTTCAAACTTTTTAGGAAGCAAGAGAATGAAGGAATTATTAATCCTGCACCAGGAGATGGAGCTTAACCGTCACCAGATTAATGATCTTGATTATCTTATATGGTCCAACAAGTTTAGGAGCAAATATTCTAGTAGAATCTTTAAGATGAAAATTTTTAGAGGATAACCAGGCAAAATCTTCCACCATAAAGACGGGAGTCCTCCCACGTCTGCAGTTGGCAGTTCTCTTGGTCCTATTGCAAGTTATCAAAAGACCTCTTTAACTTCCCTCTAAACCTTAACCAAATTAGAAGAATATCTTTCCTCCTCTGGAACCGCAGAGTGCAAACCAGAAAAATTTCCAAAAACCAGATGGGAACTCCGACAATAAAAAAGGCAAGCTCTGGAGGTGCAGTAATTGAGTGCAAACTCAGCCAAAGGAATAAAAATTCACCCAATCCTCTTCATTAGATGAGACAAAACATCTTAAATATTGCTCCAATTCCTGGTTCATTCTCTCCGTCTGACCATTAGTCTCAGGATGATAACCTGAGGAGAATGAAAGCTTAATTCCCAACCTATAGAAAAAGGTACGCCAAAAGCTAGCCTCAAATTGAACCATCTTGTTAAAACAGTCAACCACCATCCACACCACAGTACTGCCAGCATAATTAGGTAAATCAGTGACAAAGTTAATTGACAAGTGGGTCCAAGACGGAACCTCGTTAGGCCAAAAAAACCTTGCCGGGGCCTGACGAGAGGCTTTAGTCCGGGCTCAAATCCTGTACTTATGGACATACTCATCCATATTTTTACTACCATTCTGCCAAAAAAAAGGACCTGGAAACAGCTCTCCAGTTGGCAGAGGAATCAGCATGTCCAGCCAACATTGAGTCATGCACCTCGTTAAGAAGATGAGTATGAAGTGAGGAAGGCACAAAAAAAGCCATATAGCAAGCCCTCCAGTGCCCCCCCTGAGCCTCGATAATGTGCTATATGAGATTGATACCCAAAGCACCCACCACTACCCCTTCACTAAGAATTTTGACTGGATTTTTGTCCCTCAACTTTGGAAATAAACTATGTGATAAGGTATCTGCCTTAACATTCTTAGTCCCAGGGAGATATGTCACAGAAAAATCAAATGAAGCGAAAAAGAGATCCCACTGGGCTTGTCTACTATTCAGGCACTTAGCAGCGTCAACATACAGTAGATTTTTGTGATCAGTAAAGACCGTTACCTTATGCCTAGCCGCCTCCAACCAATGTCTCCATTCCTCTAAAGCTCTCTTAACCAAGAGTTGCCGATCGCCTATATCAAAGTTGGACTCTGCTTGCAAGAATTTCCATGAGAAAAAGCACAAGGATGAAAGTAACTGTCCTTCTTCCGTGAAATAACAGCACCCATCCCCACAGAAGAGGCGTCTACCTCAACTACAAAAGGCCATTTTTGTAACATAATCAGAAAAACAACATCGGGTTGACTGAGGACTGGAGCTTTAGAAAGGCTAACTTGAGAGCAGCAAAAGCATCAACAACCTCAGAAGACCAAGAGATAATGTCAGCACCTTTCTAAGTCATATAAGTAAGAGGTTTGGCTATGACTGAGAAGTTTTTAACTTATAATAATAATTAGCAAAACCGAAGAACCGCTGTAAAACTTTAAGATTGGCAGGTTGCACCCAATCAAGGACAGCCTGTACCTTAACAGAATCCATTTGAAAATCTTCAGCAGAAACCAAATGAACTAAAAACAGAATCTGCTGCACCTCAAACTGACACTTCTCTAGTTTGGCAAACAATGATTGTCACGAATAACCTAAAGCACCTGTTGTTAGGGCTAGCGAAACGCATTGAGTAAATATAGATGTTTATTATTATTGGTGCGTTCGCAGCCCGGGGTCCACCGTGCATGAGGAACCCGCTGCTATTGAATGGTGGCACTATTTGGTGGTATAGGCTAGCTCTGTTACTTCACAGAGTAGCCATGAAAGGAAAGCACTGTTAGACTCACAGGAGCACAAGCTAACTGCCGAACTGATAGCAGTCAGTGGTCATGCAAGCACACAATCTCCTCACCGGAGGTGCTGGTATTCTAGGAGCTTATTTCAGCCAGGTCCCTGAATACAATCACACATAACCACACTGGCGCAAAGCACATAACTTGGATTGATACTAGCGCATGGCCGTGCGGTCATGCGACCCTTTTAAAGCTGCAGCAAGTACAGGACCTTCCCAGAAGGACCAATGGGTGGCTGCCACAGAAGTTGAGCACCTTCAGGACCTTCCTAGAGGACCAATGGGATTAGCTGCAGTATCTAAGCATGTGACCCTTGATCTCCAACGAGAGATCTTACAATGGGCATGCTCAGAAGGAGAAAAGCAGGACTTAGTCCCAAAAACGTCTGCTCGCCGCTGCCCAGTACTAGCTACAATGACAGAAGCTGGAAAGGCAGCAGTAACCCTTTGCACAGAGTCAGACTGAGCGAGACGCTGGAATCGACGTCTCCGCTGAGCAGACTCCACTGCGGCAGGAGAAGAATGGGAGACCGCAGTGGAGATGGCCTGAGATTCCCCCTGTGCAGAGGCGGGAACTTAACCCCTAACATTACCCCCTCCTTGGACCTCGCTATGCTCGAAGGCAGCAATGAGCTGCGGAGCCTGAATGTGCTCAGCAGGCTCCCAGGACCTGTCCTCAGAACCATAACCCTTCCAGTCCACCAAATAAAATTTTTTGCCATGTACCACCTTGCACCCCAAAATAGCGTCGTTCACCTCATAATCGTCTGTAGACGAACCCGATGTCCCGGCAGATGACTCGGAAAACCGGGACATGTATACGGGTTTCAAGAGGGACACATGAAAGGTGTCGGTGAAACCCAGGCGTGGCAGAAGGGCTAAACGGTAGACCACAGGGTTAACCTGTTCGAGGACCTTGAAAGGGCCCAAGTAGCGAGGTGCAAACTTAGTGGACTCAACTCGCAGCCTGATGTTATGGGCAGAGAGCCACACTAAGTTGCCAGGAGCAAAGGTCGGAGCGGGGCGCCGATGTGCATCAGGGGGAGGACCTCATTCTCTCCTTGGAGGCCCGAATGGCATCCTGAGTGCGGTCCCAAATGTCCCATGCCTCCACAGCCCAGTCTGCCACCCTGGAGTAGGCAGAAGACACCGGCATAGGCACAGGTACCCACGGATGCTGACCATAGCTAAGGAGGAATGGAGTCTGTCCAGTGGAGTCGGCTACGGCGTTGTTCAGCGCAAACTCCGCTCATGATAGCAAGGATGCCCAGTCATCCTGCCTGGCTGAGACAAAATGTCACAGATATGTGACCAATGTCTGGTTGGCCCTCTCTACCAACCCATTCATCTCGGGATGATATGCAGAAAAGAGATTCAACTCAATGCTGAGAAGACAACAAAGCTCTCTTCAGAACCGAAACGCAAACTGGGGACCCCGGTCACTGACTATTTTGTCCTGCATACCGTGTAGGCGGAAGATGTGTTTTACAAACAACGCTGCCAAGGCCCGTGCAGAAGGTAGCCGTGGAAGCGGCACCAAGTGCACCATTTTAGAAAAATGATCGGTGATAACCCAAATGATGGTACAGCCACGAGACTTGGGCAAGCCCACCACAAAGTCCATCCCGACCATCTCCCAGGGCCTGTCTGCCACCGGCAAGGGATAAAGTTACCCAGTTGGCCGTTGTCGAGGAGACTTATTTTTGGCGCAGGAGACACACGCCCGAATATAATCTCCGACGTCACGGACCATATGCGGCTACCAGTACGTCCTCGCCAGCAGCTCAGATGTCCTCTTTGTCCCAAAATGTCCACCCACCCTGGACGAATGAGCCCAAGAGAGAACCTCCGGTCACAAGTTAATAGGTACAAAAGTCTTGCCCGGAGGCACTGACTCTAGCGATACCAGAGCCACGGTTCTCAGGCTCTCAGAAGGGACAATAAGCTGAGGCTCCCCTTCCTCCTCCTCAGAAGACACATTGGAGCGAGAGAGGGTATCAGCACGAATGTTCTTCTCCCCAGCGAGCTAATGGAGGGTGAAGTGGAACCGGGAGAAGAACAAGGACCATCTGGTCTGACGAGAATTTAGCCGCTGGGCTGTTTGTAAATAAACCAAATTTTTGTGGTCCGTGAAGACTTGGAAGGGAAAGCGAGCCCCCTCTAAAAGATGTCTTCACTCTGAGAAGGCCAACTTTATTGCTAGTAACTCCCTGTCCCCGATGGAATAATTCCTCTCCGCTGGTGTGAAGGTCTTGGAGAAGAAGATGCAAGGATGCTTCCGACCTTGAGCATCCTTTTGGAAGAGGACTGCTCCAGCACCAATGGATGAGGCATCCACCTCCATTATAAACGGCTTATCAACATCGGTATGATGTAGGATGGGAGCGCTAGCAAAATGAGACTTAATAGAAGAGAAAGCCTTGGAGACCTCCTCAGACCACAATTTGGGATTTGCTCCCTTCTTGGTGAGGGCTACCAAGGGAGCTACCAAAGTTGAGAAGTGGGGAATGAACTGGCGATAGTAATTAATGAACCCCATAAAGCGCTGCACCGCTTTAAGAGAATGGGGTTCTTGCCAGTCCATCACAGCCTCTAGTTTGGCAGGATCCATAGCCAATCCCTGGGCGGAGATGATATAGCCCAGGAAAGGTAAAGACTCCTGCTCAAACATGTGCAGCGCCCCAGAGTCCTGGTCGTTGCAGTACTGTGGCTCCGCCACTATGGGGAGCCATGGTGCGTCCGATGGCACTGAAGGAGTTCATCTGATCAGGTATCACAGACACCAATACATTTCACAGCTGGGCCCCCGGGGGGAGCTAAGGGTGCTATTCATTAGGCCACTCCCCACCATAGTGGGTAAACTGGGGGTCAGGCAGGAAGTTAGATCAGAAAGCTGACTGGATTGGACGAAGCAACACCTAGTGGCAGAGGGTGTTGTGGAGGAAGAGACAGTAGGGTCTCTGTCAGGGGTGGGATCCTGACAGAGGCTTGGCATTGGAAAGAACGTAACGGGTCCGCGCCTGCTCCGGGAAGCGGCGGGGCCCCAAGAAAGGACTAGAAGCGAGATAGATTGTGCTGAGTGAGAAACGAGATCAAGCGATAGGAGAATTCCAGTAGGGGTCGTGTTGTAAGACCGGAGCAACACCCTACTGAGGCGCACTACCGGTGGCCGGAACGCCGAGGGAGTATTATAACATTCAGCTTCAAGCAATACTCTAAACAGCGGCAGGACAGTCAGTTTAAGGCGGGCTGTCTAACACATATCACCTATGAAGTCTTGGGAGGCAATTGCGGGAGAGGGGCGTCTCTAGGGTCCCGGAAGAACTCCAGGCCTACCCGACAAACGGGTGCCGTTCTAACTGTAACATCAGGAAGGGACGGACGATTAGAAGAACATCATTTAATCGAGTTGTGAGGGAACTTAAGAAACAGACACAACAGTTGTGGGGTACTTTCCGTAAGCACAGCAGGGAAGGACTACAACACATAGCGCTAAGAAGGAAGGCACCGATTTCCACCTGTGAAGAGAACTCTGGAGGTGCCATTGGACCGGCCGGACTTGCGCAGCTTGGTGAACCATATTCTGGACTGAGGACTCAGAGATCTCCAGTAAAGAGGTAAAGAGACTGCAACCTGGTGTCCTCGTTATTTACCGCGACCTGCACCCCACAACTGCACCGTTACAACACCACTTACTGCACCGGACGTCCCCCACTGACAGACAGGGCCACGGACCGGGTCTAGCAACCGTGACAACTCCAGGACTGAGACCCAGAGGCCCGGCTCCGGGTACCCCTAGGCCCTGCGGCGGTGTGGCGGCGCTCCAACTTGGCGTCACGAACAGGATCTACTTAAGCCTGAGGAATCAGGTCATGTGTGCCTAGGAACTGTGATTTACTGTGCTTGGACTGTACTTTGTTGCAAAGACTGTGTTGCGCCATTTACCGCCAAAAGTTCCCACCAAAAATCCGCCGCCATTACAGCGCTGAAGAGAGCGTAAGAACAGAAGAGGGGCGTGAAGTGGGCGTAGACGAGCTGGAGAGCGCGAACAGCGATGGCCGCCCAGTCTAAGTATTTCTGTGTCCTGAGGACGTGCCCGTCAACAGCCGAGGTCCGCCTCCTGATCTTGGTTGGAGGGTGGAGACCATGGGGACGGGGCCGCCCACGAAAGAGACCGCGGGAAGAAGACATTGGAAGAAAGGCAAAGATGGCGACACCAGGAGCACCACGTGGGGCCGACCCAGCCCGGCCGGAGGCTGTGCAACCTGACATAGCCCCAGAAGCGCCAACGCTGCGGGGTCTGACCCTCACAGGGCCACCAATGGGCGACCCCCTTTGCCGCTGTCGGAGGAATGTGTGGCTGCAGCCGAGGCCCGACAGCTAGCCCGCCGGCTGGAGGCCGATGCCCGCGCGCTCACTCGGCTAGGCCAGCCCACGGAGATCCGTCTGGCCCCAGTGTCCCCTGTTCCCTCCCACTTGGCCGCGGCTGGAAATACGCTACCGACGCCGGGCCTCAAGATCATGCCGGACGCCGAGCATTTACGGCGTCTGATGGCAGCATGGCGGAGCCGAACCCAGCCTGCAACGCAGATTGATCTGGTCAGAGCCCCGGAGATCCCGCCATCACACTGGGGTGTGGTAATCTCATTCAACCCCCGATATGGACGCGGGGTTATCCAGGAAATTGGGGAGCCACTGCAAATCCACGTGGAACGGGAAGAAGTGGAGCCCTGCAGCGGAAGATTCCCCCGCGACCTGGAGCCAGGTGATGCGGTGACGTACACCCGATGGAGGAGGGCTACGGGAGAAGCTGGCTGGATGGCGCGAGGCGTACAGCGGTGTACTGCCTTCCAAGCTGCTGCCGGAACACCGGAAGAGGGTGACCCCGTGGGGAAAGCAGCGGAGCCCGGCCCCGCGGAACCACGAGAAGCCCGGCCTCGCCGTGCCCCGGAGGGACGTGTGCGCCTGCCAGTAAGAAGGGCCTCCCGGCGAGGGATTTTATCGCTGCTGGGACCGGAGCCGCGTCCTGGCTCGCCAGTGCGACCCGTTGGCCTGGTGAGGCCAGATCGGAGACCACCACAGTAAGATTTTACTGTACTTTCTTACTTGTAAATAGTTACTGTTTTATTGCTTTTATGTTGCTGCTAAACCCGTTCAGGGTTAACTCTAAAGGGGATCCTTCTATGGACCTGGGATCCCTATTGTTTTGTTTTCTTGTTTGTCTTTCAAGTTTTTGCACAAAAGTTTACAGAACTGCTGAAATCATGAACAGTGCATGATCCGAACTTTTTGTATATAGTTTGCACCTTATTAAAGGCGCTCCCTACTGGTCTTACTTAAAGAAAGACTCTTTGCGAAGATACCGCACTGGAACCTTTGATGAGTATGGACTGGTAGCTTGAGAAGATACGCTACCTCATAGAGACTTGGTCCCCTTTTAAAGGGGATGTTCATTTGTTGCACGTAAATGGTGATATTGCTTTAAGATCGGTAGCAATAATGTCAATGGAAGAAAATGATGATAATATTTACATGTAAAAGTTATATGTATCCCATTAGTTAATTGTAAAGGAATGCTGATAATGTTCTCTGAAAGAAAAAGTAAAAGGAAGTAATGAGAAAGTTTAATGTTGTGAAAAGAAGATAGTTGATAATGTTGATAAGAAAAGGGGGGGGGATAGAAGGTAAACCCTGCGTTCCCCATCGAAAGTTAGTAATGTGTTACTAAGGACAGAAAGTGAACCCGTAAGGGTTAGTGGGTGAGTCCTTATAGGAGCCAAGTAGAGCCGGCTCGGTGTTCTCAAACTGAAAGAAAAGTTATGTTCTATACTGTGTATAGTAGTTGAAAAGGCAGTAGGCCCTGGCTGAACGGGGCGGTCCTGTAACAGAAGGGAGAGGCAGTAGGTCTGGTGCCGATAGGACAGGCGGTCCTGCAGATCCAAAGTAGGAGAATGAAAAAGTTAAAATACCTTGTAATGTGATTATAGGAAGGTCTTTAGCGGACTAAGAGTGTATATCCTTAAAGGCAAAGTTAAATTATTGGTTAATAATGTTTGCACTTAGTAGAATACCCGGTTGGGTAAGGAAAGTTAATTATAGCATGTTGCTATGATATTTTTGCCATGTTTGTAACGTTCAAGTGTCCTTACCTCCCATAAAGGGAAGCCTGTTCAAGTATACTTATTGTCATTGCACTCAACAAAATTGTATGTCTTTTTGCTAACTTGTATGGTTGTTTTCTTCCCAGTCCCGGAGTACTGTGTTTAACCAGGGGGGAGTGCAGCGCCCCAGAGTCCTGGTCGTTGCAGTACTGTGGCTCCGCCACTATGGGGAGCCATGGTGCGTCCGATGGCACTGAAGGAGTTCATCTGATCAGGTATCACAGACACCAATACATTTCACAGCTGGGCCCCCGGGGGGAGCTAAGGGTGCTATTCATTAGGCCACTCCCCACCATAGTGGGTAAACTGGGGGTCAGGCAGGAAGTTAGATCAGAAAGCTGACTGGATTGGACGAAGCAACACCTAGTGGCAGAGGGTGTTGTGGAGGAAGAGACAGTAGGGTCTCTGTCAGGGGTGGGATCCTGACAGAGGCTTGGCATTGGAAAGAACGTAACGGGTCCGCGCCAGCTCCGGGAAGCGGCGGGGCCCCAAGAAAGGACTAGAAGCGAGATAGATTGTGCTGAGTGAGAAACGAGATCAAGCGATAGGAGAATTCCAGTAGGGGTCGTGCTGTAAGACCGGAGCAACACCCTACTGAGGCGCACTACCGGTGGCCGGAACGCCGAGGGAGTATTATAACATTCAGCTTCAAGCAATACTCTAAACAGCGGCAGGACAGTCAGTTTAAGGCGGGCTGTCTAACACATATCACCTATGAAGTCTTGGGAGGCAATTGCGGGAGAGGGGCGTCTCTAGGGTCCCGGAAGAACTCCAGGCCTACCCGACAAACGGGTGCTGTTCTAACTGTAACATCAGGAAGGGACGGACGATTAGAAGAACATCATTTAATCGAGTTGTGAGGGAACTTAAGAAACAGACACAACAGTTGTGGGGTACTTTCCGTAAGCACAGCAGGGAAGGACTACAACACATAGCGCTAAGAAGGAAGGCACCGATTTCCACCTGTGAAGAGAACTCTGGAGGTGCCATTGGACCGGCCGGACTTGCGCAGCTTGGTGAACCGTATTCTGGACTGAGGACTCAGATCTCCAGTAAAGAGGTAAAGAGACTGCAACCTGGTGTCCTCGTTATTTACCGCGACCTGCACCCCACAACTGCACCGTTACAACACCACTTACTGCACCGGACGTCCCCCACTGACAGACAGGGCCACGGACCGGGTCTAGCCACCGTGACAACTCCAGGACTGAGACCCAGAGGCCCGGCTCCGGGTACCCCTAGGCCCTGCGGCGGTGTGGGGGTGCTCCACATGCACTTCTCCAACTTTGCATAGAGGGAATTTGCCCGTAAGAGGTCGAAGACTCTGGCAACATCTCTCCGGTGGGAGTCAATATCTGGAGAGAAGATGAGAATATCATTCAGATAGACTATGACCGACGTGGAGAGCATATCCCGGAAGATATCGTTAACAAAGTCTTGGAAAACGGCTGGGGCATTACAGAGCTCAAAGAGCATCACCAGATACTCATAGTGCCCATCCCTGGTACTAAAAGCCATCTTCCATTCTTCCCCCTCACGGATGTGAATCAGTTTATAAGCACCCCGCAGATCTAATTTGGCAAATACCCTTGCTCCCCGTAGCCTATCAAAGAGCTCAGAAATCAGGGGCAACGGGTACTTATTCTTAACGGTGATGGCGTTAAGACCTCTGTAATCTATGCATGGATGTAATTCTCCGTTATTCTTCTGCATGAAGAAGAACCCCGCCCCTGCAGGTGACACTGACTTCCTAATGAACCCTCTTGCCAAATTCTCCTGGATGTATTGGGACATAGCTTCCGTTTCCGGGAGAGAGAGGGGATAGACCCGTCCCCGAGGAGGTTCTGCTCCAGGCATGAGATCAATAGGACAGTCATAGGGGCGGTGAGGCGGAAGGGTCTCCGCAGCCTTTTTGGAGAACGTCTGCATAGGACCAATAGCACTTGGGAAGGGAAGAAAGATCTGCGGGTATCTTGGTAGTGGAAACCTGAACGCACTCCCTCACACATCTGCCCTTACATAATTCACTCCAACCCAATATCCTCCCAGAGGTCCACTCAATATGAGGGGAGTGGAAACGGAGCCAGGGTATCATACCGCTGCTGCCGCCTCCTCGCTCGCTCCCGGCCTCTGCTTCTCGTGCGCGTGCGCATACCAGGTTCAGTGCTGCGCGTGTGCACTTCTGATCTTCTGTCGGCGCTCCTCTTCGTCTCCTCTATGGTCCTGGAGGACTAGTACCCGGAAGTCGGTCCTCCTTATTGTCCTCTCTATGGTTCTGGAGGTCTGTTACCCGGAAGTGCTACCCTGCCTTTAGGTATTTAAACCGCTTCCTGCCGTCCCTCTGTGCCTGGTTATCATTTGTTCCTTCAGGTGTTCCTGGCCGCTCTTAGTCTCTGTGAAGTTCGTTTTCCCTCTGACTTTGGGTTTATCCTGTCTTTCCTGTATCATGCTAGCCTCTGCGTTCCCTCAGTTCCTCCGCCAGTCCCTGCACTGCTGGCTGCAGTTTACCCACCAGTCCTGTGTCTCTGCAGTACTCACCTATCCTGTGGTCCTACTATCTCCGCCTCTTCTTGGTCTTCTCCCGACCTGGTCCTCCAGCTTCCGTGGCGATAGTCCCTCACGGGCCTGCCCCTAACTCTCCCTGTATAGGGGGCGGTCTATCTGGTCAGCTCATCCGTGAGGGGTTTGTCGTCGTGGTCTAGAGGGTCCACTTTCCGTTTTCCCTCTTTGAATCGTCACACTCACAATAGGACTGCACTCGGATGACATCTGAGTGCAGCCTGATGCTTACAGCATAACAGTATAACCAGGCCATGGACCCCGCTGGTGTCTCTGCCACTCAAAAGGAGTTACTTTTTTTGCGGGAGAACCAGACTAGAATCATGTCCTTTCTCAAGAACATGGAGTCTCGTCTCGCGACGTTACAGTCTACCGACCCTGGTAACGCTACTCAGTTGGCGGCTCTTCAGCAAGAGTTAAGTCAACAACGGGACACTCAGTCCCATATTTTGAATTTTATGGCCTCTGTCGATAATCAACTTCTCTCTCTTCAGACTGCCGCTTCTGCTCCTGTACAGGCGTCCGCTCCACAGCCTTCACCCCGTCTTGCCAGGCCACCTCGGTATAGTGGGGATCCTAAATTATGTTGCGGGTTTCTCAACCAGTGTCAACTACACTTTGAATTATCCCCGCTACTGTACCCAACTGACCGAGCTAAGGTGGCTTTTGTGATGTCCCATTTGGAGGGCGAGGCTTTGGCTTGGGTGAACCCTCTTTGGGAGTGAGATGATCCAGTGGTTTCTCAACTTGCTCTCTTTTTAGACACCTTCCGCAAGGTGTTTGATGAACCTGGTCGTCTGGTATCGACTACTGAGTCCCTTTTCAACCTTAGTCAGGGGACCCTTTCTGTAGCTCAATATGCCATCCGTTTCCGGACGCTGTCCTCTGATTTAGGTTGGAATAATGAGGCTTTGGTGGGAGCATTTTGGCGAGGTTTGTCTTCTCGTATTAAGGATGAGCTGGCAGGGCGGGATACTCCTTCTGCTTTAGATGACCTTATCTCTTTGGCGACTCGCATTGATTTGCGGTTCCAGGAGCGCTCTCGTGAGGTTGTCAGAGAGAGGAGATCTCCTCGTTTATCCTCCGTTACACGTGGTACTTCTCTTTCCCAAACCACTGCAGCTTCTTCCTCTTCTTCCCCTGAGCCTATGCAGGTTGATCGCCTCAGGCCTGCCGAACAACGCCGAAAGGAGAGACTAGCACAGGGCTTATGCTTTTATTGTGGCAGCGCTTCTCATCTTCTGTGTTCTTGTCCCCAGAAGCCAGGAAACGCCTCCGCCTAAGTCAGGTAAGAGAGGCCTCCCTAGGTAGCCATGATTCCTCTCCACCTTTGATTTTGCCTGTTATTTTACATATGGGTTCCAGTCGCTTCTCTCTTGAGGCTTATGTAGATTCTGGTGCGGCTGGGAATTTTGTTCAACTTGAGCTGGTCGAGAGGCTTGGGATTCCTGTCAGATCCTTGGAGGTTCCTAGGCAAATAGCTTCTGTCGACTGTCAGCCTTTGCGGGAGGTTGTTTCTTCTCTCACAGAGGAGATTGAGATTCAAATTGGAGCTTTACATCGAGAAAAGTTGGCATTTTATGTTTTACTGTCCTTATCCCATGCATTTCTTTTAGGACTCCCCTGGCTAAGAAAGCATGAACCTACTCTGAATTGGCGTACTGGGGACGTCCTATCCTGGGGACAGTTTTGTCAAAACAGATGCCTGCTTCCCATCAAGCCTGCTAGTTTCTCTCCCTCGGCTCCGGAACTAGCGAATCTACCCGCAGCTTATCACTCTTTTTCGGATGTTTTCAACAAAAAGGAAGCAGAGGTCTTACCTCCGCATCGCCCATACGACTGTCCGATAGATCTTGTACCCGGCTCTACTCCTCCTAGAGGTCGTATTTATCCTCTGTCACCCTTCGAGACTCAAGCCATGTCTGAATACATTCAAGAGAATCTGGCCAGAGGCTTTATACAGAAGTCCTCCTCACCTGCAGGCGCTGGTTTTTTCTTTGTCAAGAAGAAGGACGGTTCCCTTCGTTTATTGATTACCGTGGCCTCAATAACATCACCATTAAAAACAAGTATCCACTTCCTCTCATCCCAGAACTTTTTGATCGTCTGCGTGAAGCACGAATCTTCACTAAACTGGATCTCAGAGGAGCCTACAACTTGATCCGAATTCGTTCGGGAGATGAATGGAAGACTGCGTTTAACACCAGAGACGGTCATTATGAGTATTTGGTGATGCCTTTCGGCTTATGTAATGCTCCTGCAGTTTTTCAAGAGTTGGTGAATGATGTTTTTCGGGACCTACTTTACACCTGTGTAGTGGTGTACTTGGACGACATCCTTCTGTTTTCACCGGATCTGCTTTCTCATAGGAGACATGTGCGGCAAGTTCTTCTCCGTCTGAGGGAGAATCGTCTGTATGCTAAACTTGAGAAGTGTGCCTTCGAACAGTCGTCCCTGCCGTTCCTGGGCTTCATCATCTCTGATTCTGGTCTGTGTATGGATCCGGCTAAAGTTTCTGCCGTACTCAACTGGCCACGTCCGCTTGGGGTTAAGGCGATTCAGCGTTTTCTAGGATTCGCGAATTACTATCGGCAATTTATTCCTCATTTCTCCTCCTTGTCGGCTTCCATCTCTTCTTTGATAAAGAAGGGTGCCAATCCTCATCTTTGGCCAGCAGAGGCTGAAAAGGCTTTTCATTCTCTCAAAGAAGCATTTGCCTCCGCTCCTTTACTCCATCGCCCTGAAGCTAATAAACCCTTCTTCTTAGAGGTTGACGCCTCTGCTGTCGGTGCCGGAGCTGTGCTTTCTCAGAAGTCTTCTACTGGTCGTCTTGTGCCCTGTGGTTTCTTCTCCAAGAGTTTCTCTTCTTTTGAAAGAAATTATTCCATTGGCGACAGAGAACTTTTGGCCATTAAATTGGCCTTAGAGGAGTGGAGATATCTGTTGGAAGGAGCCTTACATCCCTTTGCCATCTTTACGGATCATAAGAATTTGGCATACATCCGTTCAGCGCACCGACTGAATCCATGACAGGCCAGGTGGGCCTTGTTCTTTGCCCGATTTGACTTTGAACTTCGCTTCCTGCTTGGAGAAAAGAACTTCAAAGCTGACGCTCTATCCAGGCCCTTCTTGTCGGTGGACACTGAGGAGGAGTCCTCGCACATCATTGACCCCGCTAGAATCATCACACTTGCTCCAGTATCTATGACCTCTTTACCTCCGGGTAAGACTTTTGTTTCTGAGAGGAACAGGAGACATGTGTTACTCTGGGGACATGCTTCCAAGCTAGCGGGACATGTCGGTTTCAAGAAAACTCTTGATCTAATATCTCGTTACTACTGGTGGCCGACTCTTTTGAAGGATGTGCAGTGCCCCAGAGACCTGGTCGTTGCAGTAACGTCGCTCTGCCGCTAAGGGGAGTGATGGTATGTCTGATTGCACTAAAAAAGTTCACCTGACCAGGTATCACAGTCACACATTACACTTCACACTCTGGCCACCAGGGGGAGCAAAAGGTTCTATGTATTAGGCCACTCCTCACACTCTGGTAAAACTGGGGGTTGGATAGGAAGTTAGGAAGAAGCTGACTGGGTTTTGCCCAGGTAACATCTAGTGAGAGGAAAGCGTTACTTGGGAAGATTCAGGGGGTCTCTGTCAGGGGTGGGATCCTGGCAGAGGCCTAGCAAAGGACAGATTGTTACGCAGCCGTGCCTGCACCTCATTGCGGTGGCATCTTAAGAAAGGACATGAAGCGAAGTATATTGTGGAGAAGTAAGAAACGAGATCACAGCACAAAGGCGATAGAACCAGAAGGAGTCGTGCCCCGAGATCGGCAACATCCTTCTGAGGCGCGTAGCCGGCGGCCGGAACGCCGAGGAAGTAATAGACTCTACGCATTACTTTGAACTACAGCAGGGCAGTTAACTTTAGGTTGGCTGTCTCACCTTTTACACCTAATGAAGACAACGGAGGCAATTGTGTCAAAGGGGCGTCTCTAGGGTTCCTATAAAATAACTCCAGGCCTACCCTGTCATACGGGTGCGTCCTATCCATATCATCTGGGGGACGGAGAGAAAGAACAAAAACATACACGACAGTTGTGAGGACTATCCCGTGGTGCTCAGCAGGGAAGTACTACAACACCCAGGCGCTAGTAGGTAGGCTACTGATTTCCACCTGCAAAGGGAACTCTGGATGTGCCTTCGGACCGGCCGGTCTCAGCCAGCCCTGTTAGCAGTGCTCTGGATTGTGGATGCCGAAGCCTTCAGTAAAGAGGTAAAGAGACTGCAACCCTGTGTCCTCGTCATTTACTGCAACCTACACCGTCACCTACATCTTTAATTGGGCGCCCCTTAGCAGGGCCACTGACCGGGTCAGGCCACCGTGACATCCCCAGAACCGAGGGACCCGGTACCGAGTACCCCGCTGCCCTGCGTCTGGGGGCCGCTCCAGATGTCCAAGCTTTTGTGGTCTCTTGTCCTTCCTGTGCCAAGAACAAAGTACCCAGGCGGCTTGCTTCCGGGCTTCTTCTTCCTCTTCCAGTGCCTACCGCTCGGTGGCAACATATCGCAATGGATTTCTTAACTGATCTGCCTCGTTCCTGTGGTTGTACCGTCATCCTCGTGGTTGTGGACCGTTTTTCTAAAATGGCACATTTCATTGCTCTTCCTGGTCTGCCTTCGGCTCTTGAACTGGCGAAGATTTTTGTTCAACATTTTTTCGCATTCATGGTCTTCCACAACACATTGTTTCTGACCGGGGAGTTCAGTTCACCGCTCGTTTCTGGAGATCTCTCTGTAAGTCATTGAACATTTCGCTTGATTTTTCTTCGGCCTATCATCCACAGTCCAACGGCCAAGTGGAGCGTACCAATCAGATCCTGGTTACTTATCTCCGGCATTTCTCCAACGCTCATCAAAATGATTGGTCTGACTTACTACCATGGGCCGAGTTTTCTTATAATAACCACACCAGCGAAGCTTCTACCAAATCTCCATTTTTTGTCGTCTACGGACAACACCCTGGTCTTCCTCTACCAGTTCCTCCTGTCTCTACTGTGCCGGCGGCAGATCTTCTGTCTAGAGAATTCTCCAGGGTTTGGCAGGAGACCAAGTCTGCTCTCGAACTAGCTCAGCATAGGATGAAGAGGCATGCAGATAAAAGGCGTCTCGATTCTCCCGTGTTCCATCCTGGGGATAAGGTCTGGCTTTCTTTTAGATTTATTCGCCTTAAAATCCCTTCACATAAACTGGGTCCCCGTTATATTGGTCCTTTTGAGGTTTTGGCGCGTATTAACAACGTTTCTTACAAACTTAAGTTACCTGCCTCTCTTCGTATCCCTAATTCCTTTCATGTATCTCTCCTTAAGCCTGTAGTTTTAATCGGTTTCATACCTCGACTCTTTCTTCACCTTCGCCTGTTTCCGCAGACAATGTTTTTGAGGTTAAAGGGCCACTGTCACCCCCCTCCAGCCGTTATAAACTAAAAGAGCCACCTTGTGCAGCAGCAATGCTGCAGTCTAACAAGGTGGCTCTTTTAGTTTTTGATTAAGTTTATTACCTCAATAAAGCGATTTGAAAATTGTCCACAAAGACCAGCTATTGTACCGGGAGGCGGTCCGAAGCGTCCTGTATGAATCCCCCAACGGCCGTCACTCTTCTCTTCAGGGGCGCTGGTTTCCGCCCCCTGAGCGCTGTTATCTTCTGAAATCCGGCGCTTGCGCTGTTCTTTCCTGCCTGGGGCCTGCGCAGTATTTACTGTGAGTCACAGCACAGACGCAGGGTGCCTGGACTGCGCCTGTGCCGGCAGTGCAGCCGCCCTGTTACTGAATCCCCGCCCCGCACTGTGCATAATGAATAACACAGTGCGGGGCGGGGATTCAGTAACAGGGCGGCCGCACTGCCGGCACAGGCGCAGTCCAGGCACCCTGCGTCTGTGCTGTGACTCACAGTAAATACTGCGCAGGCCCCAGGCAGGAAAGAACAGCGCAAGCGCCGGATTTCAGAAGATAACAGCGCTCAGGGGGCGGAAACCAGCGCCCCTGAAGAGAAGAGTGACGGCCGTTGGGGGATTCATACAGGACGCTTCGGACCGCCTCCCGGTACAATAGCTGGTCTTTGTGGACAATTTTCAAATCGCTTTATTGAGGTAATAACTTAATCAAAAACAAAAAGAGCCACCTTGTTAGACTGCAGCATTACTGCTGCACAAGGTGACTCTTTTAGTTTATAACGGCTGGAGGGGGTGACAGTGGCCCTTTAAGGACATTTTGGCCATGAAAAAAATTAGAGGTAGAACTTTGTTTTTGGTCGACTGGAAGGGTTACAGTCCTGAGGAGAGATCCTGGGAGCCTCGGGAGAATAATCAGGCTCCTCGAATTTTAGCTAAGTTTCTTTCTGGCCTAAAGAGGAGGGAGGGATGTAAAGACGGGGGTACTATCATACCGCTGCTGCCGCCTCCTTGCTCGCTCCCGGCCTCTGCTTCTCGTGCGCGCGGGCGCATACCAGGTTCAGTGCTGCGCGTGTGCACTTCTGATCTTCTGTCGCCGCTCCTCTTCATCTCCTCTATGGTCCTGGAGGACTAGTACCCGGAAGTCGGTCCTCCTTATTGTCTTCTCTATGGTTTTGGAGGTCTGTTACCCGGAAGTGCTACCCTGCCTTTAGGTATTTAAACTGCTTCCTGCTGTCCCTCTGTGCCTGGTTTTCATTTGTTCCTTCAGGTGTTCCTCTGTGTCTCTGTGAAGTTCGTTTTCCCTCTGACTTTGGGTTTATCCTGTCTTTCCTGTATCCTGCTAGACTCTGCGTTCCCTCAGTTCCTCTGCCAGTCCCTGCACTTCTGCAGTTTACCCACCAGTCCTGTGTCTCTGCAGTACTCACCTATCCTGTTGTCCTACTATCTCCGCCTCTTCTTGGTCTTCTCCCGTCCTGGTCCTCCAGCTTCCGTGGTGATAGTCCCTCACGGGCCTGCCCCTAACTCTCCCTGTATAGGGGGCGGTCTATCTGGTCAGCTCATCCGTGAGGGGTTCGTCGTCACGGTCTAGAGGGTCCACTTTCCGTTTTCCTTCTTTGAATCGTCACACTCACAATAGGACTGCACTCGGATTACATCTGAGTGCAGCCTGATTCTTACAGCATAACACAGGGTATTCCCAGCAGAATCTCGTCCATTCCTTCGGGAAGGACAAGAAGGGAAAAAACCTCCTGGTGGGAAGGGGACATGGATAACGTGAAAGGGACAGTCTGGTGTGTGATTTGTGAGGGAAGTGTCGACCCAATCACTACTCTAACAGTCACCGGTTTGGCGAGCATCACCAGAGGTATTGCATGGCGCAGAGCAAAAGCAGAGGACATGAAATTGCCCTCTGCTCCAGAGTCCACACAAAGCTCGACTGTTAGAGTGGATGAGCCTAACGTGATTGTCCCTTTAAAGGACAGCTTGGATGAAAATGCCACTGTGTCTAGTGAACCTCCTCCAATGGTTACTAGACGCGATCGTTTTCCCGACCGCTGTGGACATTTATTGGCATGATGTCCTAGCTGTTGGCAATTTTTACAAACCACGGGTACTCGAGCGGTCCGAGACTTTGGTCCTGCTCGAGAAACCTCCATGGCCTCATGGGAGTCGGACTCCTGAACGGAAGATTCTAGAGGTCTGGCGAAGGTGGGAGCCAGCAGAAACCTCTGCCTACACTGGGTCCGCTCTAACCTCCACTCGTTAAAACGGAGGTCGATGCGGGTAGATATTGAAATTAGCTCCTCCAGTGTGGCGGGAATCTCCCTGGTGGCCAAGGCTTCCTTCACATGGTCTGCCAGTCCTTTCCAGAACACCGGAATAAGGACTTTATCCGGCCACTCCAGCTCAGAGACCAGAGTCCGGAATTGGACGGCGAACTGGCTGACCATGGACGAACCCTGTGTAATTGCCAACAATTGGAGCGCGGTATCATGGGTGACACGAGGTCCTAAAAAGACCTGTTTCAGAGTGTCCAGGAAGAGAGGAGCACTCTGCACCACACGATCATCACGCTCCCACAGCGGCGTTGCCCACTCCAGCGTCCTGCCCGACAAAAGGGATAAAATAAATCCCACTTTCGCCCGTTCCGTAGGAAAACGTGCAGCCAGGAGCTCTAGATGTATTGAGCACTGACTCACGAATCCCTGACATAGTTTACTGTCACCAGCAAACTTGTCTGGAAGCGGGAGACGGGATAAAGTCGGAGCAGGGGTGGCAGAGAACAAACTGGCTGCAGCTACACTCGCAGCCTGAACAGTGACTGCGGTAACATCCACAGCTGAGGTTGTGCGCTCTAGAGCCGCCCACCTACCCTCCAGCTGCTGGATGTACCACTGTAGATGCTGATTGTCCGCCATTTACTAGCCAGACCCTGGTGCTAGTATTCTGTTAGGGCTAGCGGAATGCACCGAGTAAATATAGATGTTTATTATTATTGGTGCGTTCGCAGCCCGGGGTCCACCGTGCAGGAGGAACCAGCTGCTAGTGAATGGTGGCACTATTTGGCGGTATAGGCTAGCTCTGTTACTTCACAAAGTAGCCGTGAAAGGAAAGCACTGCGCCCTCTTAGACTCACAGGAGCACAAGCTAACTGCTGAACTGATAGCAGTCAGTGGTCATGCAAGCACACAATCTCCTCACCGGAGGTGCCGGTATGCTAGGGGCTTATTTCAGCTGGGTCCCTGAATACAATCACACATAATCACACTGGCGCAAAGCACATAACTTGGATTGATACTAGCGCATGGTCGTGCGGTCATGCGAACCTTTTAAAGCTGCAGCAAGTACAGGACCTTCCTAGAAGGACCAATGGGTGGCTGCCACAGAAGTTGAGCACCTTCAGGATCTTCCTAGAGGACCAATGGGATTAGCTGCAGTATCTAAGCATGTGACCCTTGATCTCCAACGAGAGATCTTACCCTGGGCATGCTCAGAAGGGGAAAAGCAGGACTTAAAACGTCTGCTCGCCGCTGCCCAGTACTAGCTACAATGACAGAAGCTGGAAAGGCAGCAGTAACCCTTTGCACAGAGTCAGACTGAGCGAGACGCTGGGACCGATGTCTCCGCTGAGCAGACCACTGCGGCAGGAGAAGAATGGGAGACCGCAGGGGAGATGGCCTGAGATTCCCCCCGTGCAGAGGTGGGAACCTGACCCCCAACACCTGTCAAACATGCTCCCGGTGCTCCTCACAAGAACCTGAGTAAATCAAAGTATATCACCACAAATCTACCCACCAAAGAAGAAAAAATATAATTTATGAAGTTCTGAAATACAGCAGGAGCATTGGTCAAACCAAATGGCATCACCAAATTCTCAAAGTGACCCTCATGAGTATTGAAGGCAGTCTTCCACTCATCATCTTGGTGAACACGCATAAGTTTATGTGCCCCTCTCAGATCCAGTTTAGAAAGCCACTTGTCTCTGCTAGTTGATTAAACAGATCAGAAATAAGGTAGCAGGTATGGATTACATACAGTTATCTTATTAATCTCTCTAAAATCCAAACAAGGATTTGAATATTTTTTGTTAACAAAAAAAATTCCACAGCAACCGGTGAGGTGGACGGCCTTTTGTGACCCTCGGAGAGACTCTTTTAAATGTACACTTTCAAGGCATCTTTCTGGAAGAGAGCAGTTAAACAGACGTGATTTAGGCAATTTGGCCCCTGGGGTAAATACAATAGACCTATACAAGGGAATTCACAATTGGAAAACAAAAATTCCCCCAAGACTTAACCTTCATAACTCTCCTAATTGATGGAAGGATTGTGTTTCACCAACAAGGGCATACCCAACACAACTTTAGCTGGTAATGAACGAAAGACCATGAGATATATAGATTCTGTGAGTAAAGCTGGAGTCACACTAAACGACTTACCAACGATCACGACCAGCGATACGACCTGGCCGTGATCGTTGGTAAGTCGTTGTGTGGTCGCTGGGGAGCTGTCACACAGACAGCTCTCTCCAGCGACCAACGATCAGGGGAACGACTTCGGCATCGTTGAAACTGTCTTCAACGATGCCGAAGTCCCCCTGCAGCACCCGGGTAACCAGGGTAAACATCGGGTTACTAAGTGCAGGGCCGCGCTTAGTAACTCGATATTTACCCTGGTTACCATTGTAAAAGTTTAAAAAAAAACAGTACATACTCACATTCTGATGTCTGTCACGTCCCCCGGCGTCCACAGGGTTAAAACTGCTTTCGGCAGGAGCGCTGCTAATGCACGCGCTGCTGCCGAGAGCTTCCCTGCACTGAATGTGTCAGCGCCGGCAGTAACAGCGGTGACGTCACCGCTGTGCTCTGCTTTACGGCCGGCGCTGACACAGTCAGTGCAGGGAAGCTCTCGGCAGCAGCGCGTGCATTAGCAGCGCTCCTGCCGAAAGCAGTTTTAACCCTGTGGACGCCGGGGGACGTGACAGACATCAGAATGTGAGTATGTACTGTTTTTTTTTTAAACTTTTACAATGGTAACCAGGGTAAATATCGGGTTACTAAGTGCGGCCCTGCGCTTAGTAACCCGATATTTACCCTGGTTACAAGTGAACACATCGCTGAATCGGCATCACACACGCCGATCCAGCGATGACAGCGGGTGATCAGCGACCAAAAAATGGTCCTGATCATTCCCCAACGACCAACGATCTCCCAGCAGGGGCCTGATCGTTGGTCGCTGTCACACATAACGAGATCGTTAGCGGGATCGTTGCTACGTCACCAAAAGCGTGACGTTGCAACGATATCGTTAACGATATCGTTATGTGTGACTCAGCCTTAAGGCTGGAGTCACACTACGGTACAACTTGACCGAGTGCTATGCAATAAAACATCTTACAGCACTCGGCCCAGTGTTACTCTATGGGGCAGCTCACATCTGCAATTATATTCTCATGCCGAATTGGCATGCGAGAACAATCACAGCATGCTGCGATTAACAGTGAAGGTCAGCTAACTCGCACCCATATAAGTCTATGGGTGCGAGTGACACAACGCACAGCACTCGGGTATCCCCGGCAGCAGAGGAGATGGAAAAGGGTCATTAGCATATTGCATCAGATGCTATTGCATCAGATGCCATACGCTGATGTGACTCCAGCCTAACACTCCCACTCTCATGCTCACATTCTCATCCTTAGAAGTAACATGACTTTGGGCAAGAGGAGAATTGTCAATTGCTGATACTTGGATAGGATGGCTGAGAGTTGACACTGTGTGCACACTCAATAGCAAAATCACTGTCAATGAGATCTAAGGCGAAACCTGAGTCAACAAATGCAGAGTTACTTATAACTCTAGATTTGGTATCCAAAGATACTTGCAGAAAACAACCAGTAGTATGTGTGGCGCCCCAGGGTCCTGGTCGTCACAGTAATGTTGCTTTCCTCACAGGGAGATTGATGGTACGTTTGGAGGCAAGAAAGGATAACTGTAACCAGGTACCACAAACATGCAACACATTCACACTCCAGGCCACCAGGGGGAGATTTGATATTATTTACTAGGTGACTCCCCATATATATAACTGGTAGTCTGTAGGGAAAGTTAGTGAGTTCCAGACATCAGTCTGCGGAGGACAGAGGGTTTACGGAGCTGTGCATGCCACAGAGCTGCAGCTCCCGGGAAGAGACACATAGAAAGCCGAATATGTTGCAGTGAGCATGCAGGAAAGCAAAGCACAGGAGAGGATACCAGAAGGGGACCAGCCCCGAGCAGGCTGCCTCCTTCTGAGGTGCAGAACACCGGTTGCCGGAACACCGAGGTTGTAAGGACCTCCACGCCTTACATCAGAGACAGGCAGGACAGCTAATTGCACGTTACCTGTCCGCACCCACACCCAGGAGGCACGGTAATGAAGCGATGGCCCGAGGGACCACCACGGTGCAGGAGACTACTGTACACAAGACGAGGTGCAAACAACAAAGGATAGATTTATTGGGAGACAGGGAATGAAAGGGACAAGGAAGGTGCAAACAGGAATTTACAATAGCAAAAGATAATGCACATGAATCAACTTGTCTGTAAAACAGCACGGTACCTCAACAATTACAAACTCAAAATCTATCTCACAAGCAACTGTACACAATGAAACATATATCGATGCTACTCTGTACATAGCCTCCCTGGCCTTTACTACTCAGGCCACACGGCTACCGTGCTCTAGCTACTGAAGCCTGCACTAGACCCTAACTGGTGCACCAGGCAGGAACAGACTCACGGTGATGTTGGGGACACAGGTCCAGTCCCAGGGGGCCCCCAAAAGTCCACAACGGTGGTGCGCACGGATTCCTATCAGCTCTGCTAAGCGTGGTCTTCTCCTTGCTCCTGGAAACTGTAAGTCCCCTTTCAAGTATCTTCGTGGCTTCACAACCCAGCGCAGAACAGCCACCCTTTGCTGTATCCAGGAAAGTCTCTTTACCAAACGCAGTTCGTCTCAAGCTGTGAAATCTTCCTTGCAGCCTACGGCTCTTCCTTGCAGACAGACCAGCAGACAGACCAGCACACAGTTCACACAGTTCCCTCTGGAAACTTCTCTCTCTACACGCAGTCCAGGCTCAACTCCTCCCCTCAAGCTAGGGCAGTTCAACTTCACAGCCTTAAGCAGGGGGAAAAGCAGAACATTCCATCTCACACCAGACAAGGGGGTGCAGTCTCTTAAAGTGACAGTGTGTTCCTTACTGTGCATAACAGCACCACCCTCTTACATGCCTCCCTTCTTAATGATGGTCGTCCTCGGCCATCACAGCTCCAGGGTAAAAGTATAATGGAGGAGACAACAAAGGTATACAAACAGACAGAGCACACTGTTCTACATATCGGACTGGTGGAACCCCTGCATTAGACCTCTGGGATCTCCGAAGCTCTTGGCTGTCAGGCAAGGCTTGACTATCTTCCAGAGGAACACTTGTTGCAGGGGACATTGTGAGTTCTTGTCTGGTCTCATCCTCACATGGCGGCACTGGCACATCCATGGGATTACAGTTTCTGGGCGGCTGAGGACCCCCTACTGTGCCAGGGACGGTCCACCACTCCTCATCGATCTGGCCATCAGGCATGACAGATTCAGGAAGTGGAGTGGCGCCTTCAGGCGACAATGGCGTAGAACAGACCTCAGACCAGCAAGGCCGCAGCATATTTCTGTGAAGTACTCTAGGGGCGGATGCCCCATTCTCAATCTGTACCTTGTAGACAGGGCTGTTAGCATACACTCTCTCGATAACCTTGTGCGGCTGGACTTCCCATCTCTCACTTAGTTTTCCCTTGGGGCGTCTCTCTCTGAAAAAACACCATTGGAGGAAACCCTCCACTAAACTAAACAAAAAAACACCAGAACACAGGCAGGGATGCTTACCTGTTCAAGGCCTCCAACAATTGCACTACCCAGGGTGCACCAGGCCCAAATGAAGATAGCGAAAACACAGGTGCAAATAATACCGATGCAGCCAACCTACAATCAGGAATTGGCTGCTTGGAGCACCCGTGCAAAAAAATAGTCTGTATGTGGCATGTTCACACAGGAATACAAAGTATATGGTGAAAAGCCTATTAATGACGCCATATATATAGCGGGCTAACCATGATGCATCCTGTGTGAACAGAGGCCACAGTGTACAGAGCCATCTAGGGCCCAGGCGCACCCTGGAAAAATGTACAGTGCACCAAAAACATAACAATGTATGCAAGGTATTGGTTGATATTATGGCCACAATATTGAAGCTGCCAACCCACGTCAAGGGTCCTTGTATCTTGGCAGTCCTAATCTAAAAAAACACCATTGGAGGAAACCCTCCACTAAACTAAACAAAAAAACACCAGAACACAGGCAGGGATGCTTACCTGTTCAAGGCCTCCAACAATTGCACTACCCAGGGTGCACCAGGCCCAAATGAAGATAGCGAAAACACAGGTGCAAATAATACCGATGCAGCCAACTTACAATCAGGAATTGGCTGCTTGGAGCACCCGTGCAAAAAAATAGTCTGTATGTGGCATGTTCACACAGGAATACAAAGTATATGGTGAAAAGCCTATTAATGACGCCATATATATAGCGGGCTAACCATGATGCATCCTGTGTGAACAGAGGCCACAGTGTACAGAGCCATCTAGGGCCCAGGCGCACCCTGGAAAAATGTACAGTGCACCAAAAACATAACAATGTATGCAAGGTATTGGTTGATATTATGGCCACAATATTGAAGCTGCCAACCCACGTCAAGGGTCCTTGTATCTTGGCAGTCCTAATCTAAAAAAACACCATTGGAGGAAACCCTCCACTAAACTAAACAAAAAAACACCAGAACACAGGCAGGGATGCTTACCTGTTCAAGGCCTCCAACAATTGCACTACACAGGGTGCACCAGGCCCAAATGAAGATAGCGAAAACACAGGTGCAAATAATACCGATGCAGCCAACCTACAATCAGGAATTGGCTGCTTGGAGCACCCGTGCAAAAAAATAGTCTGTATGTGGCATGTTCACACAGGAATACAAAGTATATGGTGAAAAGCCTATTAATGACGCCATATATATAGCGGGCTAACCATGATGCATCCTGTGTGAACAGAGGCCACAGTGTACAGAGCCATCTAGGGCCCAGGCGCACCCTGGAAAAATGTACAGTGCACCAAAAACATAACAATGTATGCAAGGTATTGGTTGATATTATGGCCACAATATTGAAGCTGCCAACCCACGTCAAGGGTCCTTGTATCTTGGCAGTCCTAATCTAAAAAAACACCATTGGAGGAAATCCTCCACTAAACTAAACAAAAAAACACCAGAACACAGGCAGGGATGCTTACCTGTTCAAGGCCTCCAACAATTGCACTACCCAGGGTGCACCAGGCCCAAATGAAGATAGCGAAAACACAGGTGCAAATAATACCGATGCAGCCAACCTACAATCAGGAATTGGCTGCTTGGAGCACCCGTGCAAAAAAATAGTCTGTATGTGGCATGTTCACACAGGAATACAAAGTATATGGTGAAAAGCCTATTAATGACGCCATATATATAGCGGGCTAACCATGATGCATCCTGTGTGAACAGAGGCCACAGTGTACAGAGCCATCTAGGGCCCAGGCGCACCCTGGAAAAATGTACAGTGCACCAAAAACATAACAATGTATGCAAGGTATTGGTTGATATTATGGCCACAATATTGAAGCTGCCAACCCACGTCAAGGGTCCTTGTATCTTGGCAGTCCTAATCTAAAAAAACACCATTGGAGGAAACCCTCCACTAAACTAAACAAAAAAACACCAGAACACAGGCAGGGATGCTTACCTGTTCAAGGCCTCCAACAATTGCACTACCCAGGGTGCACCAGGCCCAAATGAAGATAGCGAAAACACAGGTGCAAATAATACCGATGCAGCCAACCTACAATCAGGAATTGGCTGCTTGGAGCACCCGTGCAAAAAAATAGTCTGTATGTGGCATGTTTACACAGGAATACAAAGTATATGGTGAAAAGCCTATTAATGACGCCATATATATAGCGGGCTAACCACGATGCATCCTGTGTGAACAGAGGCCACAGTGTACAGAGCCATCTAGGGCCCAGGCGCACCCTGGAAAAATGTACAGTGCACCAAAAACATAACAATGTATGCAAGGTATTGGTTGATATTATGGCCACAATATTGAAGCTGCCAACCCACGTCAAGGGTCCTTGTATCTTGGCAGTCCTAATCTAAAAAAACACCATTGGAGGAAACCCTCCACTAAACTAAACAAAAAAACACCAGAACACAGGCAGGGATGCTTACCTGTTCAAGGCCTCCAACAATTGCACTACCCAGGGTGCACCAGGCCCAAATGAAGATAGCGAAAACACAGGTGCAAATAATACCGATGCAGCCAACCTACAATCAGGAATTGGCTGCTTGGAGCACCCGTGCAAAAAAATAGTCTGTATGTGGCATGTTCACACAGGAATACAAAGTATATGGTGAAAAGCCTATTAATGACGCCATATATATAGCGGGCTAACCATGATGCATCCTGTGTGAACAGAGGCCACAGTGTACAGAGCCATCTAGGGCCCAGGCGCACCCTGGAAAAATGTACAGTGCACCAAAAACATAACAATGTATGCAAGGTATTGGTTGATATTATGGCCACAATATTGAAGCTGCCAACCCACGTCACGTTTTCGCTATCTTCATTTGGGCCTGGTGCACCCTGGGTAGTGCAATTGTTGGAGGCCTTGAACAGGTAAGCATCCCTGCCTGTGTTCTGGTGTTTTTTTGGCGTCTCTCTCTGACCAATACCCGGTCTCCAGGTTGGAGCGGTAACTCTTGTGTCGGTTTGCGGGCCGCATGTTCCTTTTCTTGCAGTTGCTGACCCGCCAACCGCCGTATCGCTTGCAAACGTTGCTGACGCTCTTTCACCCATGAGGTGACATTTCGCTCCATCAGCTCCGTAGTTTGTATGGTCTGGAAGGGTGCCCTCTGTTCAGTACTCTTAATGAGGTCACATACTCGACACTGCCGGCAAACCTCTTCCACCACAAGCTCCAACCGGGGGCAATACACATACCGCTGCAACCATTGGTAGGTCTTTGTGGGGCCGAAGTGCGCTCCGAATTCATGGGCTTCTTTAGCTACTTCTTGAGCCATTCTTCCTGGGATGACCACTTGCCACCTTACTTCCATATCCTTTGGCTGTTGCCTCTTACGATATAGTACTGACTCTCGCACTTCCAGTCTTTCCCACTGGTGCAACACACTCCTCGTTTCAGAGTCCAGATTTTCTCTCTCTTGTTTGCCAGGCTTCCGTTTTTGCGTTACCCTCCACTTCATCAGTCTCAGCCCTTCGTCTTCATCCTGAACGTGCCCCCATTCTTCATTGGTTCTCCCCAGGGACCGAGGTAATGCGCAGGCCTCCCTTCTTGACTGGGCCGCAACCATTGGAGTCTTGAACTTATTGAAGTCTGGGGTTTCCTCCTCTTCGAGTTGCTCATCAAGATCCCCCACTGGGGTCTCCACTGGCACTCTTGACAGCCCATCTGCATTTGCGTTTTCAGTAGCAGAGCGATAGCGGATGGTAAAGTCGAACTTGGCCAGGCGAGCCATCCACCGTTTGGTAAACATAATCTGATCGAGTTCACGTAGGATATTCATTCCCAGTACTACAGGCACATCTTTCTTGACAGGCTCAGGGACTAGTAGGATCCCTTTTCTTCCAACTACTTGTCCACAGATTCGAATATTCATCCACACGACCCCTGTGACCGCAATCGGTTGTTGGTTGGCAGCAAACAAGCGAATCAATGTCTCCTTTTCTGGCTTGGCCAGGTTCTGAAAATGCTGCTTGAAGCACGCTTCTGACATCATTGTCACTTGTGACCCGGTATCTACCAGGCAATCCACCAGAACTCCTTCAAATTCAGAACGTAGGATGGGGCTCCCAGCGATCAAGTGTTCATTATGATATGGAGCGGCCTCTCTTCTCGCCTCCCCCGCAGAGTGCCGCACTACTGCGGGGGTTGGTAGTTTAACGGCGGCTTCCACTGGCCTTGAGTATAGTTCCGACAGTCTCTGGCAAGGTGCCCCCGTCCTCCACACTCCCAGCATTGCATGCCTCCTCCTCGCCGAGGGGTACTTCGAGCCTGTCCTCGTGCCGCCGATGCCTGACGGGAGGGGGCCTGTTCCCACTGATCCCTTGTCGATCGGGCCGAAGAATGGTTGTATGAGTATGGTGGGTCAGTTCCTTGTAGTTCCCCCACTCTCCGCTCCATCTGGGTCAGTTTCTCTTGCACGTTAACAAGGGACCGCTGCAAATCTTGCACTACCTGGACCAGCACATCTTGATGGTTTGGGTCCCCTCTGGAATTGGCGCCCTGGACACGTATCACTCCAGACGCATAGCTTTCTTCTTTACTTCGGGCCACTGTTTCCGCCATGACTTGTCGAAACGTAAGGGCTGGATCTGCCCGGACCCGTTCTGACAGTGCTTGCCTCAAGCATGTGCTGTGTAGTCCCAGAATAAATTGCTCCCGGAATATCCGGTCCTTAGAGCCCATGCCGCCAAGTCCATCTGCCTCCTTTCTCTGCACCTCTTCGAACACTTCTTGCAGTGCTGTTGCATACTGAGAAATTCCTTCTTCTTCCCGCTGCAGCTTAGAGAAAAATTTGGCGCGAAGATGTCCCGCGCTAGCAGTCTCGCCGTAGATCTCTTCCAGGAACTTCACTAGCTCCTTCAGGGTACTGCGGGTGAGTTCTGGTTGTAGGCAGACGTTTCTGCGGGCTTCCCCCTCTAGGGCAGTTAAAGCAATGTCCACTTCAAGGTCTGGGCTTATGTTATAAATCTTCAGGGTGCATTGCAGCCGGGACACCCAGTCGGACAGTGGCATATTCTTGCCGTCAAATTTTGGGAGCACACTAAATATGGTGCCCATAGGGAGTGTCCTTGCAGGGGTTCCACCAATGCCAACAGCATCCCCATTAATGTTAGCATTCCCGCCATTGCTGTCTGCTGCCTCCATCTTGATGACAGTACCCTGCTCGCAGCGCCACTTGAAGCGATGGCCCGAGGGACCACCACGGTGCAGGAGACTACTGTACACAAGACGAGGTGCAAACAACAAAGGATAGATTTATTGGGAGACAGGGAATGGAAGGGACAAGGAAGGTGCAAACAGGAATTTACAATAGCAAAAGATAATGCACATGAATCAACTTGTCTGTAAAACAGCACGGTACCTCAACAATTACAAACTCAAAATCTATCTCACAAGCAACTGTACACAATGAAACATATATCGATGCTACTCTGTACATAATCTCCCTGGCCTTTACTACTCAGGCCACACGGCTACCGTGCTCTAGCTACTGAAGCCTGCACTAGACCCTAACTGGTGCACCAGGCAGGAACAGACTCACGGTGATGTTGGGGACACAGGTCCAGTCCCAGGGGGCCCCCAAAAGTCCACAACGGTGGTGCGCACGGATTCCTATCAGCTCTGCTAAGCGTGGTCTTCTCCTTGCTCCTGGAAACTGTAAGTCCCCTTTCAAGTATCTTCGTGGCTTCACAACCCAGCGCAGAACAGCCACCCTTTGCTGTCTCCGGGAAAGTCTCTTTACCAAACGCAGTTCGTCTCAAGCTGTGAAATCTTCCTTGCAGCCTACGGCTCTTCCTTGCAGACAGACCAGCAGACAGACCAGCACACAGTTCACACAGTTCCCTCTGGAAACTTCTCTCTCTACACGCAGTCCAGGCTCAACTCCTCCCCTCAAGCTAGGGCAGTTCAACTTCACAGCCTAAAGCAGGGGGAAAAGCAGAACATTCCATCTCACACCAGACAAGGGGGTGCAGTCTCTTAAAGTGACAGCGTGTTCCTTACTGTGCATAACAGCACCACCCTCTTACAGTAACACCCCACAGAGCCGGGTCATCTAAGAGACCCTATAAACAGGCTCAAGTAACCAGTCATACGGGTTTTGTCCTATCCTATCCGGGGACAGAGAGAGAGAGAGATAACATCTGTGAGGACCTTATGTGAAGCTTCTAGCAGTAAGGAACTACACCACTACAGTGCAAAGGAAGGCTTCTATTTTCCACCTGGATAAGGGGACTCTGGACTTGCTTCCAAACCGGCCGGACCCTACCTGCCCTGTTATCCAGTGCCCTGGTCTGTTGGCTGCTGAAACCAACAGTAAACAAGGTGAAGAGACTGCAATCCTGTGTCCTTGCTCTTCTCTGCACCTTTCACCATACCGAATACCACAGGTGGCGTCACGAACATAAACTTTATCCCTTTAAAGACCTTTCCCTTTTACATGGGCGCCCAGGGCCACAGACCGGGTCGCGACCACCGTGACATCCCCCCTGTGAATGCAGGGCCCGGTACCAAGTACCCCACGGCCCTGACGGGCGACTTATATGCATGAGAGATAACTTCAAACTGTTAGGATCAGTGTCTTTACATCTTAGTTTTTTATTTCCTCTTTACCTTTAAGCAATTAATTGCTGAATTTGAAACACTAAATCATAGCATGACCCGTTCAATTGCAGTATAAAGAGAAACAAGCTGGTGTTTCAAGTACAACTCCCTCTTGGACTCACTGAAGGTCCCAATTTGCATGGGTTCACCTGCCTCAATTAGATGAGAGGGTGTAAACACAGAAACAGTCTCAAATGTGTCCTTATCACCAAGATGTCGGTCCAGACACATGAGACATGGCCTAATCCAGGGACAAAGGAGAAGAACTATAAACCATCATGTAACATTTTACTAGAGAGACCCTTTCAGAATTGGCTGCGGACAGCTGGGTCATTCTAGGAGGTCTCCACTGCCCAGTCTCTGAACTGAGAGCAGTTGTCTTTCACTTTACGATTTCCCTAAACCAACTTAAGGATCATTGATTCAGCAACCACAATTTTATCTGGGCGGTCTTAAATGGAAAATTCAAAGGCAAAGAAAATCCCCAAACTTGAGAATCTCCATGAAGCAACGACAAAAAATACCCACACATTGACTCTCTCCCTGGACGAGGTAGGACAGAGATGAAAATACAATTTACATCAAGTAAAAAGATGGAAAACTTACTTCTGTCCCTATCGAAACAGTCCGGTTAGGCTCAGATGACTGATTAGGGTGGAGTATAATCTGATTAGCAGTGGAAAATGCAAGCTGTTGTTGCTACTTGATGTCTGCCACTTCCAAAGACAAAGTCCACAATGGCATCCATGTGCTGCCTGTGATTTTCACAGACCCATAGACTTGTATTAGCACTTTTCATTCATGTTGCTAGAAAAAACATACCATGTGAATAGTGTTATAAAAGTAAACACACACTCACTCACGGATAATGGAAAAAGGGAAGACATACTACAGGGAAACTCCCAACTCACACTCAACTGGTCACTGTACAGACTAGAAGAAACTGACTGTGCAACACAAAAACACCACCTCGGACCTAGATCTCTAAAAGACCATCGAGCGGTTTCTCGTATCTCCTCAGGAACCAGAGTGGAGCTCGCAACAAACTGCCAGCAAGAGGAGAGGAAAATGTGCGGGAAGACATGAGAACCCAGGGTAAGGAAATTAAAACATGTTCATGTAAGGTAGAGAAGGGAAGGAAAGCCAACAATAAATGGAACAATAATAACCTCCCAGAAACCTAAAAAGGTGAAAAAAAGAGGACTGGTAAGGAAAAAAAAACAAACACTCACTGTAGGAATTCAACTGGTGTTTACCATGCAAGGTAAACTCCTTAGCTGAAGAGCTGTGATTGATAAAACCAAGTTCATCTAGAGGTATAGCCAGCAAGGAAGTGCAGTGAAGGGTGAAAATATAAAACCCAACTCAGAATTTGATAGGGCAGATCAAAATGGAAAAATTGAAAACACCTACAGAGGAGCAAACCAAAAAGGGGAACAAAGACAACTGGAATGATGAGCATGTGGACAGGAAAAAAGGCAATAGCTCAGCAAATAGAGGAACCCACCATAGATGAACAGATCAGCGGATCGAATCCCCAAAGTGATCCATGACAGCTAGAGGCATCAATTTTATTGGGTAAGTGTTCTATCTGTGACAAATAAATGTCTGAATGAGGCCTGGCACTGTCCAATCAGTGGTGAGAACAAGTGAAATTATACTGGCACCTTCACCTGTGTGGTGCAACAACTGATGTCCTAGATAGATGGGTACAATTATTGCAAATAGTGGGATAAATTCTTCCATCGGTTTCAAGGAAAAAACTGCCATGTGTGAACCCAGTCTTAGTGATATAGCTGATCAGTGTATGTTTACAGCTGAAAATATTTATATGAACACATCTACTGTGAGCTGTATAATGCTGTTAATTACAATCACAATAGTTACTCTTTAAATCATTAGGGTAAGGTTCCACGTTCCGGATTGCCGGCGTTTTATACGGAGTGGAAAACTCGTTTCGCCCAAAGCGCCGCCCCCTTCTATACTCGTGGTGATTCTGGATGTATTCTTTGCACACATCCGGAATCTCCGCACCCCATTCATAGGGCCCTGTGTTTTACCTTGCGGCGACGCAGCGTCGCCGCAAGGTAAACAGACATGCTGCGTTCTAAAAAGACACGTCGCATGTCCGGAAACGCAGGGCCGCCGGGTGCATGTTCGCACGCATAGTGGAGATGGGATTTCATAAAATCCCCTCCACTATGCTGTAACATCTGGACGCTGCAGATTGAACGCTGCGGTTGTACGCAGCGTTCAATCCACAGCTAATCCGGATGTAATCCGGACCGTGGACACGCACTGTAAGGTTCATACAAATGGTAAACAACATTGCATAGAATTAAACATAAAATTACATTACAACAAAATTTTAAACATTTTCCAGCAAAAGAAAAAGAAAAACTAGGTTTACCACAAGGTGGCAGTACAGGTTCAATATCCAGTTCACCGCAGGTAGGTGTGACTGTAGATTTGGCACATGAACAGGTAAGCCAGAACAATATTCAAGAAGCTAATAGAGAAGTACCAAAATCATATGTAGCCCATTTTTTTGGTGTCTTCGTCATAACTTATTAGGAAATAATTGCCATTTTAAATATGATAAAAATGAACGTAACATACAAACAGCATTCCCAAGAAATGATACGATTTGGATACAAACGGCATTGTCTAGTCCTTTTTTTTCTGTGACCCCGCTAGACAGACCAGGGCGGTGTCTGGGCCTACCCAGCTGTGATGAAAGCCTGTTTCAAAAATAACAATATTTCTCAATTTACTTTTCATTTGCCTCCCAGTTTGAGAACTGCTCGTTTAGACTGGCAAAGAACATTGACATTATAAAGTTTACATAAGACATCTATTTTTTAAAGAAGTTGTGCCAAATTTGTAAGCTATTGTTGCTTTGTAGAAAAACCGACAGAGATTAAACTAGCCATAACTAAATATATAAAAAATGTGAATATTAAATATAGCAATTAGGACACAAACAGGTTAAAATAAAAAAGGTGTAAATCTGTACAGAGAATAAAGTGGTAGTCACATGTATAATCAATTCAATATACATTTAAAGTCATAATAAAATATCACATTTCTTAGTATTCCACGAACAGACACAGTATCAAGCTCATATTATCGAAAATGAATAGAATGTTATTTAGCCTATGCACCACATAAAAAGCAGGACCCCGAAAATCACTGTTTCATTGATCGTGCCTACAGCAGTGAGAGAAAAAATAATCACTAAATGTATATTCAAATGGTACAAGGTAGTGCTGACACCATGTATCATCCAAGAAAAAATAATATAAAAAGAGAAAGATGGAACAATATGCATAGAATAATATAAAGTGCTAAAGTGCATGGATAGGGTATTATGAAAAAAACATGTTGGTAAGGTGCAAATAACAGTGCATCACTGAGCTATCACATATGTAAATAAGGCAAACACATACCTCCCAACCGTCCCGATTTCAGCGGGACAGTCCCGCTTTGGCACCGGGGTCCCGCTGTCCCGCTTCGGGCATTTAAAATCCCGAATTTGCGGCCGCCGGTGAAGCCCCGCCCACTTCCGGGACGTAGAGAGAGCCAGCCTGTTTTTTTTTTTTTTTTTTATAAAAGCTGCCTCCTGACCGCCCGCGCAACACCCCCCCCCCCTCCCGCCCCCTGTGCGGCGCTGCCACGCTGAAGGAGAGAGCCTGCAGCAATCAAGAAGAAAGGTCAGCGATTCACTACCTCTGGCTGTGTGTGCACGGAGCTCCGGCTTCTGCTCTTAGCTGCTATCCCGGCAGAGAAGGAGAGACGGGGGAGGTGCCGGGATAGTGCAGAGCTGTGAGCAGGAGACTGAAGACTTCAGCAGAGAGCTGCACATGGACATCAGCCGCCCCTGCATCACAGAGGAGATTGTGTGTGTGTGATGTGTGTAATGGCTGCGTGTGTGTGTGTGATGGCTGCGTGTGTGTGTGATGGCTGCGTGTGTGTGTGTGTGTGATGGCTGCGTGTGTGTGTGTGATGGCTGCGTGTGTGTGTGTGATGGCTGGGTGTGTGTGTGTGATGGCTGGGTGTGTGTGTGTGATGGCTGTGTGTGTGTGATGGCTGTGTGTGTGTGTGATGGCTGCGTGTGTGTGTGATGGCTGCGTGTGTGTGTGTGATGGCTGCGTGTGTGTGTGTGATGGCTGCGTGTGTGTGTGTGATGGCTGTGTGTGTGTGATGGCTGCATGTGTGATGGCTGCATGTGTGATGGCTGCGCGTGTGTGTGTGTGATGGCTGCGTGTGTGTGTGTGATGGCTGCGTGTGTGTGTGATGGCTGCGTGTGTGTGTGTGATGGCTGTGTGTGTGTGTGATGGCTGCGTGTGTGTGTGATGGCTGCGTGTGTGTGTGATGGCTGCGTGTGTGATGGCTGCGCGTGTGTGTGTGTGATGGCTGCGTGTGTGTGTGTGATGGCTGTGTGTGTGTGTGATGGCTGCGCGTGTGTGTGTGTGATGGCTGCGTGTGTGTGTGATGGCTGCATGTGTGTGTGATGGCTGCGTGTGTGTGTGTGATGGCTGCGTGTGTGTGATGGCTGCGTGTGTGTGATGGCTGCGTGTGTGTGATGGCTGCGTGTGTGTGATGGCTGCGTGTGTGTGATGGCTGCGTGTGTGTGATGGCTGCGTGTGTGTGATGGCTGCGTGTGTGTGTGTGTGTGATGGCTGCGTGTGTGTGTCTGTGTGATGGCTGCGTGTGTGTGTGTGATGGCTGCGTGTGTGTGTGTGATGGCTGCGTGTGTGTGTGATGTCTGCGTGTGTGTGTGATGGCTGCATGTGTGTGATGGCTGCGTGTGTGTGTGTGATGGCTGCGTGTGTGTGTGTGATGGCTGCGTGTGTGTGTGTGATGGCTGCGTGTGTATGTGTGATGGCTGCGTGTGTGATGCATTTGTGTCAAAGCTGCATGTGTTTGTGAGCTGCGTGCGTGTGTGAGCTGCGTGCGTGTGTGAGCTGCGTGCGTGTGAGCTGCGTGCCTGTGTGTGAGCTGCGTGCCTGTATGTCATTATATAGTATGGAGCATCATGTGTGGTCATTATACAATATGGAGCATCATGTGCGGTCATTATACAGTATGGAGCATCATGTGCGGTCATTAGACAGTATGGAGCATCATGTGCGGCCATTATACAGTATGGAGCATCATGTGCGGTCATTATACAGTATGGAGCATCATGTGCGGTCATTATACAGTATGGGGCATCATGTGTGGCCATTATACAGTATGGAGCATCATGTGTGGTCATTATACAGTATGGAGCATCATGTGTGGTCATTATACAATATGGAGCATCATGTGCGGTCATTATACAGTATGGAGCATCATGTGCGGTCATTAGACAGTATGGAGCATCATGTGCGGCCATTATACAGTATGGAGCATCATGTGCGGTCATTATACAGTATGGAGCATCATGTGCGGTCATTATACAGTATGGAGCATCATGTGTGGCCATTATACAGTATGGAGCATCATGTGCGGTCATTATACAGTATGGAGCATCATGTGTGGCCATTATACAGTATGGAGCATCATGTGCGGCCATTATACAGTATGGAGCATCATGTGCGGCCATTATACAGTATGGAGCATCATGTGCGGCCATTATACAGTATGGAGCATCATGTGCGGCCATTATACAGTATGGAGCATCATGTGCGGTCATTATACAGTCTGGAGCATCATGTGCGGTCATTATACAGTCTGGAGCATCATGTGCGGTCATTATACAGTCTGGAGCATCATGTGCGGTCATTATACAGTCTGGAGCATCATGTGCGGTCATTATACAGTCTGGAGCATCATGTGCGGTCATTATACAGTATGGAGCATCATTTGCGGTCATACAGTATGGAGCATCATGTGCGGTCATTATACAGTATGGAGCATCATGTGTGGCCATTATACAGTATGGAGCATCATGTGCGGCCATTATACAGTATGGAGCATCATGTGCGGCCATTATACAGTATGGAGCATCATGTGCGGTCATTATACAGTATGGAGCATCATTTGCGGTCATACAGTATGGAGCATCATGTGCGGTCATTATACAGTATGGAGCATCATGTGCGGTCATTATACAGTCTGGAGCATCATGTGCGGTCATTATACAGTCTGGAGCATCATGTGCGGTCATTATACAGTATGGAGCATCATTTGCGGTCATGCAGTATGGAGCATCATGTGCGGTCATTATACAGTATGGAGCATCATGTGCGGTCATACAGTATGGAGCATCATGTGCGGTCATTATACACTATGGAGCATCATGTGCGGTCATACAGTATGGAGCATCATGTGTGTTCATTATACAGTATGGAGCGTCATGTGTGTTCATTATATATTATGGAGCGTCATGTGTGGTCATTATATATTATGGAGCGTCATGTGTGGTCATCGTACAGTATGGAGCATCATGTGTGGCCATTATACAGTATGGGGCACTGTGTGGCCATATTTTTTTGTTTATAATTATTGTATATGAAACAGTGTGATCGGCAGTGCTAAATGGGTGTGGTTGGGATGTGGATATGGGTGTGACTAATTATGAATGGGTGTGGTCAGAGGCGTGGCCTAAAATTTGCCGCGGCGCGCAAAGCGCGCCGCAAACTTTGTCCCTCTTTCCCATCTTCAAAAGTTGGGAGGTATGCAAACATACAGTATAGGTATATGAAAACAGTATAAGGTGCTATCAATAGTGCAAAACCTAAACAGCTTCCTGTAAATTCACATACCTAAATAGATAATCAGATTAGCACTGGATGTTTGTTATAATATTTTATTATTAGTCCATTCAGTAAAGCCTTTAGATAAATAAAGCAAATGCTCAAGGTTAATAATAGGCTATCTTAGCGGAATCCAGAGAAACACATAGTGACAGAAATTGTACATGGACTAAGGAGAAACAATAATTATCACTGATCCCTTTAACGCGCGTTTCGCCTATTGGCTTCTTCAGAAAGGGTCTATCGTTATGTAGTTAGAACGGATTGATCTCTAAGGGTTAAACCATTGGCACTCCCGTTGAACCCCAGAATGGACTCAGTTGAATTCAATCCCCTCTCCATTCATTGTCTATGGCACTGGCGGAGATGTTGGACGCTGTATGTGCAGTTTGCTTGGCTGCTCATTACTGTTGAGTGGCGCTTGTTCCATCCAACTGACTAGCCAAACAGGGAACCACTCAGCTGTCCAAGGAGAGGGCATTTTTAGTGGCCAATTGGCAGTCCGAGTGTCTCGTTTCTGATTGCTTTGCTCTGTGTCAATTTTTGATAATATGGCAGGAGGGAATCCACACAGTGCGCAATGCGCATGATGTGAGGATTCACAAGTCAGCAGTCACATAGATTGTGTGCAGACTTGTAGTTTAAAGGGAATTTGTCACCCCCATTGGATGGATATAGCCTATTAATAGTACCTATTCCTCCCTTCTATAGGCATTGGCCTCAGTGTTCTTCTGCACAGGCAACGGCATGGGCGGCGATAAGGTGCTCTCCCCACTTCCTTCCTCCTTGCATAGTTAGGAACTGTACAGTTTTACCGCTGAGTGCCTGCTATATTTTCCTCAAGTACGTCTGATTGAGGCCTAAGGCCACACATTGGTGTGGTTTTGTTATTACATTTTTGGACATAAAGTGCAGGTGAAACACATGATTACATGAAATCATCTAATGATGAAGACAGCTCATCATTACCACAAAAGAGTACCTGAAAAACAAAAGCATATGCTCTATAGCAGGGGTGTCAAACTGCATTCCTCAAGGGCTGCAAACAGGTCATGTTTTCAGGATTTCCTTGTATTGCACAGGTGATCATTTAATCATCTGCACAGAATGATTCCAGCACCTTGTGCAATGAGAAGGAAATCTTGAAAACACGCATGGTTTGAGGCCCTCGAGGAATGCAGTTTGACACCCCTGCTCTATAGTAATGGTAGGCACCTTAGAAGAATAGGTGGGTAGGTCTGTAATGACTCAATTACCTCAGTGGATGTTACACACGCAGGTGGCGCATGTGGTTCGTGGACCCACTGTGTCACAGACCAGGCTTACCCTAGAGGCACGTGACTAAGCGGCTACCTTGGTGTTCACTGTAGCCTCTAATGGCGAGGTCAGGCTTGTGCAGCAAGGAGTCTAAGCCGTGAATCCAGATTACTTGACAGGACAGGTTCTGACTGTGCAGACAGGCCGGCCACTGAGACAGGTTCTGACTGTGCAGACAGGACGGCCACTGGGACAGGTTCTGACTGTGCAGACAGGCCGGCCACTGGGACAGGTTCTGACTGTGCAGACAGGCTGGCCACTGGGACAGGTTCTGACTGTGCAGACAGGTCAGCCACTGGGACAGGTTCTGACTGTGCATACAGGCCGGCCTCTGGGACAGGTTCTGACTGTGCAGACAGGCTGGCCACTGGGACAGGTTCTGACTGTGCAGACAGGTCAGCCACTGGGACAGGTTCTGACTGTGCAGACAGGCCGGCCACTGGGACAGGTTCTGACTGTGCAGACAGGCCGGCCACTGGGACAGGTTCTGACTGTGCAGACAGGCCGGCCACTGGGACAGGTTCTGACTGTGCAGACAGGCCGGCCACTGGGACAGGTTCTGACTGTGCAGACAGGCCGGCCACTGGAACAGGTTCTGACTGTGCAGACAGGACGGCCTCTTGGACACGTTCAGATGATGCAGCCAGGACAGCCACTGGGACAGGTTCTGACCATGTAGAAAGGACGGCCTCTTGGACATGTTCAGACGATGCAGACAGGACAGCCACTGGGACATGTTCAGGTTGTGCTGACAGAAGCCAAATGGAGGAAAGGAACTGAGACATGAGTTACATGACTGGATTATAAAAGTATCATGACAAAAGAAGCATTATAAAATAAAATTACAGTTATTAACAAACGTGGTAAGTGATGGCACTAAGGCGCTCACAAGACAGAACATAAATTCAAAATTTAATTCAATAAAAAGTATGAAACAGAAATAATCTGGTATAAAGCAGACAGAGCAGTCAGGTTGGTTAATAAAGCGCAATGTGAAAGCAGCAAAAATGGGTACACATGTGACCATAAATGTGCAGGAAGCTCCAATAGGTATAGTGTAGAATGCATGTCTACATGTGTCACTACAGACCAGCAAATAGTACCATACTTGAGTTGACATATATGTGTAGCGCCCCCACCGCCGCAGGGCCGAGGGGTACCCGGTACCGGGCCTACGGGTCTCTGCTTCTGGGGTTGTCACGGCGGCTAGGCCCCGGTCCGTGACCCTGCCGTGGGGCGCACAGTGAATGATAGGTGTGGATGTTGGTAGTGGTGGTGCGGTGCAGTAAATAACGAGGACACCAGGTTGCAGTCTCTTTACCTCTTTACTGAAGATCTCTGGGTCCTCAGTCCAGAATACGGTTCACCAGGCTGCGCAAGTCCGGACGGTCCGATGGCACCTCCAGAGTTCCCTTCACAGGTGGAAATCGGTGCCTTCCTTCTAGCGCTATGTGTTGCGGTCCTCCCCTGCTGTGCTTACGGAAAGTCCCCACAACCGTTGTGTCTGTTTCTTAAGTTCCCTCACAACTCGATTAAATGATGTTCTTCTAATCCTCCGTCCCTCCCTGTTGTTCTGGTTAGGACGGCACCCGTTTGACGGGTAGGCTCGGAGCTCTTCCGGGACCCTAGAGTCGCCCCTCTCCACAAGGTGCCCCCCAAGACTTCATAGGTGATTTGTGTGAGACAGCCCGCCTTAGACTGACTGTCCTGCCGCTGTTTAGAGTATTGCTTGAAGCTGAATGTTATGATACTCCCTCGGCGTTCCGGCCACCGGTAGTGCGCCTCAGTAGGGTGTTGCTCCGGTCTTACAGCACGACCCCTACTGGTATTCTCCTATTGCTTGATCTCGTTTCTCACTCAGCACAATCTATCTCGCTTCTAGTCCTTCCTTGGGCCCCGCCGCTTCCCGGAGCTGGCGCGGGCCCGTTACGTTCTTTCCAATGCCAAGCCTCTGTCAGGATCCCACCCCTGACAGAGACCCTACTGTCTCTTCCTCCACAACACCCTCTGCCACCAGGTGTTGCTTCGTCCAATCCAGTCAGCTTTCTGATCTAACTTCCTGCCTGACCCCCAGTTTACCCACTATGGTGGGGAGTGGCCTAATGAATAGCACCCTTAGCTCCCCCCGGAGGCCCAGCTGTGAAATGTATTGGTGTCTGTGATACCTGATCAGATGAACTCCTTCAGTGCCATCGGACGCACCGTAGCTCCCCATAGTGGCGGAGCCACAGTACTGCAACGACCAGGACTCTGGGGCGCTGCACTCCCCCCTGGTTAAACACAGTACTCCGGGACTGGGAAGAAAACAACAATACAAGTTAGCAAAAAGACATACAATTTTGTTGAGTGCAATAACAATAAGCATATTTGAACAGAGCTTCCCTTTATGGGAGGTGAGGACACTTAAACGTTACAAACATGGTTAACATTATAAATTACAGGTTATGAATAACTCCTGTTACCCAACCGGGTATTCTACTAAGTGCAAAATTGTTGAACAATAATTTAACTTTGCCTTTAAGGACATACACTCTTTATCCACTAAAGACCTTCCTATAATCACATTATAAGGTATTTTAACTTTTACATTCTCCTACTTTGGATCTGCAGGACCGCCTGTCCTATCGGCACCAGACCTACTGCCTCTCCTTTCGGTTACAGGACCGCCCCGTTCAGCCAGGGCCTTCTGCCTTTTCAACTACTATACACAGTATAGAACATAACATTACTTTCAGTTCAAGAGCACTGAGCCATCTCTACATGGCTCCTATGAGGACTCAGGGTTTACCTTCTATCCTAACTATCTATCAACATCATCAAGCATTTTCTTTCAAACATTAAGCCTTCTCATTATCTTTCTTTCTTTCTTGCATGCATGCTGGACACCACATCTATCCCTACGGGTCCACTGCATCCTTCTTCTATCTTTCACCTTTTTCTTCTCAGACAACATCATTAACACTTCTTCACAATTAACCAGTTGAACACATATAACTTTCTCGTACAAACATTATCATCACTTTTCTCTCATCAACATTATTGCTACTTGTCTTAAGCAATATTACTATTGAAGTGTGGCAAATGAACATCCCCTTTAAGAGGGGACCAAGTCTCTGTGAGGTAGCGTATCTTCTCAAGCTACCAGTCCATACTCAGCAAAGGTTCCCGTGCGGTATCTTCGCAAAGAGTCCTTCTTTAAGTAAAACCAGTAGGGAGCGCCTTTAATAAGGTGCAAACTATATACAAGAAGTTCGGATCATGCACTGTTCATGATTTCACAGTTTTTGAAGAATATAGAAAAAAAATAGAAAATAACCAAAAACAATAGGGATCCCGGGTCAACAAAGGGATCTCTTTAAGAGTTTACCCTGAACGGGTTTAGCAGCAACATAAAAGCAGTAAAACAGTAACTATTTACAAGTAAGAAAGAACAGTAAAATCTTACTGTGGTGGTCTCCGATCTGGCCTCACCAGGCCAACGGATCGCACTGGTGAGCCAGGAAGCGGTTCCGGTCCCAGCAGCGATAAAATCCCTCGCCGGGAGGCCCTTCTCGCTGGCAGGTGCACACGTTCCTCCGGGGCTCGGCGAGGCCGGGCTTCTCGCGGTTCCGCGGGGCCGGGCTCTGCTGCTTTCCCCACGGGATCATCTTCTTCCGGTGTTCCGGCAGCAGCCTGGAGGGCAATGCATCGCTGCACGCCTCGCGCCATCCAGCCAGCCTCTCCCGTAGCCCTCCTCCATCTGGTGTAAGTCACCGCATCACCTGGCTCCAGGTCGCGGGGAAATCTTCCGCTGCAGGGCTCCACCTCCTCCCGATCCACGTGAATTTGTAGCGGCTCCCCGATTTCCTGGATAACCCCGCGCCCATATCGGGGGTTGAAGGAGATCACTACACCCCAGTGGGACAGCGGGATCTCCGGAGCTCTGACCAAGTCAATCGATGCTGCAGGCTGGGGCCGGCTCCGCCATGCTGCCATCAGACGCCGTAGATGTTCGGCGTCCGGCAAGATCTTCAGGTCCGGCGTCTGTAGCGTACCTCCAGCCGCGGCCAGGCGGGAGGGAACAGGGGACACTGGGGACAAACGGATCTCTGTGGGCTGGCCTAGCCGAGTAAGCACGCGGGCATCAGCCTCCAGCCGGCGGGCTAGCTGTCGGGCCTCGGCTGCAGCCACACACTCCTCAGACAGCGGCAAAGGGGGTCGGCCCATCGTTGGTTCCGTAAGGGTCAGACCCCGCAGCGTCGGCGCTTCTGGGGCTGTGTCGGGTTGCGCAGCCTCAGGCCGGATCGGGTCAGTCCCACGCGGGGTTCCTGGTGTCGCCATCTTTGCCTTCCCTCCAATGTCCCCTTCCCGCGGTCTCTTTCGTGGGCGGCCCCGTCCCCATGGTCTCCACCCTCCAACCAGGATCAGGAGGCGGACCTCCGCGGTTGACGGGCACGTCCTCAGGACACAGAAATACTTAGACTGGGCGGCCATTGCTGTTCGCGCTCTCCAGCTTGTCTACGCCTACTTCACGCCCCTCCTCTCTTCAGCGCTGCAATGGCGTCGGATTTTGGCGGCAAATGGCGCAGCACAGTCTTTGCAATAAAGTACAGTCCAAGCGCAACAAATCACAGTTCCAAGGCACACATGACCTGATTCTTCTTGTGCAGCAAGGGGTCTAAGCCGTGAATCCAGATTACTTGACAGGACAGGTTCTGACTGTGCAGACAGGCCGGCCACTGAGACAGGTTCTGACTGTGCAGACAGGACGGCCACTGGGACAGGTTCTGACTGTGCAGACAGGCCGGCCACTGGGACAGGTTCTGACTGTGCAGACAGGCTGGCCACTGGGACAGGTTCTGACTGTGCAGACAGGTCAGCCACTGGGACAGGTTCTGACTGTGCATACAGGCCGGCCTCTGGGACAGGTTCTGACTGTGCAGACAGGCTGGCCACTGGGACAGGTTCTGACTGTGCAGACAGGTCAGCCACTGGGACAGGTTCTGACTGTGCAGACAGGCCGGCCACTGGGACAGGTTCTGACTGTGCAGACAGGCCGGCCACTGGGACAGGTTCTGACTGTGCAGACAGGCCGGCCACTGGGACAGGTTCTGACTGTGCAGACAGGCCGGCCACTGGGACAGGTTCTGACTGTGCAGACAGGCCGGCCACTGGAACAGGTTCTGACTGTGCAGACAGGACGGCCTCTTGGACACGTTCAGATGATGCAGCCAGGACAGCCACTGGGACAGGTTCTGACCATGTAGAAAGGACGGCCTCTTGGACATGTTCAGACGATGCAGACAGGACAGCCACTGGGACATGTTCAGGTTGTGCTGACAGAAGCCAAATGGAGGAAAGGAACTGAGACATGAGTTACATGACTGGATTATAAAAGTATCATGACAAAAGAAGCATTATAAAATAAAATTACAGTTATTAACAAACGTGGTAAGTGATGGCACTAAGGCGCTCACAAGACAGAACATAAATTCAAAATTTAATTCAATAAAAAGTATGAAACAGAAATAATCTGGTATAAAGCAGACAGAGCAGTCAGGTTGGTTAATAAAGCGCAATGTGAAAGCAGCAAAAATGGGTACACATGTGACCATAAATGTGCAGGAAGCTCCAATAGGTATAGTGTAGAATGCATGTCTACATGTGTCACTACAGACCAGCAAATAGTACCATACTTGAGTTGACATATATGTGTAGCGCCCCCACCGCCGCAGGGCCGAGGGGTACCCGGTACCGGGCCTACGGGTCTCTGCTTCTGGGGTTGTCACGGCGGCTAGGCCCCGGTCCGTGACCCTGCCGTGGGGCGCACAGTGAATGATAGGTGTGGATGTTGGTAGTGGTGGTGCGGTGCAGTAAATAACGAGGACACCAGGTTGCAGTCTCTTTACCTCTTTACTGAAGATCTCTGGGTCCTCAGTCCAGAATACGGTTCACCAGGCTGCGCAAGTCCGGACGGTCCGATGGCACCTCCAGAGTTCCCTTCACAGGTGGAAATCGGTGCCTTCCTTCTAGCGCTATGTGTTGCGGTCCTCCCCTGCTGTGCTTACGGAAAGTCCCCACAACCGTTGTGTCTGTTTCTTAAGTTCCCTCACAACTCGATTAAATGATGTTCTTCTAATCCTCCGTCCCTCCCTGTTGTTCTGGTTAGGACGGCACCCGTTTGACGGGTAGGCTCGGAGCTCTTCCGGGACCCTAGAGTCGCCCCTCTCCACAAGGTGCCCCCCAAGACTTCATAGGTGATTTGTGTGAGACAGCCCGTCTTAGACTGACTGTCCTGCCGCTGTTTAGAGTATTGCTTGAAGCTGAATGTTATGATACTCCCTCGGCGTTCCGGCCACCGGTAGTGCGCCTCAGTAGGGTGTTGCTCCGGTCTTACAGCACGACCCCTACTGGTATTCTCCTATTGCTTGATCTCGTTTCTCACTCAGCACAATCTATCTCGCTTCTAGTCCTTCCTTGGGCCCCGCCGCTTCCCGGAGCTGGCGCGGGCCCGTTACGTTCTTTCCAATGCCAAGCCTCTGTCAGGATCCCACCCCTGACAGAGACCCTACTGTCTCTTCCTCCACAACACCCTCTGCCACCAGGTGTTGCTTCGTCCAATCCAGTCAGCTTTCTGATCTAACTTCCTGCCTGACCCCCAGTTTACCCACTATGGTGGGGAGTGGCCTAATGAATAGCACCCTTAGCTCCCCCCGGAGGCCCAGCTGTGAAATGTATTGGTGTCTGTGATACCTGATCAGATGAACTCCTTCAGTGCCATCGGACGCACCGTAGCTCCCCATAGTGGCGGAGCCACAGTACTGCAACGACCAGGACTCTGGGGCGCTGCACTCCCCCCTGGTTAAACACAGTACTCCGGGACTGGGAAGAAAACAACAATACAAGTTAGCAAAAAGACATACAATTTTGTTGAGTGCAATAACAATAAGCATATTTGAACAGAGCTTCCCTTTATGGGAGGTGAGGACACTTAAACGTTACAAACATGGTTAACATTATAAATTACAGGTTATGAATAACTCCTGTTACCCAACCGGGTATTCTACTAAGTGCAAAATTGTTGAACAATAATTTAACTTTGCCTTTAAGGACATACACTCTTTATCCACTAAAGACCTTCCTATAATCACATTATAAGGTATTTTAACTTTTACATTCTCCTACTTTGGATCTGCAGGACCGCCTGTCCTATCGGCACCAGACCTACTGCCTCTCCTTTCGGTTACAGGACCGCCCCGTTCAGCCAGGGCCTTCTGCCTTTTCAACTACTATACACAGTATAGAACATAACATTACTTTCAGTTCAAGAGCACTGAGCCATCTCTACATGGCTCCTATGAGGACTCAGGGTTTACCTTCTATCCTAACTATCTATCAACATCATCAAGCATTTTCTTTCAAACATTAAGCCTTCTCATTATCTTTCTTTCTTTCTTGCATGCATGCTGGACACCACATCTATCCCTACGGGTCCACTGCATCCTTCTTCTATCTTTCACCTTTTTCTTCTCAGACAACATCATTAACACTTCTTCACAATTAACCAGTTGAACACATATAACTTTCTCGTACAAACATTATCATCACTTTTCTCTCATCAACATTATTGCTACTTGTCTTAAGCAATATTACTATTGAAGTGTGGCAAATGAACATCCCCTTTAAGAGGGGACCAAGTCTCTGTGAGGTAGCGTATCTTCTCAAGCTACCAGTCCATACTCAGCAAAGGTTCCCGTGCGGTATCTTCGCAAAGAGTCCTTCTTTAAGTAAAACCAGTAGGGAGCGCCTTTAATAAGGTGCAAACTATATACAAGAAGTTCGGATCATGCACTGTTCATGATTTCACAGTTTTTGAAGAATATAGAAAAAAAATAGAAAATAACCAAAAACAATAGGGATCCCGGGTCAACAAAGGGATCTCTTTAAGAGTTTACCCTGAACGGGTTTAGCAGCAACATAAAAGCAGTAAAACAGTAACTATTTACAAGTAAGAAAGAACAGTAAAATCTTACTGTGGTGGTCTCCGATCTGGCCTCACCAGGCCAACGGATCGCACTGGTGAGCCAGGAAGCGGTTCCGGTCCCAGCAGCGATAAAATCCCTCGCCGGGAGGCCCTTCTCGCTGGCAGGTGCACACGTTCCTCCGGGGCTCGGCGAGGCCGGGCTTCTCGCGGTTCCGCGGGGCCGGGCTCTGCTGCTTTCCCCACGGGATCATCTTCTTCCGGTGTTCCGGCAGCAGCCTGGAGGGCAATGCATCGCTGCACGCCTCGCGCCATCCAGCCAGCCTCTCCCGTAGCCCTCCTCCATCTGGTGTAAGTCACCGCATCACCTGGCTCCAGGTCGCGGGGAAATCTTCCGCTGCAGGGCTCCACCTCCTCCCGATCCACGTGAATTTGTAGCGGCTCCCCGATTTCCTGGATAACCCCGCGCCCATATCGGGGGTTGAAGGAGATCACTACACCCCAGTGGGACAGCGGGATCTCCGGAGCTCTGACCAAGTCAATCGATGCTGCAGGCTGGGGCCGGCTCCGCCATGCTGCCATCAGACGCCGTAGATGTTCGGCGTCCGGCAAGATCTTCAGGTCCGGCGTCTGTAGCGTACCTCCAGCCGCGGCCAGGCGGGAGGGAACAGGGGACACTGGGGACAAACGGATCTCTGTGGGCTGGCCTAGCCGAGTAAGCACGCGGGCATCAGCCTCCAGCCGGCGGGCTAGCTGTCGGGCCTCGGCTGCAGCCACACACTCCTCAGACAGCGGCAAAGGGGGTCGGCCCATCGTTGGTTCCGTAAGGGTCAGACCCCGCAGCGTCGGCGCTTCTGGGGCTGTGTCGGGTTGCGCAGCCTCAGGCCGGATCGGGTCAGTCCCACGCGGGGTTCCTGGTGTCGCCATCTTTGCCTTCCCTCCAATGTCCCCTTCCCGCGGTCTCTTTCGTGGGCGGCCCCGTCCCCATGGTCTCCACCCTCCAACCAGGATCAGGAGGCGGACCTCCGCGGTTGACGGGCACGTCCTCAGGACACAGAAATACTTAGACTGGGCGGCCATTGCTGTTCGCGCTCTCCAGCTTGTCTACGCCTACTTCACGCCCCTCCTCTCTTCAGCGCTGCAATGGCGGCGGATTTTGGCGGCAAATGGCGCAGCACAGTCTTTGCAATAAAGTACAGTCCAAGCGCAACAAATCACAGTTCCAAGGCACACATGACCTGATTCTTCTTGTGCAGCAAGGGGTCTAAGCCGTGAATCCAGATTACTTGACAGGACAGGTTCTGACTGTGCAGACAGGCCGGCCACTGAGACAGGTTCTGACTGTGCAGACAGGACGGCCACTGGGACAGGTTCTGACTGTGCAGACAGGCCGGCCACTGGGACAGGTTCTGACTGTGCAGACAGGCTGGCCACTGGGACAGGTTCTGACTGTGCAGACAGGTCAGCCACTGGGACAGGTTCTGACTGTGCATACAGGCCGGCCTCTGGGACAGGTTCTGACTGTGCAGACAGGCTGGCCACTGGGACAGGTTCTGACTGTGCAGACAGGTCAGCCACTGGGACAGGTTCTGACTGTGCAGACAGGCCGGCCACTGGGACAGGTTCTGACTGTGCAGACAGGCCGGCCACTGGGACAGGTTCTGACTGTGCAGACAGGCCGGCCACTGGGACAGGTTCTGACTGTGCAGACAGGCCGGCCACTGGGACAGGTTCTGACTGTGCAGACAGGCCGGCCACTGGAACAGGTTCTGACTGTGCAGACAGGACGGCCTCTTGGACACGTTCAGATGATGCAGCCAGGACAGCCACTGGGACAGGTTCTGACCATGTAGAAAGGACGGCCTCTTGGACATGTTCAGACGATGCAGACAGGACAGCCACTGGGACATGTTCAGGTTGTGCTGACAGAAGCCAAATGGAGGAAAGGAACTGAGACATGAGTTACATGACTGGATTATAAAAGTATCATGACAAAAGAAGCATTATAAAATAAAATTACAGTTATTAACAAACGTGGTAAGTGATGGCACTAAGGCGCTCACAAGACAGAACATAAATTCAAAATTTAATTCAATAAAAAGTATGAAACAGAAATAATCTGGTATAAAGCAGACAGAGCAGTCAGGTTGGTTAATAAAGCGCAATGTGAAAGCAGCAAAAATGGGTACACATGTGACCATAAATGTGTAGGAAGCTCCAATAGGTATAGTGTAGAATGCATGTCTACATGTGTCACTACAGACCAGCAAATAGTACCATACTTGAGTTGACATATATGTGTAGCGCCCCCACCGCCGCAGGGCCGAGGGGTACCCGGTACCGGGCCTACGGGTCTCTGCTTCTGGGGTTGTCACGGCGGCTAGGCCCCGGTCCGTGACCCTGCCGTGGGGCGCACAGTGAATGATAGGTGTGGATGTTGGTAGTGGTGGTGCGGTGCAGTAAATAACGAGGACACCAGGTTGCAGTCTCTTTACCTCTTTACTGAAGATCTCTGGGTCCTCAGTCCAGAATACGGTTCACCAGGCTGCGCAAGTCCGGACGGTCCGATGGCACCTCCAGAGTTCCCTTCACAGGTGGAAATCGGTGCCTTCCTTCTAGCGCTATGTGTTGCGGTCCTCCCCTGCTGTGCTTACGGAAAGTCCCCACAACCGTTGTGTCTGTTTCTTAAGTTCCCTCACAACTCGATTAAATGATGTTCTTCTAATCCTCCGTCCCTCCCTGTTGTTCTGGTTAGGACGGCACCCGTTTGACGGGTAGGCTCGGAGCTCTTCCGGGACCCTAGAGTCGCCCCTCTCCACAAGGTGCCCCCCAAGACTTCATAGGTGATTTGTGTGAGACAGCCCGCCTTAGACTGACTGTCCTGCCGCTGTTTAGAGTATTGCTTGAAGCTGAATGTTATGATACTCCCTCGGCGTTCCGGCCACCGGTAGTGCGCCTCAGTAGGGTGTTGCTCCGGTCTTACAGCACGACCCCTACTGGTATTCTCCTATTGCTTGATCTCGTTTCTCACTCAGCACAATCTATCTCGCTTCTAGTCCTTCCTTGGGCCCCGCCGCTTCCCGGAGCTGGCGCGGGCCCGTTACGTTCTTTCCAATGCCAAGCCTCTGTCAGGATCCCACCCCTGACAGAGACCCTACTGTCTCTTCCTCCACAACACCCTCTGCCACCAGGTGTTGCTTCGTCCAATCCAGTCAGCTTTCTGATCTAACTTCCTGCCTGACCCCCAGTTTACCCACTATGGTGGGGAGTGGCCTAATGAATAGCACCCTTAGCTCCCCCCGGAGGCCCAGCTGTGAAATGTATTGGTGTCTGTGATACCTGATCAGATGAACTCCTTCAGTGCCATCGGACGCACCGTAGCTCCCCATAGTGGCGGAGCCACAGTACTGCAACGACCAGGACTCTGGGGCGCTGCACTCCCCCCTGGTTAAACACAGTACTCCGGGACTGGGAAGAAAACAACAATACAAGTTAGCAAAAAGACATACAATTTTGTTGAGTGCAATAACAATAAGCATATTTGAACAGAGCTTCCCTTTATGGGAGGTGAGGACACTTAAACGTTACAAACATGGTTAACATTATAAATTACAGGTTATGAATAACTCCTGTTACCCAACCGGGTATTCTACTAAGTGCAAAATTGTTGAACAATAATTTAACTTTGCCTTTAAGGACATACACTCTTTATCCACTAAAGACCTTCCTATAATCACATTATAAGGTATTTTAACTTTTACATTCTCCTACTTTGGATCTGCAGGACCGCCTGTCCTATCGGCACCAGACCTACTGCCTCTCCTTTCGGTTACAGGACCGCCCCGTTCAGCCAGGGCCTTCTGCCTTTTCAACTACTATACACAGTATAGAACATAACATTACTTTCAGTTCAAGAGCACTGAGCCATCTCTACATGGCTCCTATGAGGACTCAGGGTTTACCTTCTATCCTAACTATCTATCAACATCATCAAGCATTTTCTTTCAAACATTAAGCCTTCTCATTATCTTTCTTTCTTTCTTGCATGCATGCTGGACACCACATCTATCCCTACGGGTCCACTGCATCCTTCTTCTATCTTTCACCTTTTTCTTCTCAGACAACATCATTAACACTTCTTCACAATTAACCAGTTGAACACATATAACTTTCTCGTACAAACATTATCATCACTTTTCTCTCATCAACATTATTGCTACTTGTCTTAAGCAATATTACTATTGAAGTGTGGCAAATGAACATCCCCTTTAAGAGGGGACCAAGTCTCTGTGAGGTAGCGTATCTTCTCAAGCTACCAGTCCATACTCAGCAAAGGTTCCCGTGCGGTATCTTCGCAAAGAGTCCTTCTTTAAGTAAAACCAGTAGGGAGCGCCTTTAATAAGGTGCAAACTATATACAAGAAGTTCGGATCATGCACTGTTCATGATTTCACAGTTTTTGAAGAATATAGAAAAAAAATAGAAAATAACCAAAAACAATAGGGATCCCGGGTCAACAAAGGGATCTCTTTAAGAGTTTACCCTGAACGGGTTTAGCAGCAACATAAAAGCAGTAAAACAGTAACTATTTACAAGTAAGAAAGAACAGTAAAATCTTACTGTGGTGGTCTCCGATCTGGCCTCACCAGGCCAACGGATCGCACTGGTGAGCCAGGAAGCGGTTCCGGTCCCAGCAGCGATAAAATCCCTCGCCGGGAGGCCCTTCTCGCTGGCAGGTGCACACGTTCCTCCGGGGCTCGGCGAGGCCGGGCTTCTCGCGGTTCCGCGGGGCCGGGTCTGCTGCTTTCCCCACGGGATCATCTTCTTCCGGTGTTCCGGCAGCAGCCTGGAGGGCAATGCATTGCTGCACGCCTCGCGCCATCCAGCCAGCCTCTCCCGTAGCCCTGCTCCATCTGGTGTAAGTCACCGCATCACCTGGCTCCAGGTCGCGGGGAAATCTTCCGCTGCAGGGCTCCACCTCCTCCCGATCCACGTGAATTTGTAGCGGCTCCCCGATTTCCTGGATAACCCCGCGCCCATATCGGGGGTTGAAGGAGATCACTACACCCCAGTGGGACAGCGGGATCTCCGGAGCTCTGACCAAGTCAATCGATGCTGCAGGCTGGGGCCGGCTCCGCCATGCTGCCATCAGACGCCGTAGATGTTCGGCGTCCGGCAAGATCTTCAGGTCCGGCGTCTGTAGCGTACCTCCAGCCGCGGCCAGGCGGGAAGGAACAGGGGACACTGGGGACAAACGGATCTCTGTGGGCTGGCCTAGCCGAGTAAGCACGCGGGCATCAGCCTCCAGCCGGCGGGCTAGCTGTCGGGCCTCGGCTGCAGCCACACACTCCTCAGACAGCGGCAAAGGGGGTCGGCCCATCGTTGGTTCCGTAAGGGTCAGACCCCGCAGCGTCGGCGCTTCTGGGGCTGTGTCGGGTTGCGCAGCCTCAGGCCGGATCGGGTCAGTCCCACGCGGGGTTCCTGGTGTCGCCATCTTTGCCTTCCCTCCAATGTCCCCTTCCCGCGGTCTCTTTCGTGGGCGGCCCCGTCCCCATGGTCTCCACCCTCCAACCAGGATCAGGAGGCGGACCTCCGCGGTTGACGGGCACGTCCTCAGGACACAGAAATACTTAGACTGGGCGGCCATTGCTGTTCGCGCTCTCCAGCTTGTCTACGCCTACTTCACGCCCCTCCTCTCTTCAGCGCTGCAATGGCGGCGGATTTTGGCGGCAAATGGCGCAGCACAGTCTTTGCAATAAAGTACAGTCCAAGCGCAACAAATCACAGTTCCAAGGCACACATGACCTGATTCTTCAGGCTTAAGTAGATCCTGTTCGTGACGCCAAGTTGTAGCGCCCCCACCGCCGCAGGGCCAAGGGGTACCCGGTACCGGGCCTACGGGTCTCTGCTTCTGGGGTTGTCACGGCGGCTAGGCCCCGGTCCGTGACCCTGCCGTGGGGCGCACAGTGAATGATAGGTGTGGATGTTGGTAGTGGTGGTGCGGTGCAGTAAATAACGAGGACACCAGGTTGCAGTCTCTTTACCTCTTTACTGAAGATCTCTGGGTCCTCAGTCCAGAATACGGTTCACCAGGCTGCGCAAGTCCGGACGGTCCGATGGCACCTCCAGAGTTCCCTTCACAGGTGGAAATCGGTGCCTTCCTTCTAGCGCTATGTGTTGCGGTCCTCCCCTGCTGTGCTTACGGAAAGTCCCCACAACCGTTGTGTCTGTTTCTTAAGTTCCCTCACAACTCGATTAAATGATGTTCTTCTAATCCTCCGTCCCTCCCTGTTGTTCTGGTTAGGACGGCACCCGTTTGACGGGTAGGCTCGGAGCTCTTCCGGGACCCTAGAGTCGCCCCTCTCCACAAGGTGCCCCCCAAGACTTCATAGGTGATTTCTGTGAGACAGCCCGCCTTAGACTGACTGTCCTGCCGCTGTTTAGAGTATTGCTTGAAGCTGAATGTTATGATACTCCCTCGGCGTTCCGGCCACCGGTAGTGCGCCTCAGTAGGGTGTTGCTCCGGTCTTACAGCACGACCCCTACTGGTATTCTCCTATTATAGAACCAGAAACACATGGGACACTTGCACATTGAACAAGTCTGTAGGAACCTGTTCACACCACCAGAAAACTTGAAGACACAAAAGAGCACAGTGAAGTCAAAAATACTCTGTTGTAAAAAAATCACAGTAATCAGCAAGTGCTAGTCAAAAGATGTAAAGAAAACAGGGTATTTAGTTGATACTTTTTTTGCAAAAAAATGTATACTAAGCTGCTCCACCAAATCGTCAAGGTATACCCTTATAGAGCAGTCCTAACTAATGTATAGAATCCCTATCTGATGTATTTAAAACCTGATCATCTGTATAGTACCTGTATAAGCAGGGTTCAGAGAAGGACTATCCATGTGGACATGCAGGATGGAACAGCTTAAATGCAAATGACCCACAGAGGAGTGGTGGACTCCCCAGTCTTGTAGAAACAAGAGAACAATTATAGAACCAGAAACACATGGGACACTTGCACATTGAACAAGTCTGTAGGAACCTGTTCACACCACCAGAAAACTTGAAGACACAAAAAAGCACAGTGAAGTCAAAAATACTCTGTTGTAAAAAAATCACAGTAATCAGCAAGTGCTAGTCAAAAGATGTAAAGAAAACAGGGTATTTAGTTGATACGTTTTTTTGCAAAAAAATGTATACTAAGCTGCTCCACCAAATCGTCAAGGTATACCCTTATAGAGCAGTCCTAACTAATGTATAGAATCCCTATCTGATGTATTTAAAACCTGATCATCTGTATAGTACCTGTATAAGCAGGGTTCAGAGAAGGACTATCCATGTGGACATGCAGGATGGAACAGCTTAAATGCAAATGACCCACAGAGGAGTGGTGGACTCCCCAGTCTTGTAGAAACAAGAGAACAATTATAGAACCAGAAACACATGGGACACTTGCACATTGAACAAGTCTGTAGGAACCTGTTCACACCACCAGAAAACTTGAAGACACAAAAGAGCACAGTGAAGTCAAAAATACTCTGTTGTAAAAACATCACAGTAATCAGCAAGTGCTAGTCAAAAGATGTAAAGAAAACAGGGTATTTAGTTGATACGTTTTTTTGCAAAAAAATGTATACTAAGCTGCTCCACCAAATCGTCAAGGTATACCCTTATAGAGCAGTCCTAACTAATGTATAGAATCCCTATCTGATGTATTTAAAACCTGATCATCTGTATAGTACCTGTATAAGCAGGGTTCAGAGAAGGACTATCCATGTGGACATGCAGGATGGAACAGCTTAAATGCAAATGACCCACAGAGGAGTGGTGGACTCCCCAGTCTTGTAGAAACAAGAGAACAATTATAGAACCAGAAACACATGGGACACTTGCACATTGAACAAGTCTGTAGGAACCTGTTCACACCACCAGAAAACTTGAAGACACAAAAGAGCACAGTGAAGTCAAAAATACTCTGTTGTAAAAAAATCACAGTAATCAGCAAGTGCTAGTCAAAAGATGTAAAGAAAACAGGGTATTTAGTTGATACGTTTTTTTGCAAAAAAATGTATACTAAGCTGCTCCACCAAATCGTCAAGGTATACCCTTATAGAGCAGTCCTAACTAATGTATAGAATCCCTATCTGATGTATTTAAAACCTGATCATCTGTATAGTACCTGTATAAGCAGGGTTCAGAGAAGGACTATCCATGTGGACATGCAGGATGGAACAGCTTAAATGCAAATGACCCACAGAGGAGTGGTGGACTCCCCAGTCTTGTAGAAACAAGAGAACAATTATAGAACCAGAAACACATGGGACACTTGCACATTGAACAAGTCTGTAGGAACCTGTTCACACCACCAGAAAACTTGAAGACACAAAAGAGCACAGTGAAGTCAAAAATACTCTGTTGTAAAAAAATCACAGTAATCAGCAAGTGCTAGTCAAAAGATGTAAAGAAAACAGGGTATTTAGTTGATACGTTTTTTTGCAAAAAAATGTATACTAAGCTGCTCCACCAAATCGTCAAGGTATACCCTTATAGAGCAGTCCTAACTAATGTATAGAATCCCTATCTGATGTATTTAAAACCTGATCATCTGTGGGTCATTTGCATTTAAGCTGTTCCATCCTGCATGTCCACATGGATAGTCCTTCTCTGAACCCTGCTTATACAGGTACTATACAGATGATCAGGTTTTAAATACATCAGATAGGGATTCTATACATTAGTTAGGACTGCTCTATAAGGGTATACCTTGACGATTTGGTGGAGCAGCTTAGTATACATTTTTTTGCAAAAAAACGTATCAACTAAATACCCTGTTTTCTTTACATCTTTTGACTAGCACTTGCTGATTACTGTGATTTTTTTACAACAGAGTATTTTTGACTTCACTGTGCTCTTTTGTGTCTTCTGGTATTCTCCTATTGCTTGATCTCGTCTCTCACTCAGCACAATCTATCTCGCTTCTAGTCCTTCCTTGGGCCCCGCCGCTTCCCGGAGCTGGCGCGGGCCCGTTACGTTCTTTCCAATGCCAAGCCTCTGTCAGGATCCCACCCCTGACAGAGACCCTACTGTCTCTTCCTCCACAACACCCTCTGCCACCAGGTGTTGCTTCGTCCAATCCAGTCAGCTTTCTGATCTAACTTCCTGCCTGACCCCCAGTTTACCCACTATGGTGGGGAGTGGCCTAATGAATAGCACCCTTAGCTCCCCCCGGAGGCCCAGCTGTGAAATGTATTGGTGTCTGTGATACCTGATCAGATGAACTCCTTCAGTGCCATCGGACGCACCGTAGCTCCCCATAGTGGCGGAGCCACAGTACTGCAACGACCAGGACTCTGGGGCGCTGCATATGCAAGCCCATACACATGGAAAAAATCAAGGACACTAAAAGGTGTAAGTGTTATAATCAGGAGTATGGGGAAGCATAGTTCAAAAAGGCAGGCTCATATTGTAATGTAAGATCATCAAGGAAACCGCAAAAAAGTAGTAAAAGACCAATAGTAGGGGGTCATAGGTGTAATAAATGATATGCAAAAAGAGGCACATTAAGGAAGCTGCTACTCAGTAGTGAAAGTTTAGTAGTAGAGGGCCATGGGTGTAATAAATCATATATAAGAGGCACATCTATGAGAAAGGGTACATACCGGGAAGCAGCTGTGCTGAATACAGGGACCTGTGGCGCCAAACCCCAACGTGCATTTCGGATGAGACCTTCGTCAGGACACCACACGGTCAGGTTCAGACTGTGCCAGGAAGATGGCCAAGGGAACAGGTTAGACACACTGGTCTCAGTAAACAGTTCGGGTACTGCAGATGACGTTACAGGGTAAGGACACTGCCAAAGCGGACACAGGAACAAGAACTTACTATACTGGACTAACGGGACACAGGATATGAGAAACATTAAGAGACTAGGGATGGGGGATCTGGAAACATACAGTTGCAACACTAAACCACCTAGCAGTAACTATAGGGGTTTCTCAGGCACCTCCTTATTGGGAAAGGTGCCTTTAATACAAGATGCCTACCAGCTATTGACTGGGTGACACCCAGCAGGTGAATATGCAGCGCCCCAGAGTCCTGGTCATTGCAGTAATGTCGCTCTGCCGCTAAGGGGAGTGATGGTACGTCTGATGGCACTAAAAGAGTTCACCTGACCAGGTATCACAGTCACACACTACACTTCACACTCCGGCTACCAGGGGGAGCAAAAGGTTCTATGTATTAGGCCACTCCTCACACTCTGGTAAAACTGGGAGTCGGATAGGAAGTTAGGGAGAAGCTGACTGGGTTTTGCCCAGGTAACTTCTAGTGAGAGAAGAGGTTGCTTGGGAGATTCAGGGAGGTCCCTGTCAGGGGTTGGATCCTGGCAGTGGCCTAGCACAAGACAGATCGTTACGGAGCCATGCCTGCACCTCATTGCGGCGGCATCCTAAGAAAGGACACGAAGTGAAGTATATTGTGGAGAAGTGAGAAACGAGATCACAGGACAAAGGAGATGGAACCAGAAGGAGTCGTGCCCCAAGATCGGCAACATCCTTCTGAGGCGCGTAGCCGGCGGCCGGAACGCCGAGGAAGTAATAGACTCTACGCATTACTTTGAACTACGGCAGGGCAGTTAACTTTAAGTTGGCTGTCTCACCTTTACACCTAATGAAGACAACGGAGGCAATTGTGGGAGAGGGGCGTCTCTAGGGTCCCTATAAAATAAATCCAGGCCTACCCCGTCATACGGGTGCGTCCTATCCAAACCATCTGGGGGACGAAGAGAAAGAACAGAAACATACACGACAGTTATGAGGACTATCCCGTGGTGCTCAGCAGGGAGGTACTACAACACCCAGGCGCTAGTAGGAAGGCTACTGATTTCCACCTGTAAAGGGAACTCTGGATGTGCCTTCGGACCGGCCGGTCTCAGCCAGCCCTATTAGCAGTGCTCTGGATTGCGGATGCCGAAGCCTTCAGTAAAGAGGTAAAGAGACTGCAACCCTGTGTCCTCGTCATTTACTGCGACCTACACCATTACCACCTACTCATCAAGGGAAGCCCTGGGGACACACTTCACCTGTGGGAAGTTACAACATCTAGCTGCCATTCCATCACCCCAGCGGACCCCTAGCAGCGTCGGTCACCCTGACCGAATACCACAGGTGGCGTCACGAACACTAGACAAACAAGACCTTTTAATTGGACGCCCCTCAAAGGGCCACGGACCGGGTCAGGCCACCGTGACATCCCCCGAACCGAAAGACCCGGTACCGAGTACCCCATTGCCCTTAACGTGGGGGCGCTCCAAACTCATTACTAAATGCCTCCTAGCTGTTAGCTCAGAGCATTTACCATGTACGCGAGCTGCCCCTTTAAGAGCAGTGGAGCCCGAGCATGCATGCACTAGGCATGCCACCGAGACACAGCGTGGCGTGCACAGCACCAGGAAGCAGGAGACGCCAGGGGCTACGTCAAGGACTGGGACAGTGAGTAAGCCAGCATCCCTGCACAGAAGGAGAAGTGGGCATAGTGCAGGGGTGCCGACAATATCGCTACAGTGGACAAACAGTTCAGAGACGAATCATCATAGACTACTTTTTTTTTTTTTAAATACTGTAACTTCTGCAGTTTTTTTCTCATTATGGTATCAATTTCTTTCTTTCATATAAATCTTTGACTCTCCACACATTAATTAACGTTGGCTTAAATAGGTACTAAAAGTGCAAACACAAACAAGCAACATGCACACTCGTCGTCTGAGAAGCCTCCTCTTCATTTGATATGACTTCATTATGATAATTGCATGAAGAGGAGACCTCAAACTTTCCAATCCCGCCTTGCTTTCATTCATTTTTATAGATGAAAACCATTTTCTGGCTCACATTAAATGGAATTGCGTTTGAAAAGTGAGAAGGAGAATCTGCACTCCATTAGCCGAAACAATTTGCGTGCTAATTATGTGGCTCTTGCTTGCAGCGTCCTATCTATACACTTGATAAATACAATAGCCCCTGAGATATTTTTCTTGAAATATTTTCTTGGTTGAGGCACTTTTCTATTCTGGCTTCACTACATTTAAATGATAGCATTTTTTTTTTAAGGTCGGGTTAGTATTAATGTCTAAAGTCAACTTTTTTATATTTGTACATGCATGTTTGTACATGTAGTAGCTACCAGAAAAATGGTGATCAAATTAGATTATTTGATTAATTTGATCAAAGACTTAAAAATAGTTTATTTTACAGTTCATATTTACTCCATTGATCGTCCATATCATTAAAACCCCTTTCTAAATATTGTGTAAGTTCTAAGATGGCTCGGATAAATAAAAATTGAATACTCAAGACAAGAGTTGAGCGACTTTTACTTTTTTCGGATCGAGTTGGGTTTCGCGAAACCCGACTTTGTCAAAAGTCGGGTCGGGTGAAATCGGCCGATTATTGCTAAAAGTCGGGGGCCGACTGAAACATGAAACCCAATGCAAGTCAATGGGGAATCAAAGTCGGCAGTGAGTGGAGGACAGGAAAACACCTACAGTGCCCATTTTAATGCCAAAAACATCAATTCTTATTACTTAAGCTTGTCAATCTTAATTTACTTTATAATAATAGTTAGGCATTGAAAACTGGGGGTCATTTGGCTAAAGTTGTGGGGGGGTAGGGCTGGCTCAAGATTCTCGTGGGCCCAGGAAACACGGAATACGTCACAGCGGTGGAGCAGGGAGAGGTAAGTATTTCAACTTTGCAAGTGCTGTGATCCTGAGCAAGCAGGGGGGGCCCACTCGTTGGCAATGGCACTGGCACAGGGCCCCTCATAGTACGGCGGTGTGCTTGACGGCAGGTGGCGCCTCCCACCGGCAGAGACACTTTTGCGTACTATGAGGGGTGTAACAACTCTGCTGGCATCACTGCGTGGCCTCCCATCCCCCACCTGCATTACATTCAAACTCACTTACTTCTCTGGGCCTTGTTGTGACTTCTCTATGCTGCCAGCTCCATGCTGTTTGCCTCATGTCTGCTGCTTGCTCTGTGCATGCTCTGTCTGTGTGCATAGGGGGGTGGCGCCGGCAACTCCTGTTTCTTATAGAGACTGTGTGCACCTTGCTAAGGTGTCCCTGGCCAATCGCCATGAGTCTTCCTGTATTTAAGACATCCCCACCCATTGGTGGGGGCCTTTGCAACTTACTCCCTCAGTCAGTTCTTAGCTGCTGAGGTGCCAGGCCCTGTCTCGCTTACTCTGTGTCCTGTGTAGCCACCCAGAGGGGCTTAGTACCCTGGTCTATGTCCTTGTGTAGCCAACCAGCAGGGCTTTGTACCCTGGCCTATGTCTGCCACCCAGAGGGGCGTTGTACCCTGGCTTGTGTCCATGTCTTCGTGTCTTGTCCGGTTCCTGACTTTGTCTTAGCCTAGTCTTGCTCCTATGTCCGTTTATATCCCTGCCTTGGTTTCCTTTCCCTGCTGTGCGTACTCTGTGTCTTGCTTTGCCCTGCTCTGCCCTCTGTGTCTTGCTTTGCTCTGCTTTCGGCTCCGCTCTCTGCAACCTTGCTTTGCTCCTTGCTCTGCATTCTGTGACCTTGCTCTGCACTTTGCTCTGTACTCTGACTTTGCTCTGCACTCTGTGGCCCTGCTCTGCGGCTCCGCTCAGCTCTCGCTGTGCGGCTCCGCTTCTTGTGGTTCTACCTTGCTCCACTCCTTGCGGTTCTACCTGGCTCCGCTCCTTGCGGTTCTACTTCTCCCGCTCTTGGTTCCGCCTCCTGAGTTTGTGCACTTGGCTCCGCCTCCAGCTCTTGGCTCCGCCTCCTGCGTTTCTGCTCTTGGCTCCGCCTCCTGCTCTTAGCTCCGCCTCCTGCGTTTCTGTTCTTGGCTCTAGCTCCTGTGCTTTCGCTCTGCATTCGCTCTTGTGGTCTTTCTCTACCTATTCTTAAGTCCTCCTGTCTGAACAGGTTCTTACCTGTTTTACATGCCTGCCTGCAGACCGGTCCCTACCGGTTCTTCCAGTGTTCCAGTCTTGTCCGCCTGTCCTGCCAGAGAGCCAGCCGTACCTGCCTGCCTACCAGAGAGCCAGCCGTGCCCACCTGTCTGCCAGAGTGCCAGCTGTGCCCGCTTGCCTGTCTATGTTCCATTCCCCGGTGGGATCAGCAGCCACAGCCAACCACCACCCTGGAGTGGTACCTGGTAGCTTCCTATTGCACAAGTCTGACCTCACCATCAGAGGCTCCAGCGAACACCTAGGAAGCTACTTAGTTACGCCCCTTCCAGGGAAGTTTGGTCTGTGGTCCAGTGGGGCCACACCCCCGCAAGCCCGCGCCAACCAGTCTGGGCGCTAGCGTGACAAGGGGCCCTGTGCCAGTGACGTCGCCAACGAGTATGCCCCCCCACCTGATGAAGGAACCTGCACTTTCATCTGCACCTTCCTCTTTGTCCCCGTGTAAGGTGGTATAGTATGCAGGAAGGGGAACCTGACTTTCAGCAGGGTCAGATTCTGGCTGTGTAGAGTGCAAGGGGAATGTAGTGGTCTGGGTCAATGTACCAGCAGACTCATCTAGCAGTGGCTGGGCAATGGGCAGGATGAGGAGGAAACACAGATATAGGCCCAAATAATAGAGTAGGCTAAATGCAGTTCAAAATTGGTAACAGGACTAAACAGGTGGCATTGCTTTGTTCAGCGGAGGACAACTGTAGGGAGTGGCAGACACAGTGAGTAGGCCCAAATAATAAAGTGGGCTAAATGCAGTTCAAAATTGGTAACAAGACTAACCTGGCGGCATTGCTTTGTTCAGCGGAGGACAACTGTAAGGAGTGGCTGACACAGTGAGTGGGCCCAAATAAGTAAGTAGGCTAAATGCAGTTCAAAATTGGTAACAGGACTAAACTGGTGGCATTGCTTTGTTCAGCGGAGGACAACTGTAAGGAGTGGCTGACACAGTGAGTGGGCCCAAATAAGTAAGTAGGCTAAATGCAGTTCAAAATTGGTAACAGGACTAAACTGGTGGCATTGCTTTGTTCAGCGGAGGACAACTGTAAGGAGTGGCTGACACAGTGAGTAGGCCCAAATAAGTAAGTAGGCTAAGTGCAGTTCAAAATTGGTAACAGGACTAAACAGGCGGCATTGCTTTGTTCAGCGGAGGACAACTGTAAGGAGTTGCTGACACAGTGAGTAGGCCCAAATAAGTAAATAGGCTAAATGCAGTTCAAAATTGGTAACAGGACTAAACTGGTGGCATTGCTTTGTTCAGCGGAGGACAACTGTAAGGAGAGGCTGACACAGAGAGTAGGCCCAAATAAGTAAGTAGGCTAAATGCAGTTCAAAATTGGTAACAGGACTAACCAGGCGGCATTGCTTTGTTCAGCGGAGGACAACTGTAAGAGTGGCTGACACAGTAAGTAGGCCCAAATAAGTAAGTAGGCTAAATGCAGTTCAAAATTGGTAACAGGACTAAACTGGCGGCATTGCTTTGGTCAGCGGGGGACAACTGTAAGGAGAGGCTGACACAGTTAGTAGGCCCAAATAATTAAGTAGGCTAAATTTCTGCCAAAAATTGTTCATAAATAAACAGGTGGCATAGCTAGGTACAGGGGTGGGCTCCTCTGCTGAGTAGCAGACAGTGGTAGTAGGTGCAAAGTAACTGGTCTAAATGGAGGCCAGGGCCCCTGTATATTTTAACTATCATCTATCATTTCAACAAATTTGTATTGGCAGTGCCATTGAAGGATTTAACAGCACAGATTACACAGTGGTGGAGCAGGGAGAGGTAAGTATTGCAAGTGGTAGAGCACTGTTCGAGCTGGGGGGGAACACTCTCTCGTGGGCGGCAGTACTGGCACAGGGTCCCTCATATTACGACGGTGTGTCTGACGTTGGTTGTGCACCACCACTGTCAGAGACACTTCATTGTACTATGAGGGACCCTGTGCCAGTGCTGTCGCCCAAGAGTGGGCCCACCCACCTGTCCAGGCAAACGGCACTCGCACGGGTGCTTGCGCCAGGTGGTGACCACTTAGGGAGGAATAAAAATGGCTTATGGTGGACATTAAGCAGCTGCAAATGGAGGAATTGGAGAAGTCAGTAAGAGGAGGCCAAAAGCAAGACATTTTTCAGGCAAGCTACGTGTCAGCAGGGGAAGGTGGGGCAAAATAATTTGAAATCCATGATTGGTTCATTTTAATGAAGGTTAGATCATCAACATTTTGGGTAGCCAGACATGTCCTTTTTTCGGTCAGTATTGAACCAGCAGCACTGAAGACTCTTTCTGATAGCACACTATCAGCAGGGCAAGCGAGCTCCTGTAATGCATATTCTGCCAATTCAGGCCAGGTGTCTATTTTAGATGCCCAGTAATCAAAGGGGAATGACCTGTGAGGGAGAACATCGATACGGGAGGAAAAGTAGTTCGTAACCATACTGGACAAATGCTGTCTCCTGTCACTTTGAATTGATGCAGCAGTACCTGTCGTGTCAGCGGTCATTGCGAAATCACTCCACAACCTGGTCATAAAACCCCTCTATCCAACGCCACTTCGGATTTGTGCACCTCTAACACCTCTGCCATGTTGCCCCCTACGGCTCGTGTGAGAACCATCACCGCCGCTGTGTGCTGGGAATGCCTGAACCAAACGGTCTACAAGAGTTGCTTGTTTGGTAGCCAATATTTGCTCAAGGTTCTCATGTGGCATGATATTTTGTAATTTTCCTTTATATCGTGGATCCAGGAGGCAGGCCAACCAGTAATCGTCATCGGTCATCATTTTGATAATGCGGGGGTCCCTTTTTAGGATACGCAAGGCATATTCAGCCATGTGGGCCAATGTTCCAGGTGTCAATTCACTGCTTGTGCTTGGTTGAGGAGCACTTTCTTGCAAATCAACATCACTTGTGCTCCGCGAAAAAACCCTGTACCTGACCTTGCAACGCCACCAGTTTCTATTGCGCCCTGAGAAGCATCCTCCTCCCATAAATATTCATCCCCATCCTCCTCCTCCTCCTCCTCTTCGTCTGCCTCCTCATCCAGGAGAGTTCCCTGAGCAGACAATGGCTGACTGTCATCAAGGCTTCCCTCCTCCTCGGCTGCAGACGCCTGCTCCTTAATGTGCGTCAAACTTTGCATCAGCAGACGCATTAGTGGGATGCTCATGCTTATGATGGCGTCGTCTGCACTTACCAGCCGTGTGCATTCCTCAAAACACTGAAGGACTTAACAGAGGTCTTGTAGCTTCGACCACTGAACACCAGACAACTCCATGTCTCCCATCCAAGTGCCTGCCCGTGTATGTGTATCCTCCCACAAATAAATTACAGGATGCCTCTGTTCACACAGCCTCTGAAGCATGTGCAGTGTGGAGTTCCACCTTGTTGCAACGTCAATTATTAGGTGGTGCTGGGGAAGATTCAGCGATCGCTGATGGTTCAGCATACGGCTGGAGTGTACGGGCGACCGGCGGATGTGCGAGCAAAGTCTTCGCAGCTTCAGAAGCAGGGCTGGTAACCCCGGATAATTTTTCTGGAAGCACTGCACCACCAGGTTCAAGGTGTGAGCCAGGCAAGGTATATGTTTCAGTTATGAAAGGGCTATGGCAGCCATAAAATTCCTTCCGTTATCACTGACTACCTTGCCTGCCTCAAGATGTTCACTGCCCAGCCATGACTGAGTTTCTTGCTGCAAGTACTCGGCCAGTACTTCCGTGGTGTGTCTGTTGTTGCCCAAACACTTCGTTTGTAACACAGCCTGCTGACGCTTACCACTAGCTGTTCCATAATGGGACACCTCGTGTGCAACACTGGCAGCTGCGGATGGAGTGGTCGTGCGACTGCGCTCTGTGGATGAGCTTTCTCTTCTGGAGGAGGAGGGGTGGCGAACGCCTACAGCTAACTGTTTCCTAGTCCTTGGGCTACGCAGAACTGTCCCACTATGGCTGTCCCCTGTGGACCCTGCATCCACCACATTAACCCAGTGCGCCGTGATGGACACGTAACATCCCTGGCCATGCCTACTGGTCCATGTATCTGTTGTGAGGTGCACCTTTACACTGACTGATTGCCTCAGTGCATGGACAATGCGGTCTTTGACATGCTGGTGGAGGGTTGGATGGCTTTTCTCGAAGTGCCGACTGGGTGGGTCATAGCATGGTACTGCATAGGCCATCAGGTCTTTGAAAGCTTTGCTTTCAACCAACCGGAAGGGCATCATCTCTAACGAGATTAGTCTAGCAATGTGGGCGTTCAAACCCTGTGTACGCGGATGAGAGGATGAGTACTTTCTTTTCCTATCGAGAGTCTCTTGTAGGGTGATCTGGACTGGAGAGCTGCATATGGCGGAACTAGCGGTGGTGGTGGTGGTGGACATGGCGGATTGAGAGAGGGTTGGTGATGGTATTCTTGATGTTGGCCTACATACAGTGTTTCCTACCAAAAACCTTGTGATTCCCTGACTGCTTTGGCCTTGCGACGATCCCTCCACATTTTCTGCTGGTGGTGTCCTAACCGGTGGGCTTACAGTGAGGGAAGCAATGTAGCGTTGCTGACTACCTTCATTCTGAGCAGATGCACCAACGGTACGGGACGTTTGGTAGTTAGTCCAGGCTTGCAAGTGCATGCTGGTTAAATGTCTACGCATGCACGTTGTATTTAAATTTTGAAGATTCTTCCCTCTGCTAAAGGTCTTTGAGCATTTCTTACAGATAACTTTTGACTGATCATTTGGATCTTGGTTAAAATATTGCCACACTGCACTCTTCCTACTATCGAATACCTTTTCAGGCATTGCACGCTGTGTTACTTTAACCGGATGGCCACGCTGTCCTAAAACTGTTTTTGTTTGTGACACACGTTTTTGGCCTGATACGGGCCTGCCAGATGACAGCTGTTGCGATGTAGATGGCTGCTGGGGATCATCCTCCTCCGCTTCTGAGCTACTGGCAGCAGCACCCTCTTCCCCCAATGGCTGCCAATCTGGGTCAACAACTGGGTCATCTATCACCTCCTCTTCAATGTCATGTTCACCTTCCTCTGTGTCACCGTGTCACTCCATGTCTGATTCATCTTGTAATGGGCAGTTAACAATTTCCCTTTCTAACCCAGGCATGGTATGTGTAAAGAGCTCCATGGAGTAACCTGTAGTGTCGCCTGACACATCCTTCACTTTTGGTTTGGGTGAAGGACACAAGGAAACGTCTTGTTCCTGACCGGGAGCATCCACTGACGACTCGCTGCTTTTATGTTTGGAACTTTCTGAAGAGGAGGAGAAAGAGCTAAAGGCTGAGTCAGCAAGGAAAGCCAAAACTTTTTTCTCCTGCTCCGGCTTTAAAAGAGGTTTTCCTACTCCAAGATAAGGGAGCCTTTGAGGCCTTGTGTAGCCAGACGATGACGCTGGCTCAACACCTCCAGCCTTCGGTGCTATTTTGCTTTCCCACTAAAATCAGATGCTCCACCACCACTACCACCATCAGTACCAGCTGGCAACGACCACCCACGGCCTCTTCCACCAGACTTCCTCATTTTTGGGAAAATGTTACCAAAATAACAACCGTTATATGGTACTGTAAAACAAGGTAGAAGGTGTATATAAACTTATTGAGAATTTAAATCTCCCTTTTTATTTTGGGGAGACTGCACCGCAACTCAGGCCCAGTGTATAACACAACACAATGTAAGCGGCAGAACGTGGCTGGCCGATATACGACAAACTAACAGAACTAACGTATATCCACTTTGTGACAATTTGAATCTCCCTTTTTATTTTGGGGAGACTGCACCGCAACTCAGGCCCAGTGTATAACACAACACAATGTAAGTGGCAGAACGTGGCTGGCTGATATACGACAAACTAACAGAACTGACGTATATCCACTTTGTGACAATTTGAATCTCCCTTTTTATTTTAGGGAGACTGCACCGCAACTCAGGCCCAGTGTATAACACAACACAATGTAAGTGGCAGAACGTGGCTGGCTGATATACGACAAACTAACAGAACTGACGTATATCCACTTTGTGACAATTTGAATCTCCCTTTTTATTTTTGGGAGACTGCACCGCAACTCAGGCCCAATGTATAACACAACACAATGTAAGTGGCAGAACATGGCTGGCTGATATACAACAAACTAACAGAACTGACGTATATCCACTTTGTGACAATATGAATCTCCCTTTTTTGGGGGGGAGACAGCACCGCAACTCAGGCCCAGTGTATAACACAACACAATGTAAGTGGCAGAACGTGGCTGGCTGATATACGACAAACTAACAGAACTGACTTATATCCACTTTGTGACAATTTGAATATCCCTTTTTTGGGGGGAGACTGCACCACAACTCAGGCAGCCCAGTGTATAACACAACACAGTGTAAGTGGCAGAACGTGGCTGGCTGATATACAACAAACTAACAAAACTGACGTATATACAGTTTGTGACAATTTGAATCTCCCTTTTTTGGGGGGACTGCACCGCAACTCAGGCCCAGTGTATAACACAACACAATGTAAGTGGCAGAACGTGGCTGGCTGATATACAACAAACTAACAGAACTGACTTATATCCACTTTGTGACAATTTGAATATCTCTTTTTTTGGGGGAGACTGCACCAAAACTCAGGCAGCCCAGTGTATAACACAACACAGTGTAAGTGGCAGAACGTGGCTGGCTGATATACAACAAACTAACAGAACTGACGTATATCTACTTTGTGACAATTTGAATCTCCCTTTTTTTGGGGGGAGACTGCACCGCAACTCAGGCCCAGTGTATAACACAACACAATGTAAGTGGCAGAACATAGCTGGCTGATATACGACAAACTAACAGAACTGACGTATATCCACTTTGTGACAATTTGAATCTCCCTTTTTTGGGGGGGAGACAGCACCGCAACTCAGGCCCAGTGTATAACACAACACAATGTAAATGGCAGAACGTGGCTGGCTGATATACAACAAACTAACAGAACTGATGTATATCCACTTTGTGACAATTTGAATCTCCCTTTTTATTTTAGGGAGACTGCACCGCAACTCAGGCCCAGTGTGTAACACAACACAATGTAAGTGACAGAACGTGGCTGGCTGATATACAACAAACTAACAGAACTGACGTATATCCACTTTGTGACAATTTGAATCTCCCTTTTTATTTTAGGGAGACAGCACCGCAACTCAGGCCCAGTGTATAACACAACACAATGTAAGTGGCAGAATGTGGCTGGCTGATACACGACAAACTAACAGAACTGACGTATATCCACTTTGTGACAATATGAATCTCCCTTTTTTTGGGGGGAGACAGCACCGCAACTCAGGCCCAGTGCATAACACAACACAATGTAAGTGGCAGAACATGGCTGGCTGATATACGACAAACTAACAGAACTGACGTATATCCACTTTGTGACAATTTGAATCTCCCTTTTTATTTTAGGGAGACTGCACCGCAACTCAGGCCCAGTGTATAACACAACACAATGTAAGTGGCAGAACGTGGCTGGCTGATATACAACAAACTAACAGAACTGACGTATATCTACTTTGTGACAATTTGAATCTCCCTTTTTATTTTGGGGAGACTGCACCGCAACTCAGGCCCAGTGTATAACACAACACAATGTAGGGGGCAGAACATGGCTGGCTGATATGCAACAAACTAACAGAACTGATGTATATCCACTTTGTGACAATTTGAATATCCCTTTTTTGGGGGGGAGACTGCACCAAAACTCAGGCAGCCCAGTGTATAACACAACACAGTGTAAGTGGCAGAACGTGGCTGGCTGATATACAACAAACTAACAGAACTGACGTATATCCACTTTGTGACAATTTGAATCTCCCTTTTTTGGGGGGGAGACTGCACCGCAACTCAGGCCCAGTGTATAACACAACACAATGTAAGTGGCAGAACGTGGCTGGCTGATATACGACAAACTAACAGAACTGATGTATATCCACTTTGTGACAATTTGAATCTCCCTTTTTTTGGGGGGAGACAGCACCGCAACTCAGGCCCAGTGTATAACACAACACAATGTAAGTGGCAGAATGTGGCTGGCTGATACGCGACAAACTAACAGAACTGACGTATATCCACTTTGTGACAATATGAATCTCCCTTTTTTTGGGGGGAGACAGCACCGCAAATCAGGCCCAGTGTATAACACAACACAATGTAAGTGGCAGAACGTGGCTGGCTGATATACGACAAACTAACAGAACTGACGTATATCCACTTTGTGACAATTTGAATATCTCTTTTTTTGGGGGGAGACTGCACCAAAACTCAGGCTTAGTGTATAACACAACACAATGTAAGTGGCAGAACGTGGCTGGCTGATATACAACAAACTAACAGAACTGATGTATATCCACTTTGTGACAATTTGAATCTCCTTTTTTTGGGGGGGAGACATCACCGCAACTCAGGCCCAGTGTATAACACAACACAATGTAAGTGGCAGAATTTGGCTGGCTGATATACGACAAACTAACAGAACTGACGTATATCCACTTTGTGACAATTTGAATCTCCCTTTTTTGGGGGGGAGACTGCACCAAAACTCAGGTCCAGTGTATAACACAACACAATGTAAGTGGCAGAACGTGGCTGGCTGATACACGACAAACTAACAGAACTGACGTATATCCACTTTGTGACAATTTGAATCTCCCTTTTTTGGGGGGGAGACTGCACCAAAACTCAGGTCCAGTGTATAGCACAACACAATGTAAATGGCAGAACGTGGCTGGCTGATATACGACAAACTAACAGAACTGACTTTTATCCACTTTGTGACAATTTGAATCTCCCTTTTTTGGGAGGAGACTGCACCAAAACTCAGGCAGCCCAGTGTATAACACAACACAGTGTAAGTGGCAGAACGTGGCTGGCTGATATACAACAAACTAACAGAACTGATGTATATCCACTTTGTGACAATTTGAATCTCCTTTTTTGGGGGGGGAGACAGCACCGCAACTCAGGCCCAGTGTATAACACAACACAGTGTAAGTGGCAGAACGTGGCTGGCTGATATACGACAAACTAACAGAACTGACGTATATCCACTTTGTGACAATTTGAATCTCCCTTTTTTTGGGGGGAGACAGCACCACAACTCAGGCCCAGTGTATAACACAACACAATGTAAGTGGCAGAAAGTTGCTGGAAGATATCTGAAATAATCCACTAACTGTAGTACAATTTCAATCTCCCTACAATGATCTCAGGAAAAGTATGTCAGCAACAAAAAGGACTGCTGCACACAAAAGTGTGGACAAATAAACAAGATAACTGCAGAAAGGAGCAACAGGATTTTTGCTTTTAAAAAAGCAGTTGGTTTGCACAGCAGTGTGAAAACAGCAATGCAGCTATTGGGGAGACTTATAAGGCAGCCTAATAAGCTACAGAGCTAATGCACAAAAAAATAGCCTCCACGGTCCCTGCAAAAAAAGATGGTGTTGGACAGTGGAAATCGCTACAGCACAAGCGGTTTGGGGGTTAATCTTCCCTCCCTAACTATATCCCTTCTTTTGACGAAGCTGCAGCAACCTCTCCCTATGCTAAGAAGCATGCAGAAGTAAGATGGCGGTCGGCGTGCACGCCCCGTTCCACCCCCTGTGACGCCGCAGAAAGCAAGCCAATCACTGTAATGCCCTTCTCTAAGATGGTGGGGACCGAAGCCTATGTCATCACGCTGCCCACACTCTGCGTCCTCCTTCATTGGCTGAGAAATGGCGCTGAACGCGTCATACGAAACGCGACTTTGGCGCGAAGATCGCCGACCGCATGGCCGATCCCACACTAGGATCGGATCGGGTTTCATGAAACCCGACTTTGCCGAAAGTCGGCGATTTTTGAATTTGTCCGATCCGTTTCGCTCAACCCTACTGAAGACCTTTATATGGGTCCAGTGTTATCTGACATCAAAACATTACCACCTGATCCTTTAAATGGGTGGTCTGAAACACAAATTAATTTTAATCCTTAAAGGGCCACTGTCACCCCCCTCCAGCCGTTATAAACTAAAAGAGCCACCTTGTGCAGCAGTAATGCTGCATCCTAACAAGGTGGCTCTTTTAGTTTTTGGTTCAAGTATTCCCAAAATAAAGTGTTTTGAAACTTATCCAAAATACCTGTCTTTAGCCAGGGAGGCGGGTCCTCACTCCCCAGCTTGAACCGCTACTCTGCCGTCACTCAAATCTTCAGGGGCTTTTGGCGCCGCCCCCTCCGCGCTTTTTTCGCTTCAAAGCTGGCACCTGCGCTGTGTTTAAGCTCTGGCTGTGTGACGTCCCAGCCAGGCTTGCAGACTGCGCCTGTGCGGGCATTGCGGCCACCCACCTTACTTACAGTACTGTACTGTATACTGTATGAGGAGGCAAGATCAGCTGAATACAGTATACAGATGCTGTAAGGCGGGGGACCTGGGTGATAGGCTGACACACGCAGTGCGCATGCCCAGGAATCCTAGCCCCGCACTGTGCATAATGCATAACACACTGCGGGGCTGGGATTCCCAAGGTGGGTGGCCGCAATGCCCGCACAGGCGCAGTCTGCAAGCCTGGCTGGGACATCACACGGCCAGAGCTTAAACACAGCGCAGGCGCCGGTTTTGAAGCGAAAAAAGAGCGGAGGGGGCGGCACCGAAAGCCCCTGCAGATTTGAGTGACGGCAGAGTAGCGGTTCAAGCTGGGTAGTGAGGACCCGCCTCCCTGGCTAAAGACAGGTATTTTGGATAAGTTTCAAAACGCTTTATTTTGGGAATACTTGAACCAAAAACTAAAAGAGCCACCTTGTTAGAATGCAGCATTACTGCTGCACAAGGTGGCTCTTTTAGTTTATAACGGCTGGAGGGGGGTGACAGTGGCCCTTTAATGTCTATCTATTTAATGTCATAATCTAATATTTTTTCTAATATACTTTAATTAGAGATTCCCTACCCTCGCCTCACTACACTAACTGGTTTATCAATGATGAATTTTGGTTTGAGAATCCCAGTGCATGCTGGGATATTCAACCGAAGTGTCATCAGGAGGCAGAGGCTGTGGTCACTACCGCAGTCTCTGCCCCCTCCCTGAAACAAAGTGTTATCAGTGACCTTCGTTTCAGGGTCTGGGCTAGTCCCTGCTCTACAGAAATGAGTTGTTAATTCTGACGTATACTCAGTAGGTTAAAAAACAACAACAACAACAACAACAACAACAACAACAAACAGACGAAAACCCAGCTTGTTAAATGTATACAATTGGGTCTATGGATCTATGGTTCGCACATGGAGATTATGTGAATATTAGCACTACCCACAATGAGGTGCAAGAAAAGATATATTTGAACTATGCTATTATAACGATAAATGCTGGCTACTAACATAGCAATATCTATCCAAGAAAATAATTCCGATAGTAAGTCGTTATAAGCCAGTAAGTAAAAAGGCCTTTTTGATAATAAGTAGAAAAATGAACTAACCTGTAATGCGATTCACTTCCTCAGGCAGCATGTAGCTTTTAAAATTCTTTTTTTTTTTGTGGGTTTATATGCCATATGTTTTGGACCGTCCTCTTACCTCTTTGATGAACGTGCTTTATAAGTAATATTTTGAGGCTATATGGTGCAACTTTTCTCCTTGTGGAGAGTGACATGCATGGTATGCCAGTGTGATGAGCCTTATAAGCCATGCAGTGTTCCTCTGGGAAAGTAAAGATGCAAATTTCCTCTGTAGAGAGGAAGAGGACCTGAGGTCTAGTGAAACCTATTGGAAGTAGCAATCCTAAAAAGTCAATATCGATCCTTTAACAAGCCTTGCCATATAGAGTTGAGTGACTTTTACTTTTTTCGGATCGAGTCGGGTTTCGCGAAACCCGACTTTGTCAAAAGTCGGGTCGGGTGAAATCGGCCGATTATTGCTAAAAGTCGGGGGCCGACTGAAACACGAAACCCAATGCAAGTCAATGGGGAATCAAAGTCGGCAGTGAGTGGAGGACAGGAAAACACCTACAGTGCCCATTTTAATGCCAAAAACATCAATTCTTATTACTTAAGCTTGTCAATCTTAATTTACTTTATACTAATAGTTAGGTATTGAAAACTGGGGGTCATTTGGCTAAAGTTGTGGGGGGGGGGTAAGACTGGCTCAAGACTTTCGTAGGCCCAGGATACGCGGTATACGTCACGGTGGTGGAGCAGGGAGAGGTAAGTATTTCAACTTTGCAAGTGCTGTGATCCTGAGCAAGCAGGGGGGGGCCCTCTCGTTCGTAGGAACGTGCAGATGAAAGTGCAGGTTCCTTCATCAGGTGGGGGGGCATACTCATTGGCGATGTCACTGGCACAGGGCCCCTCATAGTACGGCGGTGTGGCGCCTCCCACTGGCAGAGACACTTTTGTGTACTATGAGGGGCCCTGTGCCAGTGACGTCGCCAACGAGTATGCCCCCCCACCTGATGAAGGAACCTGCACTTTCATCTGCACCTTCCTCTTTGTCCCCGCGTAAGGTGGTATAGTATGCGGGAAGGGGAACCTGTCATGGTTCTCAATGGCAAGAGAACGTAATTAAGCATACAAAAGGACTAGCTCTTGGAAGATGGGAACTCGAGCTGACCATGAGCTAAACCTACCGCACAACTAACAGTGGCCGGGTAGCGTGCCTACGTTTTATCCCTAGACGCCCAGCGCCAGCCGGAGAACTGACTGACCCTAGCAGAGGAAAATACAGACCTGGCTTACCTCTAGAGAAATTTTCCCCAAAAGGCAGACAGTAGCCCCCACATATATTGGCGGTGATTTTAGAGGAAAATGACATACGAAGTATGAAGATAGGTTTAGCAAATTGAGGTCCGCTTACTAGATAGTAGGAAGACAGAAAAGGGAACTTCACGGTCAGCTGAAAACCCTTTCAAAATACCATCCTGAAATTACTTTAAGACTCTAACATCAACTCATGACACCAGAGTGGCAATTTCAGCTCACAAGAGCTTCCAGCCTCAGAAATATTCAATCACAGAGAACTGGAACAAAAATGCAAAACAAACTTAGGACAACAAGTCCAACTTAGCTGATAGTAGTCTAGGAGCAGGAACATGCAACAGAAAGGCTTCTGGTAACATTGTTGGCCGGCATAGAAATGACTGAGGAGCAAGGCTAAATAGAAAACTCCCACATACTGATGGAAAACAGGTGAACAGAGGAGATGAAGCACACAAGTGCAGTACCACCAGAAACCACCGGGGGAGCCCAGAAACCAAATTCACAACAGTACCCCCCCCTCAAGGAGGGGGCACTGAACCCTCACCAGAACCACCAGGGCGATCAGGATGAGCCCTATGAAAGGCACGGACCAAATCGGAGGCATGAACATCAGAGGCTGTCACCCAAGAGTTATCCTCCTGACCGTAGCCCTTCCACTTGACCAGATACTGAAGTCTCCGTCTGGAAACACGGGAGTCCAAGATCTTCTCGACAACGTACTCCAACTCACCCTCAACCAACACCGGAGCAGGAGGCTCAACGGAAGGCACAACCGGTACCTCATACCTGCGCAACAATGACCGATGGAAGACATTATGAATAGAAAAAGATGCAGGGAGGTCCAAACGAAAGGACACAGGGTTAAGAATCTCCAATATCTTGTACGGGCCGATGAACCGAGGCTTAAACTTAGGAGAAGAAACCTTCATAGGGACAAAACGAGAAGATAACCACACCAAGTCCCCAACACAAAGACGAGGACCAACACGACGACGGCGGTTGGCAAAATGCTGAGTCTTCTCCTGGGACAACTTCAAATTGTCCACCACATGCCCCCAAATCTGATGCAACCTCTCCACCACAGCATCCACTCCAGGACAATCCGAAGACTCCACCTGACCGGAAGAGAAACGAGGATGAAACCCCGAATTACAGAAGAAAGGAGAAACCAAGGTGGCAGAACTAGCCCGATTATTGAGGGCAAACTCTGCCAAGGGCAAAAAGGCAACCCAATCATCCTGATCCGCAGACACAAAACACCTCAAATAAGTCTCCAAGGTCTGATTAGTTCGCTCGGTCTGGCCATTAGTCTGAGGATGGAAAGCAGACGAAAAAGACAAATCAATGCCCATCCTAGCACAGAACGCTCGCCAAAATCTAGACACGAATTGGGTTCCCCTGTCAGAAACGATATTCTCCGGAATACCATGCAAGCGCACCACATTTTGAAAAAACAGAGGAACCAGCTCGGATGAGGAAGGCAATTTGGGCAAGGGAACCAAATGGACCATCTTAGAGAAACGGTCACACACCACCCAGATGACAGACATCTTCTGAGAAACAGGGAGATCAGAAATAAAATCCATGGAGATGTGAGTCCAAGGCCTCTTCGGAATAGGCAAAGATAACAACAATCCACTAGCCCGAGAACAACAAGGCTTGGCCCGAGCACAAACATCACAAGACTGCACAAAACCTCGCACATCTCGCGACAGGGAAGGCCACCAGAAGGACCTAGCCACCAAATCCCTGGTACCAAAGATTCCAGGATGACCTGCTAATGCAGAAGAATGGACCTCCGAGATGACTCTACTGGTCCAATCATCAGGAACAAACATTCTACCAGGCGGGCAACGATCAGGTCTATTCGCCTGAAACTCCTGCAAGACCCGTCGCAAGTCTGGGGAAACAGCAGATAATATCACTCCATCCTTAAGGATACCTGTAGGTTCAGAATTACCAGGGGAATCAGGCTCAAAACTCCTAGAAAGGGCATCCGCCTTCACATTTTTAGAACCTGGTAGGTAAGAAACCACAAAATTAAACCGAGAGAAAAATAACGACCAGCGCGCCTGTCTAGGATTCAGGCGCCTGGCAGACTCAAGATAAATCAAATTCTTGTGGTCGGTCAATACCACCACCTGATGTCTAGCCCCCTCAAGCCAATGACGCCACTCCTCAAAAGCCCACTTCATAGCCAAGAGCTCCCGATTACCAATATCATAATTTCGCTCAGCGGGCGAAAATTTACGAGAAAAGAACGCACAAGGTCTCATCACGGAGCAGTCGGAACTTTTCTGCGACAAAACCGCCCCAGCTCCGATTTCTGAAGCGTCAACCTCAACCTGAAAAGGAAGAGTAACATCAGGCTGACGCAATACAGGGGCGGAAGAAAAGCGGCGCTTAAGCTCCCGAAAGGCCTCCACAGCAGCAGGGGACCAATCAGCAACATCAGCACCCTTCTTAGTCAAATCAGTCAACGGTTTAGCAACATCAGAAAAACCAGTTATAAATCGACGATAAAAATTAGCAAAGCCCAAAAACTTCTGAAGGCTCTTAAGAGAAGAGGGTTGCGTCCAATCACAAATAGCCTGAACCTTGACAGGGTCCATCTCAATGGAAGAGGGGGAAAAAATGTACCCCAAAAACGAAATCTTTTAAACCCCAAAAACGCACTTAGAACCCTTTACACACAAGGAATTAGAGCGCAAAACCTGAAAAACCCTCCTGACCTGTTGGACATGAGAGTCCCAGTCATCCGAAAAAATCAAAATATCATCAAGATACACAATCAAAAATGTATCCAAATAATCACGGAAAATGTCATGCATAAAGGACTGAAAGACTGAAGGGGCATTTGAAAGACCAAAAGGCATTACTAAATACTCAAAATGGCCCTCAGGCGTATTAAATGCGGTTTTCCACTCATCCCCCTGCTTAATTCGCACCAAATTATACGCCCCACGAAGATCAATCTTAGAGAACCACTTGGCCCCCTTTATTCGAGCAAACAAATCAGTAAGCAGTGGCAAAGGATACTGATATTTAACCGTGATTTTATTCAAAAGCCGATAATCAATACACGGCCTCAAAGAGCCATCTTTTTTAGATACAAAGAAAAAACCGGCTCCTAAGGGAGATGACGAAGGACGAATATGTCCCTTTTCCAAGGACTCCTTAATATATTCCCGCATAGCAGCATGTTCAGGCACAGATAGATTAAATAAACGACCCTTTGGAAACTTACTGCCCGGAATCAGATCTATAGTACAATCGCAATCTCTGTGCGGAGGTAGTGAACCAAGTTTAGGTTCCTCAAAAACGTCACGATTATCAGATAAAAATTCCGGAATCTCAGAGGGAATAGATGACGAAATGGAAACCAAAGGTACGTCCCCATGAGTCCCCTGACATCCCCAGCTTAACACAGACATTGCTTTCCAGTCGAGGACTGGGTTATGAGATTGCAGCCATGGCAATCCAAGCACCAACACATCATGTAGATTATACAACACAAGGAAGCGAATAATCTCCTGGTGATCCGGATTAATACGCATAGTTACTTGTGTCCAGTATTGTGGTTTGTTACTAGCCAATGGCGTGAAGTCAATACCCTTCAGAGGTATAGGAACTTCCAGAGGCTCTAAATCAAACCCACAGCGTTTGGCAAAGGACCAATCCATAAGACTCAAAGCGGCACCAGAGTCGACATAGGCGTCCGCGGTAATAGACGATAAAGAGCAAATCAGGGTCACAGAAAGAATAAACTTAGACTGTAAAGTGCCAATTGAAACAGACTTATCAACTTTCTTAGTACGTTTAGAGCATGCTGATATAACATGAGTTGAATCACCACAATAGAAGCATAACCCATTTTTTCGCCTAAAATTCTGTCGTTCGCTTCTGGACAGAATTCTATCACATTGCATAATCTCTGGCGCCTTCTCAGTAGACACCGCCAAATGGTGCACAGGTTTGCGCTCCCGCAAACGCCGATCAATCTGAATAGCCATTGTCATGGACTCATTCAGACCTGTAGGCACAGGGAACCCCACCATAACATCTTTAATGGCATCAGAGAGACCCTCTCTGAATTTCGCCGCCAGGGCGCACTCATTCCACTGAGTAAGCACAGACCACTTACGAAATTTTTGGCAGTATATTTCAGCCTCATCTTGCCCTTGAGACAGGGCCATTAAGGCTTTTTCAGCCTGAATCTCTAAATGAGGTTCCTCATAAAGCAACCCCAAAGCCAGGAAAAACGCATCCACATTGAGCAACACAGGATCCCCTGGTGCCAAAGCAAATGCCCAATCCTGAGGGTCGCCCCGGAGCAAGGAAATTACAATCCTGACCTGCTGTGCAGGATCTCCAGCGGAGCGAGATCTCAGAGACAAAAATAATTTACAATTATGTTTGAAATTCTGGAAGCGAGATCTATCCCCAGAGAAAAATTCAGGTAAAGGAATTCTAGGTTCAGATGTAGGAGCATGAATAACGAAATCCTGTAAGCTTTGAACCTTCATAGCGAGATTATTCAAACCTGTAGCTAAACTCTGTGGATCCATATTAATCAGGTGAAATCAGAACCATTCAAGGATTAGAAGGAGAGAGAGACGAAGGCTGCAGTAAGCAGAGATGCTAGTGAATCAACTAATGAGCAAACTCAGGAAAAAAAAAAAAAAAAAAAAAATTCTCTGCAGACTTCTTTTCTCTCCTTTCTTCTGCCAATTATTTTAACCCTTGGCCGGCCAAACTGTCATGGTTCTCAATGGCAAGAGAACGTAATTAAGCATACAAAAGGACTAGCTCTTGGAAGATGGGAACTCGAGCTGACCATGAGCTAAACCTACCGCACAACTAACAGTGGCCGGGTAGCATGCCTACGTTTTATCCCTAGACGCCCAGCGCCAGCCGGAGAACTGACTGACCCTAGCAGAGGAAAATACAGACCTGGCTTACCTCTAGAGAAATTTTCCCCAAAAGGCAGACAGTAGCCCCCACATATATTGGCGGTGATTTTAGAGGAAAATGACATACGAAGTATGAAGATAGGTTTAGCAAATTGAGGTCCGCTTACTAGATAGTAGGAAGACAGAAAAGGGAACTTCACGGTCAGCTGAAAACCCTTTCAAAATACCATCCTGAAATTACTTTAAGACTCTAACATCAGCTCATGACACCAGAGTGGCAATTTCAGCTCACAAGAGCTTCCAGCCTCAGAAATATTCAATCACAGAGAACTGGAACAAAAATGCAAAACAAACTTAGGACAACAAGTCCAACTTAGCTGATAGTAGTCTAGGAGCAGGAACATGCAACAGAAAGGCTTCTGGTAACATTGTTGGCCGGCATAGAAATGACTGAGGAGCAAGGCTAAATAGAAAACTCCCACATACTGATGGAAAACAGGTGAACAGAGGAGATGAAGCACACAAGTGCAGTACCACCAGAAACCACCGGGGGAGCCCAGAAACCAAATTCACAACAGGAACCTGACTTTCAGCAGGGTCAGATTCTGGCTGTGTAGAGTGCAAGGGGAATGTAGTGGTCTGGGTCAATGTACCAGCAGACTCATCTAGCAGTGGCTGGGCAATGGGCAGGATGAGGAGGAAACACAGTTAGTAGGCCCAAATAATAAAGTAGGCTAAATGCAGTTCAAATGTGGTAACAGGACTAAACAGGCGGCATTGTTTTGTTCAGTGGAGGAAAACTGTAATGAGTGGCAGATACAGTTAGTAGGCCTAAATAATAAAGTAGGCAAAATGCAGTTCAAATGTGGTAACAGGACTAAACAGGCGGCATTGCTTTGTTCAGTGGAGGAAAACTGTAATGAGTGGCAGACACAGTTAGTAGGCCCAAATCATAAAGTGGGCTAAATGTGTGCCAAAATATTGTTCATAAATAAACAGGTGGCATAGCTAGGTACAGGGGTGGGCTCCTCTGCTGAGTAGCAGACAGTGGTAGTAGGTGCAAAGTATTAACTGGTCTAAATGGAGGCCAGGGCCCCTGTATATTTTAACTATCATCTATCTTTTCAACAAATTTGCATTGGCAGTGCCATTGAAGGATTTAACAGCACAGACTACACAGTGGTGGAGCAGGGAGAAGTAAGTATTGCAATTGGTAGAGCACTGTTCGAGCTGGGGGGAACACTCTCTCGTGGGCGGCGGTACTGGCACAGGGCCCCTCATATTACGATGGTGTGTCTGATGTTGGATGTGCACCACCACCGTCAGAGACACTTCATTGTACTATGAGGGACCCTGTGCCATTGCTGTCGCCCAAGAGTGGGCCCACCCACCTGTCCAGGCAAACGGCACTTGCACGGGTGCTTGCGCCAGGTGGTGACCACGGCCCTGTGGGGGGAGTCAGCCCATTTAGGGAGGAATAAAAATGGCCTATGGTGGACATTCAGCAGCTGCAAATGGAGGAATTGGAGAAGTCAGTAAGAGGAGGCCAAAAGCAAGACATTTTTCAGGCAAGCTACGTGTCAGCAGGGGAAGGTGGGGCAAAATAATTTGAAATCCATGATTGGTTCATTTTAATGAAAGTTAGATCATCAACATTTTGGGTAGCCAGACGTGTCCTTTTTTCGGTCAGTATTGAACCAGCAGCACTGAAGACTCTTTCTGATAGCACACTAGCAGCAGGGCAAGCGAGCTCCTATATTCTGCCAATTCAGGCCAGGTATCTATTTTAGATGCCCAGTAATCAAAGGGGAATGACCTGTGAGGGAGAACATCGATAAGGGAGGAAAAGTAGTTCGTAACCATACTGGACAAATGCTGTCTCCTGTCACTTTGAATCGATGCAGCAGTACCTGTCGTGTCAGCGGTCATTGTGAAATCACTCCACAACCTGGTCATAAAACCCCTCTATCCAACGCCACTTCGGATTTGTGCACCTCTAACACCTCTGCCATGTTGCCCCCTATGGCTCGTGTGAGAACCATCACCGCCGCTGTGTGCTGGGAATGCCTGAACCAAACGGTCTACAAGAGTTGCTTGTTTGGTAGCCAATATTTGCTCAAGGTTCTCATGTGGCATGATATTTTGTAATTTTCCTTTATATCGTGGATCCAGGAGGCAGGCCAACCAGTAATTGTCATCGGTCATCATTTTGATAATGCGGGGGTCCCTTTTTAGGATATGCAAGGCATACTCAGCCATGTGGGCCAATGTTCCAGGTGTCAATTCACTGCTTGTGCTGGGTGGAGGAACACTTTCTTGCAAATCAACATCACTTGTGTCCCGCAAAAACCCTGTACCTGACCTTGCAACGCCACAAGTTTCTATTGCCCCCTGAGAAGCATCCTCCTCCCATAAATATTCATCCCCATCATCCTCCTCCTCCTCTTCGTCCGCCACCTCGTCCAGGAGAGTTTCCTGAGCAGACAATGGCTGACTGTCATCAAGGCTTCCCTCCTCCTCGGCTGCAGATGCCTGCTCCTTAATGTGCGTCAAACTTTGCATCAGCAGACGCATTAGTGGGATGCTCATGCTTATGATGGCGTCGTCTGCACTTACCAGCCGTGTGCATTCCTCAAAACACTGAAGGACTTGACAGAGGTCTTGTAGCTTCGACCACTGCACACCAGACAACTCCATGTCTGCCATCCAAGTGCCTGCCTGTGTATGTGTATCCTCCCACAAATTAATTACAGCACGCCTCTGTTCGCACAGCCTCTGAACCATGTGTAGTGTGGAGTTCCACCTTGTTGCAACGTAGATTGTTAGGCGGTGCTGGGGAAGATTCAGAGATCGCTGATGGTTCAGCATATGGCTGGAGTGTACGGGCGACCGGCGGATGTGCGAGCAAAGTCTTTGCACCTTCAGGAGCAGGGCTGGTAACTCCGGATAATTTATGAGGAAGCACTGCACCACCAGGTTCAAGGTGTGAGCCAGGCAAGGTATGTGTTTCAGTTCTGAAAGGGCTATGGCAGCCATAAAATTCCTTCCGTTATCACTGACTACCTTGCCTGCCTCAAGATGTACACTGCCCAGCCATGACTGAGTTTCTTGCTGCAAGTACTCGGCCAGTACTTCCGCGGTGTGTCTGTTGTCACCCAAACACTTCATTTGTAACACAGCCTGCTGACGCTTACCATTAGCTGTTCGATAATGGGACACCTCGTGTGCAACACTGGCAGCTGCGGATGGAGTGGTCGTGTGACTGCGCTCTGTGGACGAGTTTTTGCTTCTGGAGGAGGAGGAGGAGGAGGGGTGGCAAACGCCTACAGCCAACTGTTTCCTAGACCATGGGCTAGGCAGAACTGTCCCACTATGGCTGTCCCCTGTGGACCCTGCATCCACCACATTAACCAAGTGCGCCGTGATGGACACGTAACGTCCCTGGCCATGCCTACTGGTCTATGCATCTGTTGTGAGGTGCACCTTTCCACTGACTGATTGCCTCAGTGCATGGACAATGCGGTCTTTGACATGCTGGTGGAGGTCTGGGATGGCTTTTGTCACAAAGAAATGCCGACTGGGTCATAGCGTGGTACTGTGTAGGCCTTCAGGTCTTTGAAAGCTTCGCTTTCAACCAACCGGTAGGGCATCAGATCTAACGAGATTAGTGTAGCAATGTGGGCGTTCAAACCGTGTGTACGTAGATGAGAGGATGAGTACTTTCTTTTCCTAACAAGAGTCTCTTGTAGGGTGAGCTGGACTGGAGAGCTGCATATGGTGGAACTAGCGGGGGTGGTGGTGGACATGGTGGATTGAGAGAGGGTTGGTGATGGTATTCTTGATGTTGGCCTACATACAGTGTTTCGCACCAATAACCTTGTGATTCCCTGACTGCTTTGGCCTTGCGACGATACCTCCACATTTGCTGCTGGTGGTGTCCTAACCGGTGGGCTTACAGTGAGGGAAGCAATGTAGCGTTGCTGACTACCTTCATTCTGACCAGGTGCACCAACAGTATGGTACGTTTGGTAGTTAGTCCAGGCTTGCAAGTGCATGCTGGTTAAATGTCTAATCATGCACGTCGTATTTAAATTTTGAAGATTCATCCCTCTGCTAAAGGTCTTTGAGCATTTCTTACAGATAACTTTTGCTGATCATTCGGATCTTGGTTAAAAAATTGCCACACTACACTCTTCCTACTATGGAATACCTTTTCAGGCATTGCACGCTGTGCTACTTTCACCGGATGGCCACGCTGTCGTAAAACTGTTTTCGTTTTTGACAAATGTTTTTGGCCTGATACGGGCCTGCCAGATGACAGCTGTTGCGATGTAGATGGCTGCTGCTTCTGAGCTACTGGCAGGGGCACCCTCTTCCCCAATGGCTGCCAATCTTGGTCAACAACCGGGTCATCTATCACTTCCTCTTCAATGTCATGTGCACCTTCCTCTGTGTCACCGTGTAAGGTGCTATAGCGTTCGGGACGGGGCACCATAGTCTCATCAGGGTCAGATTCTGGCTCAGTACACTGCGAGGGCAATGTAGTGATCTGAGTCAATGGAACAGCATAATAATCTAGCTGTGGCTGCGCATCAGTGCACTCCATGTCCAATTCATCTTGTAATGGGCAGTTAACAATTTCCTTTTCTAACCCAGGCACGTGTGTGTAAAGAGCTCCATGGAGTAACCTGTAGTGTCGCCTAACGCATCCTTCACTTTTGGTTTGGGTGAAGGACACAAGGAAACGTCTTGTTCTTGACCAGGAGCATCCACTGACGACTCGCTACTTTTATATTTGGAACTTTCTGAAGAGGAGGCGAAAGAGCTAGAGGCTGAGTCAGCAAGAAAAGCCAAAACTTTTTCCTGCTGCTCCGGCTTTAAAAGCTGTTTTCCTACGCCCAGATAAGGGAGCCTTCAAGGCCTTGTGTAGCCAGACAATGACACTGGCTCAACACCTCCAGCCTTAGGTGCTATTGTGCTTTTGTCACTACCACCAGATGCACCACCACCACCATCAGTACCAGCTGGCAACCACCGCCCACGGGCTCTTCCTCCAGACTTCCTCATTTTTTGGAAAATCTAACCAAAATAACAACCGTTATATGGTACTGTAAAACAAGGTAGAAGGTGTATATAAACTTGTTGAGAATTTAAATCTCCCTTTTTTTTGTGGGAGACTGAACCAAAACTCAGGCCCTGTGCATAAAACAACACAATGTAAGTGGCAGAAAGTGGCTGGCTGATATACGATAAACTAACAGGACTGAAGTATATCCACTTTGTGAGAATTTGAATCTCACTTTTTTTTTGGGAGACTGAACCAAAACTCAGGCCCAGTGTATAAAACAACACAATGTAAGTGGCAGAAAGTGGCTGGCTGATATACGACAAACTAACAGGACTGAAGTATATCCACTTTGTGAGAATTTGAATCTCACTTTTTTTTTTGGACACTGAACCAAAACTCAGTCCCAGTGTATAAAACAACACAATGTAAGTGGCAGAAAGTGGCTGGAAGATATATGAAAAAATACAAGGACTGTAGTACAATTTCAATCTCCCTACAATGATCTCATGACAAGTATGGCAGCAATAAAAAGGACTGCTGCACACAAAAGTGTGGACAAATAAACAAGATAACTGTGCAGAAAGGAGCAACAGGATTTTTGCTTTTAAAAAAGCAGTTGGTTTGCACAGCAGCGTGCAAACAGCAATGCAGCTATCAGGGAGCCTTATATAATAAGCTACAGAGCTGATGCACAAAAATATAGCCTCCACTGTCCCTGCAAAAAAAAGGTGGTGTTGGACAATGGAAATCGCTACAGCACAAGCAGTTTGGGGGTTAATCTTCCCTCCCTAACTATATCCCTTCTTCTGATGAAGCTGCAGCAACCTCCCCCTATGCTAAGATGGGCAGAAGTAATATGGCGGTCGGCGTGCACGCCCCTTTATAGCCCCTGTGACGCCACAGAAAGCAAGCCAATCACTGTCATGCCCTTCTCTAAGATGGTGGGGACCGAGACCTATGTCATCACGCTGCCCACACTCTGCGTCCTCCTTCATTGGCTGAAAAATGGCGCTGAAAGCGTCATACGAAACGCGACTTTTGCGCGCAGATCGCCGACCTCATGGCCGATCCCACACTAGGATTGGGTCAGGTTTCATGAAACCTGACTTTGCCGAAAGTCGGTGATTTTTTAATTTGTCCAATCCGTTTCGCTCAACCCTAGTCACCACTTCTGTATTTGTCACCACTCGTGGTTTTGGCTTACAAATACTGATGTAAAATACTGAGCAAATACTGAATGTGTGAACGTAGCCTACTGCTGAAAATCTGCATGTTAAGCCCATATGGATTATTATATATAACTGTATCTTGATTATGTTTTGGTAAACAGCTAAAATGCCAAAACTTGTGTCACTGTCCAAATATTTCTGGACCTAACTGTATATGCAGAGCTCAGTTTCGATCCATTTATTATATACTTTGCTCAGGTAGGACAGTACAGATCACTTGAACAGGTTCCTATTAGGTATTGTGTTGTAACATGATTTTTTTTAATTCATGAGATTTTTAATAACTCAAATAATTATCACTATTAAGCAATAAATCTTTAAAGTGGTTTAGGTCTCCATTAATGCAAATCTACTTGACATTTATGATCCATGTCCATCAAATGTTCAATAGTGAAATACAGTTTGATGGCACTCATATTGGTAATTGTTCTAAGCATCCTGGAGAGCTTTCTACAGTTGTTCTGCAGACTCCTGGTATCTTCCTTGCTTCTGCCTCCATACTTAATCTCAGACTTTATTACGTTGAGGTCAGGGTTCTCGGAATGCCATACCATCTGTTGCAAAACTGATTGTTCTCCTTTTAATTGAACATAGACCTTATGACCTTAGCTGTGTATTTGGGGTCAATGTCCTGCTGAAGAATGAAGTCTGGGAAAATCAGATGCCTTCCTGACGGTATGGCATAGTGGATGAGAGTCTGCTTGTGCTTCTCACAGCTGAGCAAGGGTGTACATAAAAATCATGGCGCCAAATCCCAAAAGTCTGAATTGGAGCAGCCCCCCACCCAAAAAAATTTACCAAGTGTCTGCTGTGTAAAATATCCAGTATCTGGCAGTGCATTAGCACACTCCATAAAATTCCTCCAGACTTCTGACAAACATAAATGGCGGATGTTGGGAAGGTGTTGAAAAAGGGACAGGGTGCCCATAAATGTCAGGAGACTTGACTGGCCAATAAGAAGGGTACATCTCTGCCTATTGGACAGCCGAATTGACTGAAGATGCCATTTGTTTCAGAGTTTTTTTTTACTGTAACTATTTTATATAAACTATTTTATATAACTATTACCCTAACCCTTACCCTATCTCTTGCTAGGAATAGAACAAATTTAGAATAACATTTATCATAATGTGTTTTCTTTTATTTAATTTTTTAAAGCGTGACTTCTTTACACTTTTCACTACTCTGGCTGGATTCTTACTGCTGGAAAGACTGTGATTGCTATGATAGGCTTATGAGACTAATTACAGCCCATGATAAGTCTATCACGGCTTTCTCTTGGTCCCAGCTGCCAGTTTAAGGGGTTATCCCAGAATTTATTTATTTTTAAAACCTCCGCTAAAGAAATCCTGTCATGCCATCAAATCCTCACTGCTAATTTCTTACATCTTTCTTTGTCTCAAGCTCCTTAATAAATTTTTTCTTCTTATCAGATTTTTGTGGGCATACCTTCAGTGATGCCCATGTGACCACTATGAACTACATTTCCCATAACCCCATTTCTTCTCCATTCTCCCTGCTCTCCCCTATGCATGCATAATATTAGCTACTCTTCTAACTGCTCTGTGATCTGTTAGTAGACACCAGGGCAGAGCGGTTAGAAGGAGACATGATGGTGGGCATAGTTTCTAATATTATGTAAATGTATACTGTATAATTATTGTTTGGGCTTTTAACTCTCAGTAAGCTGTATACATGCTGTCAATATATGATGTGATACTATGCATAGCACTTATTCTTTATATATATATACCTTCTTACATCCATATTCTCATTATTTTCACCATTAGGGAGACACTAGCCTAGCCTGGTTGCTAGGGAATCCTCACATGTACTTATGCTGGCTAACAGATGTAAATCATTCAACTGTGGCAAGAAAAACTAAATCTCCGAGCACTAAAAAATACTCGGAGGACACCCGAGCATGCTCGAGAAATCTCGAGTAACAAGTATATTCGCTCATCACTACTAAAAACACATGAAGGACTCCCAGGCTATGAGAAATAAGATTCTCTGGTCTGATGAGACAAAGAAACACCTTTTTCGTGATAATTCTAAGCTGTATGTGTGGAGAAAACCAGGCACTGCTCATCACCTGCCCAATACAATCCCAACAGTGAAACATGGTGGTGGCAGCATCATGCTATGGGGGTGTTTTTCAGCTACAGGGACAAGACGACTGGTTGTTATTGAAGGAAACATGAATGCTGCCAAGTACAGAGATATCCTGGATGAAAATCTCTTCCAGAGTGCTCTGGACCTCAGACTTGGCTGAAGGTTCGCCTTCCAACAAGACAATGACGCTAAGCACACAGCTAGAATAACAAAGGAGTGGCTTCAGAACAACTCTATGACCATTCTTGACTGGCCCAGCCAGAGCCCTGACCTAAACCCAATTGAACAGCTCTGGAGAGACCTGAAAACGGCTGTACACCAACGTTCACTATCCAACTTGACGGAACTGGAGAGGATCTCCAAGGAAGAATGCCAGAGGATCCCCAAATCCAGGTGTGAAAAACTTGTTGCATCATTCCCAAGAAGACTCATGGCTGTACTAGCTCAAAAGGGTGTTTCTACTCAATACTGAGCAAAGGGTCTGAATAATTCTGACCATGTGATATTTCACTTTTTTAATAAATTTGCAAAAATTACTACATTTCTGTTTTTGCAGTCAAGATGGGGTGCAGAGTGTACATGAATGAGAAAAAAAATTGACCTTTTTTGAATGTACCAAATGGCTGCAATGAAACAAAGAGTGAAACATTTAAAGGGGTCTGAATACTTTCCGTACCCACTGTATGTTTGTGATGTTTTGGACTACTATACAGCTGGTGCAATAAGTATTGAACACATTACCAATTTATTACATGTAAATGTATTTCAAAAGGTACTACTGTCAAAAGATGTCAGTAACAACCCATCCAATCCACATAGGCAAAGAAATCAAACCATAGATGTCCATAAATTAAATTATGTGTAATAATGAGAAATTACACATGGAAAAAAGTATTGAAGTATTGAACACGCTTACTGAAATTTAATTAATACTTTGTACAAAAGCTTTTGTTGGAGTTAACAGCTTCAAGATGCATCCTGAGTGGAGAAACTAGTTGCATGCATTGCTCAGGTGTGATTTTGGCTCATTCTTCCACCTAAACACTCTTCAAATCCTGAAGGTTGTGTGGGCTCCTTCTATGAACTTTGAGCTTCTATAAATTTTCTATTGGATTCAGGTCAGGTGATTTAGATTGTGAGCCCCATTGGGGACAACGATGATGATGTGTGCAAACTGTAAAGCACTGCGGAATATGTTAGCGCTATATAAAAATAAAGATTATTAATAAAGATTATTCCCTATGTCATTCTAGAAGCTTTATTTTCTTTATCTGAAATATCTTGAGAGTTTCCTTGACTGTGTGTTTGGGATCATTGTCTTGCTGAAAGTTTGACCCTCGTTTCATTTTCATCATCCTTGTAGATGTCAGCAGATTTTTTTCAAGAATGTCTCTGTACATTCGTTCATTTACCCTTCCTTCAATCATATGAAGTTTGCCAGTGGTGCATGCTGAAAAACAACCCCATACCATGATCTTCCCACTTCAAAACGTCACTGTTAATATGGTGTTTTGGGGGAAATATGCAGCACATTTTGGCCTCCAAATATGGTGTGTACTATGGCATCCAAAGAGTTCAATTTTGGTCTCATCTGACCAGACTATATTCTTCCAGCATTTCACAGGCTTGTCTAAATGTTGCTGAGCAAACTATAACCATGCTTCAACATGCTTTGTGTTCAGCAATGGAGTCTTGTGTGGTGAGTGTGTATACAGGCCAAGGAGGTTGATACTTACACTAAGTTCCAAATTATTATGCAAATTACATTTTTATCAGATTTTCCTAAATGGTCAGTGCAAATGACAGTCAGTCTAATAAAAGTCATCACCCATTAGATTATACATCGAATTTTATTGAAGAAACCTCCCAATGATAACAGTATAATCTCCAAAATGAATAAAAACTCAAAATGCACTGTTCCAAATTATTATGCACAGTAGAATTTCTAAACATTTGATATGTTTTAAAGACCTGAAAATGCTCATTTGTGGAATTTGCAGCATTAGGAGGTCACATTCACTGAACAAAAAAGCTATTTAACACCAAAACATCCCAACAGGCCAAGTTACATGTTAACATAGGACCCTTCTTTGATGTCACCTTCACAATTCTTGCATCCATTGTACTTGTGAGATTTTGGAGAGTTTCTGCTTGTATTTCTTTGCATGAAGTTGGAATAGCCTCCCAGAGCTGCTGTTTGGATGTGAACTGCCTCCCACCCTCATAGATCTTTTGCTTGATGATCCTCTAAAGGTTCTCTATAGGGTTGAGGTCAGGGGAAGATGGTGGCCACACCATGAGTTTATCTCATTTTATACCCATAGCAGCCAATGACTCAGAGGTATTCTTTGCAGCATGAGATGGGGCATTGTCAGCATGAAGATGATTTTGCTCCTGAAGGTACGTTTCTGCTTTTTAGACCATAGAAGAAAGTTGTCAGTCAGAAACTCTACATACTTTGCAGAGGTCATTTTCACACCTTCAGGAACCTTAAAGGGCCTTAAAAGCTGTTTCCCATGATTCTGGCCCAAAACATGACTCCTCCACCTCCTCGCTGACGTTGCAGCCTTGTTGGGACATGGTGGCCATCCACCAACCATCCACTACTCCATCCATCTGGACCATCCAGGGTTGCTCAACACTTATCAGTAAACAAGACTGTTTGGAAATTAGTCTTCATGTATGTGTGGGCCCAATACAACCATTTCTGCTTGTGAACACTGTTTAAGGGTGGCCGAATAGTAGGTTTATGCACCACAGCAAGCCTTTGAAGGAGCCTACACCTTGAGGTTCGAGGGACTCCAGAGGCACAAGCAGCTTCAAATATCTGTTTGCTGCTTTGTAATGGCTTTTTAGCAGCTGCTCTCTTAATCCGATGAACTTGCCTGGCAGAAATCTTCCTCATTATGCCTTTATCAGCACAAACACATTTGTTCTCAGATACAGCCACAAATCTCTTAACAGTACGATGATCACGCTTATGTTTTTGGAAAATTTCTAATGTTTTCATCCCTTCACCAAGGCATTGCACTATTTGATGCTTTTCAGCAGCAGAGAGATCCTTTTTCTTTCCCATGTTACTTGAAAACTGTGACCTGCTTAATAATTTGGAACATCATTTTTAAGTAGTTTTCCTTTAATTAGAATCACCTGGAAAACCAATTATCACGTGTTTAAGATTGATTTCAGTGATCCATTGAGCCCTGAGACACAATACCATCCACGAGTTTATTTGAAAAACAACATAATTAAATCTTTATGACACTTAAATCCAATTTGCATAATAATTTGGAACACAGTGTATAGTTTTCTTTGAAATAATTGTATCTGATAATTCCAGGTCTTTCTGTAGTTCTCTACAGGTGGTCTTTGGCTCTTTATAACTATTTTCACTCCGCTGCCTGAAATCTTGCAAGGAGCACCTGGTCGTGGCCGGTTTATGATAAAATGATAGTAGACCCAATGGAGCCGTCACCAGAGGGGGTCTCACATGCAGTTCCTGGTGAGGGAAGGGAGGGTGTGAACACTTCTGCCCATCCAGGGGGCTGAATCCAGGGAGGGAGAACAAGAAGTCATGTGTAGCCAGGGAGTTGTTGGAGTGACGACGAGAGGCGAGGATCAAGGCTGAAGGCCTGAAGTCAATGGATGAATGGCCTAAGGAGTTTGGATATTGTTTGCCAGTTGGGCTAGTTCCCCCTGCTATGGTTGAGGAATCTGTCATCTGAAATAAGGAACTTTCTTAAGGACTGTTGCTGCTGGATACATGGGCTTCGGTTGTGGTATCTGTCATCTGGAGAAGTGTGGACTATGACTAGAGATTATACTGGCAGGAGATGTGAAATCTGTGGGCCTACCAAAAGTTGGGAGGCAGTGAGTATCGCTTGGTACAGGGGCAGTTCGACTACCAGCCCTGGGGAGGGGATTTTGTGAATGGTGGCCAATGTATTTTGGCCATTTACCCGGAGTTGTTGTAAAACCATGGATGTAAGGAATAAAAAATAGTTGTATCGTTAACCTGCCTAGGTGATTATTACAACCCACAGCCTCAGGTCTTCACATCCATCATGAGATGTTTCTTGTGTGGCACTTTGGTAATGAGACACCTTTATATAGTTAATCAGTTGAATCAGCTGATGTTATTCACTAAGTGGCTGGATTGCTTTATAATTACTGATAGATTTCAGCTAGTGTCATAGCTTTCCATGGCTTTTTGCATCTCTTTTCTTCATTGTGTTCAATACTTTTTCCCTGTGTCATTTCTCACTATTACACATAGCTTAATTTATGGACATTTATAATTTGATTTATTTGCTTGTATGAATTGGATGGGTTGTTACCAACATCTAGTGAAAATGTCATGTCAATTGCAGCTTTAGAAATATTATTACTTAGAAAATTAGTGACGTGTTCAATATTTGTTTCACCCGCTGTATACAATGGATAAAATCTGTCAGAATGAGATGATATCTCCTGGGCACAGCACCCATCTTCAGTTCCCCCAAAGATATCTCAATTGCATTCAGCCAGATCTGTGCTTTGGATGGGCCATTCAAAAACATATATCTTCTGCTAGTGATGCCATTCTTTTCTTGATTTGGAGGTATGCTTAGGGTCATGTTCATGCTGACAGGTGAAATTCATCATCATAGCAGAGGCCTGAAGGTTATGTTGCAAAATTGACTGATATTTGAAACTGTTCATAATTTCCTCCACCTTGACTAAAGCCCTCAGTTCTCTTTGTTGAAAAACAGCCGCAAAGCATAATGCTGCTACCGCCATGCTTCACTATGGGTTTGGTATTCTTTTGGTGATATGCAGTATTACCTTTATGTATCAGCCCATAACATGTTTTCCCACATGCTTTTGGCAGACCTGATGTAGGGCTTGGATGTTTTTCTTTCTAGTAAAAGGCTTCCATCTTGCCATCCTACACCACATGCCAAACATATGGGAGATTGTTAAAATCAATATAATCCAAACTGCAAACATTATATACAGTAGATAATCATATATCATGGTCAAATGCCCAGAATAAAGGCCCAAATTGATAATCCACATGGATACTCTCTAACATATATTTCCTGCAGAAAACATGAAGTCAAAGTCCACCAACACATAAATTGTACAATTTTTTTTATTTATAAGTATAAAAACAGGTAAAAATACATTACATCGATATTAAAGAAAAAAGTCAATTGCAAAGACACAGGTGTTTGTGGCTGCTAAATTGCAATAATGTAACAGACCAGGGTAGTGTAAGTCCTCAAAGTATATTCAGTGGGGGAAATAAGTATTTGATCCCCTGCTGATTTTGCCCACTGACAAAGACATGAACAGTCTATAATTTTAAGGGTAGGTTAATTTTAACATTGAGAGATAGAACATCAAAAATAAAATCCAGAAAATCACATTGTATAAATTATATTATTATTATTTATTATTATAGCGCCATTTATTCCATGGTGCTTTACATGTGAGGAGGGCTATACATAATAAAAACAAGTACAATATTCTTGAACAATACAATACTCCCTTGGCTTGTTTCGCCCCAGACATGGGAATTCCTATCTCCGAAGCTAATTGCCACCTGGTGAGCGACCTGCCCTCCGGTACTGTTCCACACTCACTGCATTTAGGAGCTCCCTCAGCTGCCGCTTCACCCCAGTACTGAGGGAATCTGCCCAAGCTATAAGCTGCCACATCATGGAGCCATCTGTGCGCCATCCTGTCGCTGCTTCTGTCTTGCTTCTCCTTTCCTGCTACTGTACTGGCCTCTGCTGCTCCGGCCCGATGTTGTGGATGGCTGGGCTTCTCTCTTAATAAATGTTGTGGGGTGGTTGCTATTGTCCTGGGCACTCAAGCACGTAATAATAATAATAATCTTTATTTTTATATAGCGCTAACATATTCCGCAGCGCTTTACAGTTTTGCACACATTATCATCGCTGTCCCCGATGGGGCTCACAATCTAAATTAACTATCAGTATGTCTTTGCAATGTGGGAGGAAACCGGAGTACCCGGAGGAAACCCACGCATACACGGAGAGAACATACAAACTCTCTGCAGATGTTGTCCTGAGTGGGATTAGAACCCAGGACTCCAGCGCTGCAAGGCTGCAGTACTAACCACTGCGCCACCATGCTGCCCACATATGGACTGTTTGGGCACCCAGGCCCTTCTAACTCTAATAAGGAAGTTCCCCCTCTCTTAACTGCAGCTGACCCCTGCTATATTAACTAGTAATTAACTATGTGGCACTCCATCTAGTGGGCAAACTTCAGCACTACGTTTTTCCTATATAACAGGCACACCAAATAGCATTATATACATTTAGCAGATTAAAGGATAAAAAAGACAGTATAAATTATACATATATATCGGGAGCAAGACATGGTAATACACCTGATTGTTTAGCAGTACCATTATATAACAGTGGTAATACACTAAATCGTGTAGCAATACCATCAAATGTTAACTAATACACAAACACCGTTAACATACGGCACCGGGATGAGAGAGAAAGGCAAAGGTATAAACATATTATATCATACCCCCTCCATAATCACCTAGGCAGGCCAACGATGCAACTATTTTTTATTCCAAACATCCATGGTTTACAACAAATCCAGGTAGATGGCGAAAATACAATGTCCACAGTCCACAAGATTCCCTCTCGGGGGACTTTTGGTTGGCCCACAGATTTCATATCTCCTGCCATTATAGTCTAAGAAGAAGGAAGGAAAAGAACCCATCCATGAAGTCCATATATACAGTATAGTGAGTAAGTAAGGATTTTATTTGGTTATCAGGTGACAGCAGGTGAATACAAAGCACAGTGCGCCCTTAGAGTTACGTTCTGTGGCAGAGCAGGGAAACAAACTCTCTTCCCTCCACCCAGCCGCTTTGGGGCCCCTGAGCAGCAGTGGCCCCCCACCCGCCCCCCAATGCAAGTTCAACTGTATCGGCTAGATGCCGATACAGTTGACCGCATTGATGAGAGTGGAAGCATTACGCTCCCTCTCCCATCATCCCCCTCTGAGGACACTACTCGGTGCCCGCGGTCTGGAGATGTGCGGGCACTCGGGGCAGCAGAAGAATGAGGAGGAAGAGAGGTGAGTATTGCACTTATTGTTTTTATGGGGTGCATTATACTATAGAGTCTGAAAGATTCAAAGGCTAGCACTCAACTTAAAATTAGTTGGACGGTGCTAGTGAAAAGGAGCCGATGGTCCCATAGACAGTAGTTCATGGAAAACACTGCACACGTACAGATTGAAGAATTATGCTTCAAGTGAGAATTTATTTTAAATAAGTAGTGTAGCGACACGCAGACGTTTCGGCCTATTTAATGGCCTTTATCACACAGTCGCTAGAAAAAATAGAGATACTGTATATAGACTGAGGTATTTTTTGGCAAAATTAAATTGCAAATATCTATATACAATATAAACAATATATATATATATGTACAAAGTAGCCAGAAGTCATGTCTTAATGCATTGTTTCAGTAGCCGTACATAAGCGCCTAGGGATGACAATCTCTTTCATATAAAGGCATTTCAAAAGAGGGAGGCAAAAAAAGGGAAAGGGAAGGATATAGTGTGTTGGGATGTAAGTTTTAGAGTGGTTCTGTGGTGGTCTATTCCTTTAAAAGCCAAAGCAAAGCATAAGGTTGATATTTATCTAAAGCCAAGTAACAAAGTTCAAAGTGCAATAGGAAGTGTGAAAAGTATAACAACTGGAGTATAAGATACTTGTAGCTGAATAAGATAGATATAGGGAAAAAAAAGTTGTAATTACCACAATGAAGGGAATTCATTAGAATTGGTTTCACATCTATCAATGTGGTATAAGGCAATAGCCCTGTGGGGATCAAAAATTGCAGCACAAGTGAGAAAATATATATACAGACACTATGTATACTGAACCTGTGTTGGTCAGGAGACTTACCATACATTCGTTGGTGGCACAGTTGTGTATGCTGACACTTCGGTGTCTAAGCGTGGAGTGATGCTGAATCATAGCGCTCCTCAAATAGAGCGCTGGTGGATCACCTGACTAAAGGTGAAGTGGAACGCCGGTGCTCTGTGGTATAAAAAGTCTGTATCCTTTAGAGCTGTGGACTCCGCTCTACGTCCATTCGTCCTACAGTCTTTATTAAGTGGCCAGCAACTCACACCCACATTTCCCCCTTGAAGAATCTCTGTAATGTTGTAAAAGTATTTTGATGTGTAATGTGAAATGTGTTAATGGTGTGCGTTGTTAGACAGTAGGGAATGTAAGAGTTAATGGCTTATTAGCCCAGAGTGGGAGGGGCTTAACTAAAGGGACAAAAACAGTAATTCTCACACATGTGGACTAACCCTTAGGCCGGGGTCACACTAGAGAGAAATACGGACGAGTGAGAGGTGCAAAAACAACGTATTGCACTCGGACCAATGTTTCTCTATGGGGCAGCTCCCATCAGCCGTATATTTCTCGGCCGTATTTAACGGGCTGAGAAAATCGCAGCATGCTGCGATTGTCAGCGTATTCCTCCAAAAATACGCCAATGAATGTCTATGGGGCGAGAAAAATACGGATTACACATGGACCACACGTGTGACTTGTGAGAAATACACACCAATGTCCTATAGAAAAGCCGGTAATTCAGTGCGGTGTACAGTAAAATCACACTGACAGGTTAGAATAGAATAGATAAAATAAATGTCGACACATAGAATAGGTATATATGTATATATATATATCAGTGAGACACATATATATTTATATTTAATACAGGGCTAGATAGCATAAAAACCGGTAATTCAATTGCCGGCTTTTGCTAAGTCCTACCAAATCCGACAGGATATGAAACATGGTTAACATACAATAAACCATTTCATAGCCGTTATATTTTTACATATTCCTCACTAATAATGTTAGTAGTGTGTGTGTGTGTGTGTGTGTGTGCAAAATTTGGGAGCTCTAGGTGTTAAAATAAAGGGTTAAATCATGGAAAAAAATGGCGTGGGCTCCTCCACAATTTTCTCTGCCAGAGTGGGAAAGCCAGTGACTGAGGGTAGATATTAATAGCCTAGAGAGGGGCCATGGATATTGGCCCCCCCGGCTAAAAACATCTGCCCCCAGCCACCCCAGAAAAGGCACATCTGTAAGATGCGCCTATTCTGGCACTTAGCCACTCTCTTCCCACTCCCCTGTAGCTGTGGGATATGGGGTAATAAGGGGTTAATGTCACCTTGCTATTGTAAGGTGACATTAAGCCTGGTTAATAATGGAGACGTGTCAATAAGACACCTATCCATTATTAATCCAATAGTAGGAAAGGGTTAAAAATACACACACACATTAAGAATAAAGTATTTTAATGAAAGAAAGAAAGACACAGGGTTTTATTATCTTTATTGAACGCTCAATCCAACTGAAGACCCTCGTTCTCCTGTAAAAAATTCTAAAATAAAAAAAGCAACAATGTCCCATACATGTCCGCCGTACAGTCAAGTCCCACGCTGTAAATCCATCTCAAGTGGTTAAATACATTTACAACCAAGAGCGCTGCTAATGCAGCTGTCTTCGGCTGTAAAAGACTGGGGAATTAATGAAATGAAGGTAACGTAGCTTCGGTGACTAGTGGTGCTGTCATCAAAGCTGCGCCCCCTGGTGGCATAAACTCAAATGAACATTAGCGTGGGAATTTTTATGAATAGTTTGAATGCGGATCACTGTTCAGGAACTTTTCTGCGTATCTCGGCCGTATAAAACGGACCGTATTTTTATACGTTAGGTGTGACCCCGGCCTCACATTGTATAAATGAATGGATAAACTGAGCTCTTTCAAGCGCTGTTTTCCTCCCATTTTGTTCAGATATTTAATAAATCAGCAGATCCCACAAAATTCCTAAATGAAGGCAGAATGTATTAGGTAGCATATATTTCATTCCTCATGCAGGCTCCTGCACAGTAGCATTTATCGCATCACCAATAGATGCTACTGCGCAGGCACGACCAGCACTATCTTGGTGGAGACAATTTTTTTTCCCTCTAGCAAAATGGTGCCGGCAGTGGCGCCTGCGCAGTAACATCTGTTGTGTTCGAATTATGCTACTGCGCAGGTGCAGCTGGCACCATTTTGAGGAAATTTATTTTTCTAAAGAAATTTACTTGACTAAATAAAATGAAAATATGGATATTATAGATCCAATCATGATACAGCGCATGCATGATGAATGCAATTTTTTTCTCTCCAAACAATAACTTATGCAGTATGTAAAATAGTGGGCAGGTCACAGAGGGATCAGTGACCTGTCATCCATACAGATAAATATGAAAGCAGGTCATTGACCAGATCCTCTCATGTAGTTCTGGGCTCATTCCTGACCTTTCTTAGAATCATCCTTACTCAACAAGGCGAGATCTTGCTTGGAGTCCCAAAGCGAGGAAGATTGACAGCCATCTTGTGTTTCTTCCATTTTCTAATAATTGTGCCAACAGTTATTGCCTTCTCACCAAGCTTCTTGTCTATTGTCCTGTAGTCCATCCCAGCCTCGTGCAAGTCTACAATTTTGTCCCTGGTGTCCTTAGACAGCTCTTTGGTCTTGGCCATGGTGGAGAGGTTGGAGTGTGATTGAGTGTGTGGACAGGTGTCTTTTATACTGGTAACAACATCAAGCAGGAGCAATTAATACAGGTAATGAGTGCAGAGTAGGAGGGCTTCTAAAAGAAAAACTAACAGGTCTGTGAGAGCCAGAATTCTTGCTGGTTTGTAGGTGATCAAATACTTATTTCATGCAATAAAATACTATTTATTTATTTATGTAATAATCATACAATGTGATTTCTGGTTTTTATTTTTAGATTCTGCCTATCACAGTTGAAGTGTACCTACGATAAAAATTAAAGAACTCTCCATTCTTTGTAAGTGAGAAAACATTCAAAATTGGCAGTGTATCAAATACTTATTTTCCCCACTGTATGTGTTTAAACACAGTTGTATGAATGAGGCCTAGAGAGTATTTTTACCTGTCACTGTAAAACACAAAAGGCAATGCCTATTAAGTATTTAGCCATGGCGTGCCTTGGGGTCTTTGTTGGGCCACTGGTTACAATGGCAAACACTGACACCCCATGATAGCATCACTGCAATACCCATGGATAAACAGTTTGTTGTGATCACAATTTAGTACATCGTTAGGCCATGTTCACACACTCAGTATATGGTCAGTATTTTACCTCAGTACTTGTAAACCAAAACCAGGAGAGGAACAGTCAGAGGAAAAGTATAATAGAAACACTTCACCACTTCTGTATTTTCACCCACTCCTGGTTTTGGCTTACAAAAATCTGTTGAAAAATACTGACCAAATACTGAATGTGTGAACGTGGACTAAGTGTAAAAGTAACATCTACATGAATGCTAGGACCCAAGGTTTTCCAGCAAAACTCTGCATTGTCTTGGGCTTGTCTGCATTTCTTAGTGCATTCTCATGCCATGTCATATAGCAGCAAAATACTTACCTGGGAAAGGCATATCCAGGACAGTGTGCCAAGGAAGGGTAGTGTGAGGAGGGGGCACACTATAGATACTTGGCCCTATAGGGGGTCCCAGTATGAGAGGACAGTGTGTAGTGAGAGCCCAGTATGAAAAGGAAGGGCCAGTGTGTAGAGCATGTACCATAAGAGGGACAGTGTGGGGGTCATATTTTGTTTGGGAAATATAATGAGGGGCAATTATTTATTCAGGGACTCAGTGTATGGCATATTTTTTTATTCAGGAGCATTATAAGGGCACTGCTATCTGTAAGGGCATCATGTGGAGATTTGCTGCAGAAGACCACAGAAGGTGGAAGTCTGCAGAGATGGCTGTGGATGTGAAAAGTCATCATGGAGTCCGTACAAGATGAAGAAAGAAGGACAACGACTCCAGAGATGACATCATCTATAAGGTATCTGGATGTAAATGTTTTTTGGGGATTATGACTAATTCTCATATTTGTATTTATGTTAGGAGCAATAAAGAGTTTGTCCAAGTTTATCATTAGCCTGCAGCAGGGCCAGCCTGGGACTAAAATTCAGCCCTGGCATTTGAAGTTACACAGGCCCACTTGTCACATGATGACTGTATGATATCTTTGTACACTTGTAGGCAAGGCCGGTTTTAGGCAAAGTGGGGCCCTACGCCTAGGCAAAGTTTAAAATGGAAAAAGGGAGAAGACTAGGAGCATATGGATATTTAAATAGTAGAAAAATGCTTTATTAAATAACATGTAGTTAACAAGCTTAGTAGCAAAATACAAAAAAAAGCACAAAACATACATGAAGATATACACTGTACAAGGATGTTTTTAAAAGAAGAGTGGGTAACCCCCGGTGTGCGCTTGCAAGGATACCACCATACATGGCTTCATTGTGTGAAGCCGACTGCTACAAACACCCATGTCGCTATAATAGCAGTAAGCATGCCATGTGGCTTGTGATAAAAGATTTAAAGGATTAAAGGAGCAGCGCTTACCCGTAGAAGGCACCAAGCAGAGCACACCGGTTGGGGTCCACAAAACGCGACCCCAACCGTCGCGTTTTGTGGACCCCAACCGGTGTGCTCTGCTTGGTGCCTTCTACGGGTAAGCGCTGCTCCTCTAATCCTTTAAATCTTTTATCACAAGCCACATGGCATGCTTACTGCTATTATAGCAACATGGGTGTTTGTAGCAGTCGGCTTCACACAATGAAGCCATGTATGGTGGTATCCTTGCAAGCGCACACAGGGGGATACCCACTCTTCTTTTAAAAACATCCTTGTACAGTGTATATCTTCATGTATGTTTTGTGCTTTTTTTTGTATTTTGCTACTAAGCTTGTTAACTACATGTTATTTAATAAAGCATTTTTCTACTATTTAAATATCCATATGCTCCTAGTCTTCTCCCTTTTTTCATTGACTTTTCTGGAGTTGGTTTTTCTCTGTGGTGGGGGGTCACTGTGCACTATTTAGTGCTTGTCGCCTTCCCCCCCCCCCGCGTGTATCTAATATGTTGCCTGATTTTGTTATTAAAGTTTAAAATGGGGCCCCAAATGCTAACATATTGCACATCACACAAAAGCATTTCGGTTGTATTTACATGCGCTGAGTTTAGGCCGCTAAATGAGTTTGATCAACAATACTGAAGTTGTTCAACACTTGTTTTCCGGCCTCTTTCCACCAGCTGAGGAATAATGATGGGACAGAACGATCACTAATAGATCACTAACAGATCACCATACAGTATCATGTTATCAGCAACACATCTACAGTTTACATCGGTGATGTGCTGCTGAGAACAAGGATTTTTGTTCCAGCAAAAACAATCTGAATATGTAGCATTTTACTTGTTTAGTAAAATACACCCCATAGTCCTCCATATATTATAATGTGCACCACAGTCCTCCATATAGTATAATACACTCCCTATAGTCCTCCATATATTAAAATACACTGCTCAGTCCTCCATATAGCATAATACACTCCTCATGGTCCTCCATATAGCATAATACACTCCTCATAGTGCTCCATATAGTATAATGCACCGCCATAGTCATCCATGTAGTACAATTCACTTCCCATAGTATAATGCACCCCATAGTTCTTCATATAGTATAACGTATTCCCCATAGTCCTCAATACAGTATAATGCAGCCCACATATAGTATAATGCAGCCACCACCCTACAGAATATAATGCAGCCACCCCAGAGTATAATGCAGCCACCCCAGAGTATAATGCAGCCACCCCATAGAATATAATACAGCCCACCCCCCATAATATATAATGTAGCCCCCATAGAATATAATGCAGCCACCCATAGTATATAACACAGCCTCCCCCATAGAATATAATACACCCACAATAGTATATAACACAGCCACATAGTATATAACACGGCCTCCCCATAGAATAGAATATACCCCCATAGTATATAGCACAACCCGCATAGCAGGTAACACAGCCAACGTAGCAGTATACAGCACAGCCCACGTAGCAGTATACAGCACAGCCCACGTAGTACACAGCACAGCCCACGTAGTATACAGCACAGCCCACTTAGCAGTATACAGCACAGCCCACACAGTAGTATACAGCACTGCCCACACAGTAGTATACAGCACTGCCCACACAGTAGTATACAGCAATGCCCACACAGTAGTATACAGCACTGCCCACACAGTAGTATGCAGCACAGCCCACATATTAGTATACAGCAGAGCCCACACAGTAGTATATAGCACAGCCCACATAGTAGTATACAGCACAGCCCACACAGTAGTATATAGCAGAGCCCACATAGTAGTATACAGCACTGCCCACACAGTAGTATACAGCAGAGCCCACATAGTAGTATATAGCAGAGCCCACACAGTAGTATACAGCACAGCCCACACAGTAGTATATAGCAGAGCCCACATAGTAGTATATAGCACAGCCCACAGAGTAGTATATAGCAGAGCCCACATAGTAGTATATAGCACAGCCCACACAGTAGTATACAGTAGAGCCCACACAGTAGTATATAGCACAGCCCACACAGTAGTATACAGCAGAGCCCACACAGTAGTGTATAGCACAGCCCACATAGTATACAGCAGAGTCCACATAGTAGTATAGAGCACAGCCCACATAGTATACAGCAGAGCCCACATATCTCCTTACTCCCCTAGAATGGCCCCACAGTCCAGTAAAAAAACACAAAAAAACATACTCCTCACCTCGTGCTCGCATTGCTCCCTGCTCCTGTCTCGGCGGCTGCCGCTGCACTGCCTGGGACACAGTGAGTGCGCGCGCATCCGCAGTGTCAGAGGCAGAGAAGGGAATGATGGGAGAGGGAGCATCAGGTGACGCTCTCTCCTCCATCATTGCATTCAACTGTACCGCATCATAGACGCCGGTATAGTTGAATGTGGCGGCAGCGGCGCTGGGGGGGGGGAGGGTGAGTCAGCGCGCAGCGGCCCACTACTGGCACCAGCCCTTCTGGCATTTGCGAGAACTGCCCGATGGCCAGTCCAGCCCTGGTCTGCAGTCATTCTATGTGACTGCAGACTTCTGAATTCTCACTGTGCGCACTGCACGCTGTCAGGATTCTCTGGTGTCAGCGATTTACATACATGCGGTTACGTGCTTACTAGACATGCATTTACTCACCCAATGAAAATTAATTGAGCGAGGCTGGGCACATCTAGGGGACATCTTGCTCACATGACCGTCCACTTTTGCCACCGGCAAGAAAGAATCTTAAAAGTTTGCATTGCATGCGCTGTGGGGTCCTGGACGAAGAGGTAATTGCGAAATTTATGTCGGGTGTAGGGGACGCTCGGACTAGTGGCACCTACTTCGGTAATAAATTGTTCTACTTATATGTGAATATTATAGGTATTTGATACTGTACTATGCATTTTATTGGCACATGATTTCTTGCTGAAACTTCCATTGTTTTTAAAATATAGCATATTCATATTTTCTATATTTTATTCAATAAAATATAATTTTATGTTTACTTTGGTCTAATTATGAAGTATTTTTCTTGGTGATCTTGATACATGGAACTGGTTAAAAACAATTTCAAGTCACAACTTCTATTTCTCCTCAGAATGTATTTTTTCTAATACCTAGCACTTTATAGCATGTTGTTAAAAGTAAGACATGGGCTTCATAGATATAGAATTGGAGACAAACAAGCATTAGATATATATTTTTGTAACTCGTTTTATACCAGAAAATCATCAATTTACTGTTATGACACTTCCTATTTTTTGATCTAATGTAATGTCCCAAGGTATGCAAAACTGATAGTAGCTCATAAATATGGCTCTTATTCCTAATTCCACGTTCACACGTTCACTATTTGGTGAGTTTTTTACCTCAGTATTTATAAGCCAAAACCAGGAGTGGAACAATAAGAGGAAAAGTATAATAGAAACATCACCACTCTTGTATTTATCACCCACTCCTGGTTTTGGCTTACAGATACTGAGGTAAAAAACTCACCAGATACTGCTAGTGTGAACGTGGCCTAAGTTTTGCCTGGTGTGCTCTGAAGATATATACTCCTTTAGGCTGCCGTCACACTAGCAGTATTTGGTCAGTATTTTACCTCAGTATTTGTAAGCCAAAACCAGGAGTGGGTGATAAATGCAGAAGTGGTGCATATGTTTCTATTATACTTTTCCTCTATTTGTTCCACTCCTGGTTTTGGCTTACAAATACTGAGGTAAAATACTGACCAAATACTGATAGTGTGACGGCAGCCTTACTATTACAACAGCTATCCCAGGGTCAATGTAGTAAATCCCCTCAGACCCATGGACGCAGCTTTATTTCCTGCCATATTCAGGCCATACTCTTGGTTTACACAGGTTGCTTGTTTATATGTTCTGGCAGCAATTGCTTTCTATGTCTGCCCACATTTCTGCTATCCAGGGCATAGATTATTTACTGCTGGAGCAGGCATTGGAAAGCTGCTGCCACACATCATCTTTTATCCAGCACTTAAAGGGAACCTGTCACCCCGTTTTTTCGGTATGAGATAAAAATACCGTTAAATAGGGCCTGAGCTGTGCATTACAATAGTGTATTTTGTGGACCCCGATTCCCCACCTATGCTGCCGAAATACGTTACCGAAGTAGTCGTTTTCGCCTGTCAATCAGGCTGGTCAGGTCAAAAGGGTGTGGTGTCCTCCCCCAGATCTTGCGTAGTGTTCCGTTGGTGGCGTAGTGGTGTGCGCATGCCCAAGGTCCCGAATCCTCTGCCAGGGGTGTGAAAACAACAGCGATGTCCGTTATTCCATTGGTGGTCGGTGGGCGCGGCCATCTTGCTTTGGCCGCAGCATCGGCGCTCTGCTGGCCGCGGCTTCAGGAAAATGGCCGCGGGCATCCGCGCGTGCGCAGATGGCTATCGCGGCGGCCATTTTCGTGAAGCAGAATTCGCATCTCGGCTTCACGAAAATGGCCGCCGCGATAGCCATCTGCGCACGCGCGGATGCCCGCGGCCATTTTCCTGAAGCCGCGGCCAGCAGAGCGCCGATTCTGCGGCCAAAGCAAGATGGCCGCGCCCACCGACCACCAATGGAATAACGGACATCGCTGTTGTTTTCACACACCTGGCAGATGATTCGGGACCTTGGGCATGCGCACACCACTATGCCACCAACGGAACACTACGCAAGATCTGGGGGAGGACACCACACCCTTTTGACCTGACCAGCCTGATTGACAGGCGAAAACGACTACTTCGGTAACGTATTTCGGCAGCATAGGTGGGGAATCGGGGTCCACAAAATACACTATTGTAATGCACAGCTCAGGCCCTATTTAACGGTATTTTTATCTCATACCGAAAAAACGGGGTGACAGGTTCCCTTTAATCATGAACTACAGAAATGTAAAGACTTGACATTTTAAGATCCACAGACATTTGATAGAAAGTAGCCAGGATAAATCCTGGACAGTGGTATGATGGCTTCTTCCATGGTCTTCTGTGCAACAAGAAAGGCACCTGCATCCTTCCCTGTAGATTCTGGGGAACTACAAGTATAAGCATTCCATAACTGAATTATTGCTGACCTTGACTCAATGTTCTGTCAGTGACATAAGTTGCTGCAGTATGGAGATGCAGAACAGGCAGAAGCCATGATGAGAAATTCAGTATATACTGTGCATTCAGTGCCACTGATTCACATGTACTACCAGAAAGGGGCGATTAATGGTGATATTAGTGGGGGAGGGCTCAGCCCCACCATTATCAATATCTGGCTATCCTGCAACATTCATTCATATGTACTACCAGAAAGGGGCGAGATAATGGTGATATTAGTGGGTGAGGGCTCAGCCCCACCATTATCAATATCTGGCTATCCTGCAACATTCATTCATATGTACTACCAGAAAGGGGCGAGATAATGGTGATATTAGTGAGGGAGGGCTCAGCCCCACCATTAGCAATATCTGGCTATCCTGCAACATTCATTCATATGTACTACCAGAAAGGGGCGATAATCGTGATATTAGTGGGGGAGGGCTCAGCCCCACCATTAGCAATGTCTGGCTATCCTGCAACATTCATTCATATGTACTACCAGAAAGGGGCGATAATGGTGATATTAGTGGGGGAGGGCTCAGCCCCACCATTAGCAATATCTGGCTATCCTGCAACATTCATTTATATGTACTACCAGAAAGGGGCGATAATGGTGATATTAGTGGGGGAGGGCTCAGCCCCATCATTAACAATATCTGGCTATCCTGCAACATTCATTCATATGTACTACCAGAAAGGGGCGATAATCGTGATATTAGTGGGGGAGGGCTCAGCCCCACCATTAGCAATGTCTGGCTATCCTGCAACATTCATTCATATGTACTACCAGAAAGGGGCGATAATGGTGATATTAGTGGGGGAGGGCTCAGCCCCACCATTAGCAATATCTGGCTATCCTGCAACATTCATTTATATGTACTACCAGAAAGGGGCGATTAATGGTGATATTAGTGGGGGAGGGCTCAGCCCCATCATTAACAATATCTGGCTATCCTGCAACATTCATTCATATGTACTACCAGAAAGGGGCGAGATAATGGTGATATTAGTGGGGGAGGGCTCAGCCCCACCATTATCAATATCTGGCTATCCTGCAACATTCATTCATATGTACTACCAGAAAGGGGCGATAATGGTGATATTAGTGGGGGAGGGCTCAGCCCCATCATTAACAATAGCTGGCTAT